>NW_024754559.1:0-29352 GCF_018991925.1 Homarus americanus
CATGGATTATTTTTATAGTGGAGTTTTACAAATTAAATGCCAATTGAAAATGTTGATGGATTTATAAAACTTGAATAAAAGTAAAATAGTTTTTTTTTTATTTATAATGAATTACTTAACAGACCAAACTGAAGCATAATGCAATAAACAAAAAGTTCAATAGAATACCAGGATATTGTAAATTTGTAATTAATTTTATTCAGATGAAGATTACAGTCAATGAGAAACCTGTGATTGTTTTTTCTTCGCCAATTCTGGGATACGCGGAGGAGTGCTTGAAAGGGCACAACACAGGTCATTTTCTGCCTCAAATCTACTACGTTGCTTCGTTTTAATTTGCAACAGAGTTGAAAAGCCTGACTCACAAAGATATGTCGACACAAACGGAAGCAATGCACGGATAGCTCTTTCTGCCACTTTTGGGTAGGAATCACACATCAAGGGCCAAAATTCTGTGATTGATTTCTCATCGAACATATCTCTTGCTCCCGAATCAGTTTCCTTCCCCCCCCTGAAAACCTGAATTCCCCCCTGGATGAGAACCCCTGCACTACTGGATTGGTACCCTCCCCTGACAAAACCCTGTCTAACCTCTCGGCTACATGCCATATCCCAGCCCCAGGAAAACACACCCTAGTCCAGGGGTCACCAAACTTTTTTCACAGTGGGCCGGATAACTGAAAGAATGACGAGCGCGGGCCGCATAATATTTAAATTTAAATTGTATCACAACGTCTCGTGTTCCATACGTTTTATCAAGCAAATTCAAGTACCGTCGGCGGGCCTGATGAACTGACGTCGCGGGCCGGATCCGGCCCGCGGGCCGTAGTTTGGTGACCCCTGCCCTAGTCCTACGTTTCCTATCTCTCGCACAAAAAGCCCTATCTATAAACCTCACCTGGCTGTCCCCAACTACCACGACCTTACCTGTGGGCAGGGTTTGTACAACTGCCCTTTCCTCTCCTTGATCCATACCGTCCTGCCTCTTCTCTTCCTCGCCAGCTTCCTGCAGCACCTAGTAAGGGTTACTACACTCCACACCCTGGTCAGCTTTCCTGAGCCTGACCCTAGTCCCCTTGGAGACAACCACTCTCCACACCTGCTCCTCCTTCGCAGGTGTCCTGCTAGGCAGGACACCTACCTGAAGGAGTTCCGTCCTGAGGGCTTCATTTTCCCCCTTTAGAGTGTCAACCTCACTCCTCAACTGCCTCAGCTGCCTTAACAGAGTGGCAAGGAGGTCGTCTTTCCCCACACTCCCCTCCTCTTCCCCCACGACACAACGATCCAAAGCGGCCATTTTCCTTGGTCTCTAACGGGAGCACGATCGGGCACGACCTTCTCCAAGCTGGGTCAGAGGTCAACTGAGCTGGGTCAGAGGTCTGCAGTAGGGTTTGACTGGCACAGTTACCCACTCCAGTTGAGCCTCCTTGCGTAAGGTTGTATGGTGTCCGATGAGGGCAGTGGTGTCGGACAGCTTCTTCACAACTTGGAGTTGCCCCTTGAGGAGCTCACTCAGCTCTGCTTGGTCCACGTGGGCAATTTCGGCGTGGGAGATTACTCCCAGTTTCAGGTTGTCCCACTTGTAGGCAATCATTTTAAATGGAATGCCGTTGATGTCTGGGATCTCCGCAAGCTGTACGGGCATACCCTTCTCGGCGAAGGTGATCTTGATGTCACCATGGAGCTTCAGTCGTTCCACCTTGGTGACCCCCACGATCTCATTAGTTTCAAAGAACTTCTTGAGAACTAGGAGGTTTAATTTCTTGGGGCAGGTCGGCGTATCCGAACTTATCCGCGCCACGTTATCAAACTCGTAACCGTTCATGGTGAGAGAGGGTTTGAGAGTGTCTGCCTAACCTAACCTAACCTAATCGTATTTATACGATTCTCGAGGATCAGGAAAGTGAGGTGAAGGCGGTAATGGACCAATCACCGCGCAGTCCGCGAGTGCGGCCTGGTCGGTGGAACTCGCTGCTGATTGGCAGGTAAGCTGACGGCGAGTGATCAGTCAGCAGTTGTAGGGGAGAGTATCCACTACAAACTAATAAAAACACGAGACAGGAGTTGGCTCCTGATTGGTGGAAAACTTTGTCGGCTTTTGGGGTCGCGAACTATGACAGATGATGTTTCTTCTGATCAAGAAGACACCGGTCAGTTCAACTCTAATCACCATTGTCGCCTGTTCCCCCCCACCCCCTCCCCCCTGCTGCTCTGTCATGGAGTGACCCACTGTTGCCGGCACTACCTGTACACCGCTGAATCTACTGGCCATCTAGTTGCAGCGTGTATTAGTACCGCTGAGTAAATTTTTTTCACCCTTGTACATATGTTTTTGTGTTGATTTAGGTTTAAGTATAACATTTAAAAATCACTTGCATATTTTTCACGTCCTATTACTTTTACTGTGTTGGGTATTGCCATGTCAATCATGAGTGTGGTATCAAATATTCAATTATGCAAAGTAATAATGTACCTGTAATAACTAAACTTACAGTAAAAACTAACTCAAAAAGTTTACAATACAAACAGATTGTCACTTGTCACATAATTGGGCATGAGTTTTACAAGGTATTATAACTAAATAATTTTAGCCAAAAAAACCCTAGACACACACAGGTAAAAAAATCATTTGAATTTTGAGATTAAAATAAAGGTAAAATTTAAAGTAAAGTAACTTAAGACATTTGCCTTCCTGATTGCTCAGTGTCCGTAACAAAGTGTATGTATGATAGTGTGTTACAGTGTATATATGATAGTGTATTAAAGTGTTTGTATGAGAGTGTGTTATAGTGTATGTATGATAGTGTGTTATAGTGTATGTATGATAGTGGGTTTTAATGTATGTATGCTAGTGTGTTACTAGAGAGTGTTGTTAAATATGATCTTAGGTCATCGACTGTTAACAGGACAAGTCACAGCTTTACGATAATTATCAACCACCATCTTTGTTGCGTGATAGGAAGTATTGAATGAATCTACCACCACAACTATAATACCAAAACCACCACATGATACCACTACATGATACTCCTACGACCACAACCGTAATACTCCTATCACCACATGATACACCTACCACCACATGATACTCCTACCACCACAACCATAATACTCCTACCACCACAACCATAATACTCCTATCACCACATGATACTCCTACCACCACAACCATAATACTCCTACCACCACAACCATAATACTCCTATCATCACATGATACTCCTACCACCACATGATACTCCTACCACCACATGATACTCCTACCACCACAACCATAATACTCCTACCACCACAACCATAATACTCATATCACCACATGATACTCACTGTAGTTGTAGGGGAGAGATCCATTACAGTATCACTTCTCACTGCCACGCAGGACAGTGGTTCATATGCAATGACCACGGTCGTACACGTTATTTAATGTAAAATCAGACGATTCATATTATGCTCAATAGCCGACACAACATGTAGCTATGCATTCTCTACTGAGTTTCCCATCTGAGGCGTGCGTTTTCTCTTCGCTCCCAAACCAGGGTGCCGTCCATTTTCTCTGACTTCCTGAAACCAACCTCTCTATTAAGTGAATTTGAATATGAGAGAGGACACCATTGTTTTGAGTCAACTTAGATATGTTTGATTACCGTTAAAGCATACAAGATCCTTTGTGAGTGATGTTGAAAGCTTTAATTGTCTTTATTGTTAATAACACTGGTTAAGTAAGTAAATGTCGAGTCTGCCAGTACGAAGGCATCCCATACTTTTACTTTTATCCTCTTCACCATTGATCGGCTCGTTACCCGCTTGGGCGATCGGTCACATCTCTAATTACTTTTCCTTTCTTTTATCCTCTTCACCAAATTATCGGCTCGTTAGCTACTTGGGCAATCGGTCACGTCTCTGTTATGCACTTTTGGCAAGTACTGGGCATGCACTGTACTGCGCACATCATTGTCATTCCTAAAAACCCCATGTAATTCATATTACGCGATATAACATTCAAATGCACCGCGCTTGTAGAACCTCAGAAAACGGGAAACATTGATAAAGGACAACTCACCCACTCAATGTTCCTAGACCATGTCTTGTATTGTACCCAGGTACAGTTATATCATATTAAGTGTATGTATTCATAGCATTAAGGAGAACTCAGGGTATGCATAAGATGAATGTTAAAGTCCAGTTGAGCCGGACTAGTGTACTGTAAGACTAAGTGTGGATCAGGGTTTGAAGGTCATACTATTTACGTCTGTGAGCGTGTAGCGAACACAACTTCCACAGATATCATATGAAAATACATGAGAACCATGATCTGGAAAAAGGATAAATGTATCAGAACTATGTGAGGTGTTGGAAGTGATCCAGAAACTATACTTGAAAGGAAATATCTTGTATGCGTCGGTATGAACTTAATACATCTCGTATCCTCACGTGACATATAACCACGACAGGTACAGTGATCAGAGAATCTTATGTCTGTGTTCAAATAGTGCAATGTGTGAGAGGAGGATCCCTCATTACAGTTTTAAGTGAAGTTGATACACCCCCGCCATGAACATTCAGCCTTTGTTTCAAGGCGTGTCATGTACCCGCCTAGGATGCCACGTTGATATTATAACCCCATGAATTTACCCAAGAACTAGCAAACCAAGACCTTACCTTAGTGTGTAATTTAGGATTAAAATATGTGCTTATAAGGCATGAGTGACAATATACCGAAAAGTGTTCAGGTGAGAACCATAAGAAACAAAAGTGCAGATTAAAGATTGGAAACTGTAGGCCTACGTGATGAGGAGCGGCGGGGCAATGCCCTCAGTCTTCCTCGTTCTACCGTCACCTCAGGTCAGCGTCCTAGCGGGCTATATCCCGCCCTACAATTGAGGTTGATAAATAGAAGTTATTACAGTTTAAAGCTTTGCCAGATATATAAGTGTAATAGGAATGTGTTAAGGGGTGGGATAACCGCCCGTCAGGCATTATTTCTGAGTCTTCCTCGTTCTACCGTCACCTCAGGTTCCATGTGGTCGGAGTACCTTGCCGCCCGGCCGCCATTATCCCTTTGAGCGTCACGACAGGTGGTGACTACTCCCCGCTATGCCAATCCACTGTGAACCTGTGGATTTCCAGCGCACCACTCCAAATGAATAGTCACAAATAAGGAGACCGTTAGAAACTCTGCGGTCGCCATTTGGAGCGACCTATAATACCAGGCGTAGAAATAGTGCTGGTATGTCTCTAGGTGAAGCCCTCGTCTTTACCCACCGAGGGCGGTGTGCGAACGAGGTGCCTGTTGTCACGCACTAGCGTAGCTAGGGGGGGGGGGCGGTCCGCCCCGGGCGGCACTTTTTTTGGGTCTGCTCATCACCCATATCTGCAGCTACTGGAGACGTTAATCCATCCCTTTGTATCGGCGGCAAGTTAATCCTTGTCGTGTCTGACCTAACACCTGACCCACATCATCACGGCCACGTCATGAGCTACACCCTTGCTATGAGGCCCCCCGCCACACACACAACCTGTAACCTGTTGAGGATTAAGGAAACAACTTCAAACAAGTACGCCAGTGAGCTCATGTGGTGTGGGTCAGGTGTTAGGTCAGACACAACGAGGATTAACTTGCCGCCGATACAAAGGGAAGGATTAACGTCTCCAGTAGCTGCAGATATGGGTGATGAGCAGACCCAAAAGTGCCGCCCCCCAAAAGTGAAGGATCACGAGATGCTGAAATGCCATACGACATTGAATTGAGGAGAGAAATGTTTTCTTCGCTGGACAGAGTGATCCAAGAAATAACTTTGAGATTTCAACAGCTTCATGAACTTGCTGAGAAATATGCCTTCCTTACCCCATTGAATCTTTTGGATGATAAATATGAGTGTCAAATAGATCACGATCACGACGACATTGATAAAGAGGAGTTCCTCGTTGAGAGAAAAAGACTTCAGCATTTTGTTGCTGTTGCTGCTATAACTATTAAAGACAGAATACAGACGTGGAAAGAAGGCCCTCTTGAACTTTTGCAGTTTATTCAAAAGTATAACCTTGGGAACTCGGTTCCAAATATAGTAATAATGCTGAGGATTTTCCTCACAATTGCTGTTAGTGTTGCTACCTGTGAGAGGAGTTTTTCGAGACTAAAACTGATCAAGAATTACTTAAGATCTACTATGAGCACCTTGCGGTTGAGAAATCTTGCCATACTGTCTATAGAGCGACAATTGACAGATGAAATAGTTTTTGACAATGTCATTGAAGAATTTGCCAACAAAAAAACAAGAAAAGTTACTTTGTAGAAAGTTGTAGTTTTCATTTCAGAAATAAAGATGGTCCTAATTTTTTACACTTTTTTACTTTTTTCCCTATCCTATATGTCGTTTTTGCTTTTTGTTTAACTGTTACTTATAAAGTTTAAGTATGTTTGGTGTGTATTTAAAGCATACTATATTTGAGTATGTGAAAGTACAGTAATATTATAATGGTACACAAACTATTTAATATATATATATATATATATATATATATATATATATATATATATATATATATATATATATATATATATATATATATATATATATATATATATATATATAAGAGTGAGTCACTGTGCAATATGTATTTTTTGTGGGGGCACGGGGGGGGGGGGCAAACTCAAGGGCCGCCCCGGGCGGCACACACTCTAGCTACGCCACTGCTGTTGTGTATACCTAAAAGTCACAAGGAGTCCCATACTTGCAGGTATGGAGTGTACATGTGTGTTGAGATGGTGCTACTATGTATGATAACCGACGGTGCTATATTTCATACAGGTGGAGCAGTCTGATGTGTTAAGGGATAGTGTAAGAAGGAATGACCGAGGTAAGGTGGTCACAGATTGTTATGCAATAAGTATGTGGATGACACGCCATTAATGTAAGAGTCTGGTGCCCCTCTGGGTAACCACATTTCCGTTGTTCCTCTGAGGAAGGCCAATTCATGTATATGTTTTTTTACCAGTATGTTTTATAAGGAATAAATCAATTAAGACATGTTATGGTTTCACCCTTCTTTACCCTTATCGATCTGGTCAATGGAAAACCTAACCCAATGCCTAGTCCACTCTGCACGCTACCTAACGAGCTACATGCTGTCCAGAGGGGGTCTGGTGGCAGCGACCCTTAGAAATTAAGATTAGAGTTAAGTTATCCCCTTAGACTTAGTGACCCCAGAATCTGGCAGTATAGCACCGACTCCTGAATGTACTTGAACTCCAGTGTTGGTCAAGTCTTGTCTTGAAAGAGCTCACACTCGGTACTGTCACAAAACTTTCTGGTAGATTGTTCCAAGAGTTTACAACATTCACTCCGAAAAAGTTTGCCCTCACAGTTTTCTGGACTTGCGGCTTCTTCAATCTTGAGCTGTAACCCCTTGTGGGGCGAGCGTCCGCCAGCTCCAAGTAAGGTCGCTCGACTGAGTAGTGCCCTTGAGATGTTTATACACCTCAATTAGGTCACCCATTGCTCGTCTATAGTATAAGCTAGGCAAGTTCAGGCGCTCCAATCTCTCAGGGTAGCTGAGGTGCCGAGGGGCAGGCATCAGTCTGGTGGCCCTCCTTTGAACATTTTCAACCAACTGACAGATCCTAGCATATCTCGGGGACCAGACGGGGTGACAGTACTCCAGATGGGGAAGCACTTCACTCTTGAAGGTCGTTAGGATGGACGGACCGTCTAGATATCTGAACGACCTTCTTATAAGACCGAATAATTTATATGCTGTAAGGTGTTACAGCACCATCTCACCACCTTACAGCAGCATCTCACCACCTTGTAGCACCATCTCACCACATCCTGGTTACACTCCACACCTACAAGTATGGAACTCCTTGTTATTTCTAGGTACACATATGAGGCACCTCGTTCGCACACTGTCCTTGGTGGGTAGAGAGGGGTACTCCACCAGTAAACATACCAGTACTGTTTCTACGCCTGGTATTCTAGGTTGCTCCAAGTGACGACCGCGGAGCTTCTCAAGCATTCCATTATGTGTTCCTACTCCTGGGTGGTGATATGCCCGGAATCCACAGGTGCACAGTGGAGTAGCATAACGGCGTACAGTCACCTCACATGGTGTGGCTCTCACAGGAGTAATGGCCGCCGCTCTGGCGACGTTCAGAATGCATGGAACCTGTGTTGGTGAAAAAGCAGGCGCCACTGAGAAATAATGCCTGATGGGCCATTATCACCCACCCTAACACATTGCTACTTCACTTTATAGCATCAGGCAAGGTTTTAAGCTGTAAAAACTGCTATATAAGTCTTTTTTAGGGCTGAATATAGCACGATGAAGTTCACTGACCAGTGTTGGTGAAAAAGCAGGCGCCAGTGAGGGCACTGCCCCGGCCGCTCTCACTAACTAGGCCTACAGTTTCCAACCTTTACTTTTCACTTTGATTTCTTGTGGTTCTCACCTGAACACTTTCCTATTAATTGTGACCTTATGCCTTATAAATACATATCTTAATCCTAAATTACATACTAAAGTACTGCTCAGGTTTGACAGTTCCTGGGGAAATTAATTGGGCAATATCATTAACTCACAACTGTAATCCGGGTACAAGTGACGCTAACTCTGAAACAAAAGCCACTTGTCAAATGTTCATAGCGTGGGTATATCCACTTCACTTAAAACGGTAATTAGGGATCCTCCCCTCACATATTGCACTCGTCGAACACAGTCATAAGTTTCTCTGATCAGTGTCAGTGGTGGGCACGGTTCTGCTTATCCGCTAACCGCTAATTAGAGAAGCTAACTTTCTCGTTAGCGGATTAGAATGTTAGCTAACTTTGGAAACCATTAGCTGACCAATTAGCTTCCGCTAAATTTAGTTCCGCTAACTTTAAGTCCGCTAACAAAATTTATACATGTTTGTTCCTGTCTGTTGTTAGCGTGTGTCGCTGCGACGCTTGTCTCCAACAGCCAGTCAGACACGCTTGGCTGACTGCGTGTTAGCACTTGCAAAGATATCTTGGGGGCCAAGAGAGCCACCCTGTCAGATGGCAACTTTGAGAGGCTGATGTTTATGAAGGGCAACCAGCATCACATCGAGGCGATGGAGAAGGCCCAGCCACTACAGCCGGAGTGAATGGAATTTTTCGATTATTAAAGTTTAATACTTTTTTTTTACAGTAAATAAAGACTGTCAGTGTATGTTGAAAGAATCATAGAATGTAATTGTAAGCTAATGTATAATTTCATTTCTCATTTATTTTTTAATTTAATTAGGATTTTTTTGTGTCAATATATTTGGTTTTGCTAAGTACTGCATAAGTTCATAACCAGGATGTCATCCAAGGTGTGCGGCAAACAACATTTTCTAAAAACTTACTTTTCATTAAAGTTTAGAGTTTTCTGTTTATTTACATGACTAACACCAACAATAAGTTATATAAAAATGCACTGGTATTGTAGTGGACGTCTCCCCTACAAACTGCGTAGCAGCCACCACACGGCACCTCCACGCATTCCGACGTGCCGTTGCCTAGCAACGAAACTATTCACCGGCGACTTTCTGGGTTTTCCCAACATGACTCATGGCGGCTGCTGCTGGGTATATAAGCTCTGTCCCTCCATTGAGATTGATTCTGACCATTCTTCTTGAACAAGCAACACCTCCTCCTCTGCCGCTGCCTGGCGGCCTTCGCTTCTCCTCGCCTGCCTGGCGGTCCTCGCTCCCGCCAGCGAACATGGCGACCCACCAGCTGTCCTTCTCTGAGCTTCCTCACCAACCAACTCTCATTCTGCCCAACTTCCTGAACAAGCAACCTCCTCCTCCGCCGCTGCCTGGGTACCTTCGATTCTCCTCGCCTGCCTGGCAGTCCTCGCTCCCGCCAGTGAGCATGGCGACCCACCAGCTGTCCTTCTCTGAGCTTCCTCACCAACCAACTCTCATCCTGCCCATCTTCCTGAACAAGCAACACCTCCTCCAGCACCAGACTGTCTATCATATAACTTATATTATACAAGAAAACCACATTAGAGTTTCCTTCCATCCTGAGTGCTAGACAACATTAATATATCAATACCCCTACAATGGTGACTCCCGGAGATTAGCACTCACACAGGATGGAGGAGACACTGATCACGCTCCCAGTCTTCATGCAGACACCGGCTCCTCTTCCTGCCCCACGCACCACATTATGACGACCCCAGCACACCCGTCCTGCCTCAGACGCCGACCCCGGCCCAGCAGCAACCCCTGATGCGGCCTCTGTTCCTGAATCCGGACCCACACACACCCTCTTTTCTCCCTCAGGTACTCCCTGCTTATGTCCTGCACCCTGCTGCTGTCGTGGACCCAGCTGCTGTCATGAGCCCTAATCCGCTTCTGCTGACGCAGCCCCTGCTCCTGACCCAGGTCCACACACACCCCAGCAGGCGCATCTGACGACCCTGTACCTGTCGTGAGGGAAGCACACCAATCATCGCCTCCACACACCCTTTTTCTCCCTTCTCCCACAGATAGTGTGTATCTAGACAGTTGTATTTCAGCGATCGGCTCATCACGCCATCGCCGTTGTCTCACATGAGGCATGCACCGCCCGGTCTGCCTCACATGTGCTAAGCAACTCTACAATCAACAAGTCTCCTACACCGCCTGGAGGGAAGGGGGAGTATTGTAGTGGACGTCTCCCCTACAAACTGCGTAGCAGCCACCACACGGCACCTCCACGCATTCCTACGTGCCTTTGCCTAGCAACGAAACTATTCACCGGCGACTTTCTGGGTTTTCCCAACATGACTCATGGCGGCTGCTGCTGGGTATATAAGCTCTGTCTCTCCATTGAGATTCACTCTGACCATTCTTCTACAACAAGCAACACCTCCTCCTCTGCCGCTGCCTGGCGGCCCCTCGCTTCTCCTCGCCTGCCTGGCGGTCCTCGCTCCCGCCAGCGAGCATGGCGACCCACCAGCTGTCCTCTGAGCTTCCTCACCAACCAACTCACATTCTGCCCATTTTCCTGAACAAGCAACACCTCCTCCAGCAAGCTCCTAGCTGTTAACATTTATTCAACCAGGAGGCCAGCAACAGGCAACATCTTCTCTAACGAAGCTCCTGCACATCTACCTCCTTCAACACGCTACTCACCGAACGTCTTCTACTGAGCAGCTCCCCACCACACGGCATCTCCAGCACCAGACTGTCTTCATATAACTTATATATTATACAAGAAAACCACATTAGAGTTTCCTTCCATCCTAAGTGCTAGACAACATTAATATCTCGATACCCCTACAGTATAATGACTAAGACCAACAATAAGTTATATAAAAATGCACTGGTATAATGTATATGTGGTTGGTATTGCATATTTACATGAATTATGAATAAGGCCGATAGGTTGTATGAGAATGCAAATTAATTATTTGTGAAATTGTGTAGAGTGTACACCTTGATAAGTTGATCATCATCTGATCTTGGCATGATGCTAATTGCTATCTATGCTATACAGTACTATAGTTTTTGAATTCGTTTAATACTTTCTGTTTTTTCGTACAGTAAATAAAGATTATAAAGTGCAGGGCCGGATTCAGGAGTGGGCAAAGTGGACAGCTGCCCAGGGGCTTCCACAATCTGGGGCCTCCACATGTGCGGTAGTAGCTATATCAGGGCTGGTCGACTTGAAACCACATGAATGACTCCAGTCATGTCTCACTTTTGTGTGTGTGTGTGTGTTGGGAATTTGTACACTATCAATAAATATACAGTTAATTAAAAGTTTCTCAATGTTCTAATTTCCTCAATATAACTGCATATGGCTTCAAAATTCTCCAAAGAAGTGTTCAAATTTCAAACTTTTCCCGGGGGGCTTACAGCGCTCCCCGGAACTCCCAGATGTTTAGGCTCGCTTCACTCGCCACCTCACCCTCTTGGGTAGTTATAATGAGGGGGGCCTCCACAAAGAGGCTGCCCATGGGCCTCCACAGGTCTAAATCCGGCACTGATAAAGTGTATGTTGAAACTTGAATGTAAACTAATGTTTAATTACATTTGTTCGTTTAATTATTTGTGTACACCTTGATCATCATCCGATCTTGGCATGCTATACCTTTTTGGAAAGCTCTAGGCCTATGTCTAAGCTACAAGACAACATATGAAAATTTCAGCTCTCTAGGTCTGTTTGTAAGGGTTTTAGAGCCTCCCCCCTTCCCCCCCCCCCAAAAAAACGAAGCTAAATTCATATAATAAAAGTTAGCGGTTAGCGTTAGCTTCCACTATTTTTTTTAGCTGTTCAGTGGTTTAGCGTTAGCGAAGTTAACTTTTTAGTAAGCGGATTAGCGGTTAGCGAACCTAACTTTTCGTTTAGCTGTGCCCACCACTGATCACTGTATAATTAGTGGGTATACGTCACATGAGATAACGAAGTGTATTAAGTTCACACCGATGCATAAAGATATTTCCTTTGAAGTATAGTTTCTGGATCACTTCCAACACTTCACATAGGTCTGATACATTTTTCTTTTTCCCCAATCAATGTTCTTTTATAGTTTCATCGGTTCCCTGTGGTAGTTATGTTCACTAATCGTTCACAGACGTCAATAGAACGACCTTCAAACACGATTTACATTTAGCCCTTATAGTACACTAATCCGTACCAAATGGACTTTCCCAACCATCTTATAGATACCTTGAGTTCATCCTTAATGCTATGAGTACATACACTTAATATTATATGACCGTACCTGGGTCCAATTCGTATAGAACAAACATCAACATTCAGTAGGTGAGTTATCCTTTATCAACGTTTCCGGTTTTCTGAGATTCTACAAGCGCAGTGGATATGAATGTTATGTAGCGCAAAATGAATTAAAGGGTTTTTAGGGATGACAATGATGCGCGCAGGACACCGTTGGGACATATGATACGCCTCCTTACCGATGGTACGCCCCAAGTGCATCCTCTTACACTTCATGACATTGAATCTCAGCAGCAATTTCTTCGAATCATTCTTGGAGCCCACGGAGGTCCTTCTGCAGCTCTTCACAGTCCGCTTGGTTCTTGATTTCCCGAAATAACTTGGTGTCATCGGCAAACATTTGTATGAAAGAGTGTACAACGTCAGGCATGTGATTTATGACATAAACAAACAACAGCGGTGTACTGCGCACATCATTGTCATTCCTAAAAACCCCATTTAATTCATATTACGCTATATAGCATTCAAATCCACCGCGCTTGTAGAACCTCAGAAAACGGGAAACATTGATAAAGGATAACTCACCTACTCAATGTTACTAGACCATGTGTTGTATTGTACCCAGGTACAGTTATATCATATTAATTGTATGTATTCATAGCATTAAGGAGAACTCAGGGTATCCATAAGATGAATGTTAAAGTCCAGTTGAGCCGGACTGGTGTACTGTAGGACTAAGTGTGGATCAGGGTTTGAAGGTCATACTATTTACGTCTGTGAGCGTGTAGCTAACATAACTTCCACCGATATCATATGAAAATGCATGAGAACAATGATCTGGAAAAAGGATAAATGTATCAGAACTATGTGAGGTGTTGGAAGTGACCCAGAAACTATACTTGAAAGGAAATATCTTGTAAGCGTCGGTATAAACTTAATACACCTCGTATCCTCACGTGACATATACCCACGACAGGTACAGTGATCAGAGAATCTTATGTCTGTGTTCAAATAGTGCAATGTGTGAGAGGAGGATCCCTCATTACAGTTTTAAGTGAATTTGATACACCCCCGCCATGAACATTCAGCCTTTGTCTTAAGGCGTATCATGTACCCGCTTCGGGTGTGCCGCGTTGATATAATAACCCAATGAATTTACCCATGAACTAGCAAACCAAGACCTTACCTTAGTGTGTAATTTAGGATTAAAATATGTGTTTATACGGCATGAGTGACAATATACCGAAAAGTGTTCAGGTGAGAACCGTAAGAAATAAAAGTAAAAATTAAAGATTGGAAACTGTAGGCCTACTCCGTGAGAAGCAGCGGGCACTGCCCTCAGTACCCTCCGTTCTACCGTCACCTCAGGTCAGTGTCCTATCGGGCTATATCCCGCCCTATAATTAAGGTTTATATAGAAGTTATTACAGTTTAAAGCTTTGCCTGATATATGAGTGTAATAGTAATGTGTTAGGGGGTGTGATAACCACCCGTCAGGCATTATTTCTCAGTACCCTCCGTTCTACCGTCACCTCAGGTTCCATGCGGTCGGAGTGCCTTGCTGCCCGGCAGCCATTATCCCTATGAGCGTCCCAACAGGTGGTGACTACTCCCAGCTACGCCAATCCACTGTGAACCTGTGGATTTCCAGCACACCACTCCAAATGAGTAGTCACAAATAAGGAGACCGTGAGATACTCTGCGGTCGTCACTTGGAGCGACCTATAATACCAGGCGTAGAAATAGTGCTGGTATGTCTCTGGGTGAAGCCCTCGTCTTTACCCACCGAGGGCGGTGTGTGAACGAGGTGCCTGTTGTGTATACCTAAAAGTCACAAGGAGTCCCATACCTGCAGGTATGGAGTGTAACATGTGTGTTGAGATGGTGCTACTATGTATGATAACCGATGGTGCTATATTCCATACAGGTGGAGCAGTGTGATGTGTTAAGGGATAGTGTAAGAAGGAATGACCGAGGTAAGGTGGTCACAGATTGTTATGCAATAAGTAGGTGGATGACACGCCATTAATGTAAGAGTCTGGGGCCCATCTGGGTAACCAACATTTTCGTTGTTCTTCTAAGGAAGGCCAATTCATGTATGTTTTTTTTACCAGTATGCTTTATAAGGAATAAATTAATTATGACATGTTATGGTTTCACCCTTCTTTCCCCTTATCGATCTGGTCAATGGAAAACCTAGCCCAATGCCGAGTCCACTCTGCACGCTACCTAACGAGCTACATGCTGTCCAGAGGGGTCTGGTGGCAGCGACCCTTAGAAATTAAGATTAGAGTTAAGTATTCCCCCTTAGAATTAGTGACCCCCAGTCTGGCAGTATAGCGGGCCCAATACACTGCCCTGTGGTACCCCGCTTGTGACAGGTACGAATGATAATTTCGTGTAATTAATCACCACACACACTGCTTGAGGTCATGTAGAAAGTCTTCTATCCACGCTTGAGCAATTGTGTTAAGCAGGAGCGCCCCGGCATAAAACCGTGTTGTCAATCCTTTACAAGGTTGTTTCGCAGTAGATGTTCCATTGCGGCATCTCTGATAATACTCTTAAATATTTTACATATTATGCTGGTCAGGCTCACCGGTCTGTAGTTGTTCGTGGAGTGCCGATCGCCCTTCTTGAAGATAAGACTCACATAAGCCACTTTTCATTCACTGGGAACCTTTTGTTCATCCAGGCATTTACACATAAGGATCCTCAGGGCCTCGGCAAGCTCGTTGCACAATTCTTTTAGCACTCTAGGATGCACCATGTCAGGGCCGGGACTCTTATGGACCTTTAGCTTTGACAGTTTATTTCTAATACCCTCTTCTGTGAACACAATGTGGTGTACTGCGCACATCATTGTCATTCCTAAAAACCCACTTTAATTCATATTATGCTACATAACATTCAAATCCACCGCGCTTGTAGAACCTCAGAAAACGGGAAACATTGATAAAGGATAACTCACCTACTCAATGTTACTAGATCATGTGTTGTATTGTACCCAGGTACAGTTATATAATGTTAATTGTATGTATTCATAGCATTTAGGAGAACTCAGGGTATCCATAACATGATTGGGAAAGTCCAGTTGAGCGGGACTAGTGGACTGTAGGACTAAGTGTGGATCATGGTTTGAAGGTCATACTATTTACGTCTGTGAGCGTGTCGCGGACATACCTTCCACAGATATCATATGAAAATACATGAGAACAATGATCTGGAAAAGGGATAAATGTGTCAGAACTATGTGAGGTGTTGGAAATGACCCAGAAACTATACTTGAAAGGAAATGTCTTGTATTTATTGGTGTGAACTTAATACACCTCGTATCCTCACGTGACATATACCCACGACAGGTACAGTGATCAGAGAATCTTATGTCTGTGTTCAAATAGTGCAATGTGTGAGAGGAGGATCCCTAATTACAGTTTTAAGTGAAGTGGATATACCCACGCCATGAACATTCGGCTTTTGTTTTAAGGGGAGCGTCCTGTGTACCCGCCTTGAGTGTGCAGCGTTGATATTATAACCCAATGAATTTACCCACGAACTAACAAACCAGAACCTTACCCTAGTGTGTAATTTAGGATTAAAATATATGTTTATAAGGCATGAGTGACAATATACCGGAAAGTGTTCAGGTGTGAACCGTAAGAAATAAAAGTTAAAATTAAAGATTGGAAACTGTAGGCCTACGCGGTGATGAGCGGCGGGGCACTGCCCTCAGTGCCCTCCGTTCTACCGTCACCTCAGGTCAGTGTCCTATCGGGCTATATCCCGCCCTGTAAAAAAGGCTTATATAGAAGATTTTACAGTTTAAAGCTTTGCCTGATGTATAAGTGTACTAGTAATTTGTTAGGGTGTGTGATAACCGCCTGTCAGGCATTATTTCTCAGTACCCTCCGTTCTACCGTCACCTCAGATCCCATGCAGTCAGAGTGCCTTGCTGCGCGGCAGCCATTATCCCTGTGAGCGTCCCATCAGGTGGTGACTACTCCCAGCTATGCCAATCCACTGTGAACCTGTGGATTTCCAGCACACCACCCCAAATGAGTAGTAACAAATAAGGAGACCGTGAGAAACTCCATGGTCGTCACTTGGAGCGACCTATAATACCAGGCGTAGAAATAGTACTGGTATGTCTCTTGGTGAAGCCCTCGTCTTTACACCACCGAGGACGGTGTGCGAACGAGGTACCTGTTATGTATACCTAAAAATTACAAGGAGTCCCACACCTGCAGGTGTGGAGTGTAGCAGGTGTGTTGAGATGGTGCTACACGGAGGTGAGATGGTGCTACTATGTCTGATAACCGACGGTGCTATATTCCATACAGGTGGAGCAGTCTGATGTGTTAAGGGGTAGTGTAAGGAGGAATGACCAAGGTAAGGAGGTCACGGATTGTGTGCAATAAGTATGTGGATGACACGCCATTAATGTAAGACGTCTGGTGCCGAGCGGGGTAACCAACATTTTCGTTGTTCTTCTGAGGAAGGCCAATTCATTTGTATGTTTTTTAACAGTACACTTTATAAGGAATAAATTAATTAAGACATGTTATGGTTTCACCCTTCTTTCCCCTTATCGATCTGGTCCTTGAAAAACCTAACCCAATGCCTAGTCCACTCTGCACGCTACCTAACGAGTTACATACTGTCTAGAGGGGGTCTGGTGGCAGCGACCCTTAGAAATTAAGATTAGAGTTAAGTATTTCCCCTTAGATTAGTGACCCCAGTCTGGCAGTATAGTGGGTCAGTGCTGTGTCGAACAGTCTGTCCTCAAACGCAGGAAGGTTAATTGCATCCTCTCTTGTGAACACCGAGGAAAAGAAGCTGTTCACTGCCTCAACTTTATCCTGGTCAGAATCTGCGTAACTACAATCTTTGCATAGCGGTAAAACGCCTTTGGGTTTGACTTGACCTCGCTTGCAACCAGTCTCTGGAACTCCTTTTCAGCCCTTCTACACTCTATTTTTGCTTGGTTTCTGGCTCTTGCATACATCCTCCTGTCCTGCTCATCGTTTGACCCAACCCACGTCTTGAATTTCTGGGTTTTCTTCTTAACTTTGTCGACCTCCGTGTGGTTCATGTGTAGGGATCCCCTCGTATTCCTAGAGGCATTGGGTTTGGTCTTGGGTGTATATTTATCGATCAAATGGGTCACTTTACTAGTTATGATATTCAGCGTTGTGTCCGCGTTCTTGTGCCTTAATGAGTCAGGCCAGTTGATACCTCTCATCTCTTCCCTCATCCCGTTGTAATTTCCCTTGTAATATTTGCACCTTGGCCTGGCCTTATCCTGAACTAGGTAACAGTTAAATCTGAATGACAGCACTATATGGTGACTGGTACCAATTGGGGCAAGGTGTTCCAGTTTGGCCACCATACCCTCCTCGTTTGTTATGATGAGGTCAAGTGGCTTGGGTGTTTGCTTCCCTCTGTAATGTGTCTGGTCTCTAACATGTTGGAACAGAAAATTATCTCTCAGAGTTCCTACAAAAGGAGTAGCAGGGTTATTCAAGTCATTTGGAGTGAACTCGTTTCTCCAGTCGATGTCGCCATAGTTAAAGTCCCTAGAGTTGAGCATCGCCGCGTTGTCTATTAAAGCTCTTAAGTTCCTTTGATTAAGTGGGCCACAGTTTGGGGATCTGTAGATACAGCCGACGATAAGTAAGTCCCCTCCCTTTAATTTAATTTTACACCACTTGGACTCTTCAAAAACATCCTCTCCCTGTACCCTCGCCTGGCTGGCTCTAAGGTCTTGCCTAGCATAGATAACCACACCCCCTCTTGCAAGTTTCTTGAGAAAGGTTCGTAAATGAGCCATATCCAGCAATACTCAACTCACATTCCTCTAGGTCGATTCTCCTGTTCTTTACAACAGTTCTACAACTCCTACAATATCTGGTTGGTGTACTTTCAGTAGTGTTTCAAACTCCTCTCTCTTATCAAGAAACGAGTCAGTATCAGTGTACATGACATTCAAGCCAGAATTTGTTCTTGGTAACGTCTCTGCTCTTAGTAGTAATGCCGCCCCTCCTCCCCCCCCCCTCCATTCTCAGAAGCTGCACCATTTGGTAAGTACACTGTATTTTGCAGGGTGTGGTTAGTAATGTCATTGGTGTACATAGTTTAATAATTTCATATTCTATGTCTTTCTTCTCAAAGTACATATCTTATATTTCTTTGCTTATATTTATAATTTCATATTCTATGTCTTTCTTCTCAAAGTATATATCTTATATTTCTTTGCTTATATTTATAATTTCATATTCTATGTCTTTCTTCTCAAAGTATATATCTTATATTTCTTTGCTTATATTTATAATTTCATATTCTATGTCTTTCTTCTCAAAGTATATATCTTATATTTCTTTGCTTATATTTTCTAAGTCAATATTCTTTTCTTTACTTCATTTCTTCTTTTAAATATATTATTGTATTTTCTGAATTTTGTGCCCTTACTTTCTCTCAATTATATTCTGTTTTAGTTATATTCTAAACCATGGATTAATTTGGGAAACCATGTCATTCTTACTATAACACTTATTATACTTACAACGGTAGCCTGCCACCACCCAGACTTTTATTAGAATATAACAATCTTTGTGAACTGTTAGGCAGTGTGCTTGCAAGCTTCCAGGCACGTGAGTTATAATAGTTATTTTCTGAGAACCAATGGGTAGAAGGAATAGAGCGGTGATACTCGTAGTTTACTAATTCAATATTTATTAACATAAGGAGTGAACAAGATGTTAATCAAGTACACTCAGACCAGACTGGACCCCTAAGGTCTTACTTTACCATTCATAAAATGGATCTTCAATTACTTATTACATCATTAAACAACTGTTATATTATTTCATTGTCACTACAGATGGTTCTTTGACACACTTGACAATATCCCAAATTAACTTATTATTTATAATATCATGTTAGTTTGGAATGAACAACATGGCACTTTTCCCTCAATTGAGGTCTCAACTCACACAACATATTTACTGATACTATCAATATTTATGGGTTCACTACTCAACATGGGATAACCATACTTCTGCTAATTAGAACCAATCATATACAACAATAATACTTTGGTCCATATGACTGTAAGGAGTGCCCCAGGGTATAACACTGGTGTCTCTTTTTACTTTTATCTTCTTCACCACTGATCGGCTCGTTAGCCGCTTGGGCGATCGGTCACGTCTCTGATTACTTTTCCTTTTCTTTCATTCTCTTCACTAAAAGATTGGCTCACTAGCCGCCCGGGCGATCGGTGACGTCTCTGTCACGCACTGTTGGCAAGTACTGGGCATGCACCGGCTCCTGAATGTACCTGAACCCGCTCCAGTGTTGGTCAAGTCTTGTCTTGAAAGAGGTCACACTCGGTGCCGTCACAACATTTTCTGGTAGAGTGTTCCAAGAGTTTACAACCCTCACTCCGAAAAAGTTTGCCCTCACAGTTTTCTGGACTTGCGGCTTCTTCAATCTTGAGCTGTGACCCCTTGTGGGGCGAGCATCCGCCAGCTCCAAGTAAGGACACTCGACCGGGTAGTGCCCCCCGAGATGCTTATACACCTCAACTAGGTCACCCCTTGCCTGTCTGTAGTATAAGCTCGGCAAGTTCAGGTGCTCCAATCTCTTAGGGTAGCTGAGGTGCCGAAGTGCAGGCACCAGTCTGGTGGCCCTCCTTTGAACATTTTCAACCAACTGACAGTCCCTAGCATATCTCGGGGACCAGACGGGGTGACAGTACTCCAAATGGGGAAGGACTTCACTCTTGAAGAGTGCTGTTATGATCTGTTGGAGTCCGATACACTGCGGGGGTAGTTCGGGCCTAGTTCCCAGGGTGCGGACTCGCACAATTTAATCATGCCCAATTAACATCCTGCAATGTAGCCAGCTGGTGTGCACCTATTGGTCCCCCAGTGACTGTTGGGTATTCACCTAACACACACACACTGTGCCTGAGATAATGATGGAGAAGCATCAGAGATGTGTATAATAACTCAATCACAAACAATCTTTCGTCTAGCAACGACAGACGATATTTACGTTACATTAATTCTTTCACTGGGTAAATGACAATTTCACTGTTCCAACATGAACACTGATATTCACAAAATTCACTGAGTTAAACTGACTTTATATGGCAGGCGGAAAATCGTACACATACCTGAGATAATGATGGAGAAGCGTCAGAGATGTGAAGCTACCCCTTGCGCACATGTTTATATACGGCTAACTGGCAACTCAGGCCTGTGTGGTTCACATGCCAGAAAGGCTAATCACACAATGACAGAAATTACATTCAACTCAGTCGCTGTACATTTAACTATGAAAATCAATACCATGGGTTAGGTGAATTTCTGACATCTATTTTTATAATCTAATCAGAGATTGAGCTTGCAAGGGAAGAAGTGAAATACACACACTGTTAACACTAGTTCTCCCAACATAAGCGAATTTCTAGACAAGAACCCTTGTAGTGGATCCTCTCCCCTACAACTCCCAACTGAGCTCTGGCCACGTGCCTACCAGCCAATCAGTGTACAGCCAGCTACGCCGAGAGACTAGGTCTATACAGTGGACGTAGGGGTACGATCGCCGACCTAGTCTCGACCTTCAACCTCCAGCTCAGGATCAGAGAGTTTCACACCTTACACTTTCTCTCCCGTGATTGGCTCTCGCACTACGAGCTCCTCAAATCCTGATGTTTCTAAATCACATAAATACGGGCCCGGCTGGCTGGGGAGGTCACTCTACACTCAGCTACTGGACCCGCAACATCTCTCAACAGCTCCACACCACCCGCTCCCTCAGAAAGCTCCTCGCCCTACAGGAACTCTCAGCAAGCTTCTCCTGACCTAGTAACTCCGTAACACTACACTGTACAACAACACATATTTACAGAAAACGCATTGTGAGTTTCTATTCTACCTCAATCCTGAGTGTTAGATACATTACATTGTACGTACGTTGTGAAACCATATAAAGAGAGTTTGACAACCTGCCACAACAGTACGCTACAATTGGTGACCCCTGGAGCCGTGAACACCACACTCCTTTCTGCTGCCTTACTCCTGGAGCTGAGAAGATCGTCCTGCCTGCTGCCAGCCTAGGCCAACCTCCTTACTTGCATCACTTGCTACCCCACTACTCCACAACAACACCATCTCACGACCGTAAAGTTTATAATGCATTAGTCTGTTCTCCCCACTGGCGGCGTGAGTGACCCACGTCACAGCTGGAGAGCAACTATTGTGCGATATTCCAAACGTGGTTTGAGCCCTTTTGCCTATTCTCCTATTTTTTTTTGTTTTTTTAGTTCTGGCCTAAGGACCTGCACTCTAAAAAGTGTATTCGTCCCAAAGTCCCCCCTGCAACTGTTCACCTCCCTCCCACGGAAGGTGGTCAGAGCAAGCACCCATCCCTCATCCTTCCCTAACAGGTGTGACACACTCCCGCAAGAATGGACGGACGGATCTCTCTACCGACCTTCAACCACAACGTCGAGGACTGGTTAGTTCATGTGGAAGCAACCCTCATCGGCTCTACAGCTACAGACGAGCAAAAGTATGGCGCCCTGCTCTGTTCCTTGTCCACTGAAGTCGCCACACAAGTCTCACAAACCATCTCCAACCCCTGCGGGATGCCTTAAAAACGCATTACCAACGGACCCGCCCCAGTCTCCTGCAGAACCTATCTTCTATCTCCCTTGGAAACTCAACTCCGGGACTTCTTTGGGAGGAGATGTGTAGGCTGAACTCCTGGCACACAGACAGACTTCCCGACTCTATCCTGCGCCAGCTTTACGCACAAAAGCTACCCACACGGGAACGCACATGCGTGCGTAGTGTCAACAAAGGCTGTAAGAGACTGCTCCTTAAAAGTCGTATTTCTGACGAATTCAGCGAGTCTACCAATCCCAGCCTGTGCAGACAACTATAGTAAGACACAGTTATCAGCACAGTGGCATCTCTTTTTTTTTTTACTGATGGACTTTGTCATTTTTTGGGGATAAAACATCTGGTCCTACCACCCGATCCCTCTGAGCAAATTTTTTTCAAGTTTGCGCATGCGCAATGTGATAGTGTGACTTAGCAGTAACGTCATTACCACTCCATTTGACTGCAGTGTTGCCAACGTGCCCTATGCCCGCCGTTAAACGCTCCCGTTCGTTGAAAACGGCGGCAGTAGGTGGCAGTGATGCTGACGACTTTCTTCTTGAAGACAAGTCAAAGAAGAAGCAGAAACCTCAAAAGTCAGGATCTCCAGCAGGGGCCACGGCTCCCCCTTGCACCCCTTCTGGGGCTGAAGAGGGTGTACTCCTCCTGTCATCGGGGTCCCCAAATGAGCTTACATGTGGCTCAATGACCGACCCTCCGCCGATGATGGACATAGGGGATTCCCTTTGTCTCCCTGCCCCGTCGCGCCTTCGTCGTCTCGTCTTTCCTCGGGACTTGCCTCTGAGCACACGGACGACCTGGTTCTTCCTCCACTGTTCTCCATTTCAGGACTCAACACTTCGCCTCCGCCAAGGTCCCACAGCCGTGATAGTCACCAGGGGGAGGTGATGCTGAAGTTCACCACCATCACCCCAGAAACTCGTCGTACCATGGTAATGGTTCGCCACGTACCCAGGGAGATCCCTATCGACGATCTTCGCCCTCTTCTCCCACAACTACTGGACATGGAACGTCGCATCAACCCGGTCTCCAAACGTCCATCCAACGAACTCATAAGCTGGTGGGTGGGCCACCTCCCTCCGAAGGTGAATGTTGGACCAGTTCACAACTGTCCTCTCGACCGATTTATCGGAACCTCGAAAATCTGTGGTCGTTGCCAATCTTGGAAACACCGCACCTGGGAGTGCACGAGGATGGTCGCCTGTGGTTTCTGTGCAGGTCCTCACGACACAGTGGAATGCAAATCGAAAATTCAGAACAAAATCCCAGTTATTCCACGGTGTGTCAATTGCCATGGCAGTCACCACGCCTGGAATGCCAATTGCCCACAGCGTCCTGGCACTCACCCGGGGAAAACTTACCTTGTACCACCGCCCTCGTCTCTGACGAAGCCCCTGTCAACCAAACCTCACTCCTATCCACCACCGCCTCTTCCATCCACCAAGGATTTCCCATTGATCTCCTCTCCTCTACCATCCCCCCGATCACCCCTACCACCCATCCTTTCTCCCCTCCCATTCCCTCTTCCTACCGTTCTTGGAACAAGGTCGTTGCCGACCCTGCCAAACAGTCACCACCTCCTGCCCACCCGAATCCCCGCTGTCTCTCACCAGCACCAGCACCACCACCTCTTACTCAACTGAACTCTTACCGTCCCTCTCCGTCGCTACCACCACCACCACCTGCCCAGTTGGGCCCTCGGCAATCCTCGCCGCCACCTCCAGCTCCTGTACAGGTACACCAAGTTGGTTCTATGGAAACAATCACTCTGTCTGGATCGCCACTCCAAGCAAATCAACCTTCTCTCTGCCTAATTCGACTTGTTTGTGAAAACAATTGCGACATTGCAGAGGCAACAA
Organism: Homarus americanus; assembly: GCF_018991925.1. Lineage (NCBI taxonomy): Eukaryota > Metazoa > Arthropoda > Malacostraca > Decapoda > Nephropidae > Homarus > Homarus americanus. The sequence continues at coordinate 24,225 of NW_024754559.1, forward strand.
CAACTCATTCTGGACACCCTGACCCAACAGGGGCGCACTTTGCAAGCCCTGATGACCCGCCTCCTTCCATCTCTCGAGATGGAGGATCCATCCCTCGCTCTCCCACTCCTCCCTCTCCATTTTTCTCAACAGAATTTGGTACCTCCTCTGGAGCCCTGTCTACCCCCACCGACTCATCTCACACAGGAGGCCGTTCCCTCTTCTTAAAATGGAACATCCAGGGACTTAGACCTCGCCGGACAGACCTCGCCCAGTTTGTGCTCTAACATCAAGTAGATGTCGCTCTACTTCAGGAAACCATCACAGACGATGTTACTCCACTCCGCCACTCTGGCTATACTGTTTACACCCTGCCTCGGTACCGTGGGCAGGCTCGTGGCCTCCTCACCCTTGTGCGTAACACCATTCCATCTGTTCGTCTCCCTTCACCTGACTCACATGGACCCCCGTCTGAATTACTTTCTATCTCCCTTACTCTTGGTGACCGGACCCTTTGTTCATTTCAAGAGTGATTCTCTGGACCCCCAGGTTCTTCGCGACCTCCATGATGGGATTCCCACTATTGTTCTTGGCGACTTTAATGCCCGCCATCCCACTCTTACTCCGGATCATCCCACGCCATGTACTCTTAACGGATCACATCTCTCACAGTTTCTTAATGGGAATGATGATGTTCGCTTTCTTTGTCCTGACGATCCTACTCGCCTCCCCCATAGTTTCCTTGATGTTGGCTTACTATTGAACGGTCATACCTCCTTTCATCCTACAATCTGCACCGAGCCTGCTCTGTATAGTGACCATCTTGCCGTTACTACCCATCTCAGGCTCTCCTTCTCTGCCCCGACATCAGCTCCTTATCGATCCCCTCGCCTTCGTCTCACACAAGATGCTGTTCCTTCCTTTACCCAATACCTTTCTACCTGGGCGGATTCCTATTTTGTCCCCCAGTCCTTTGACTCTTACAGCGCTGATTTTGTTGATGCCGTGTATGACTCTGTCAATCGCGCTACCCCTCCACGCCCTCCCCGTCACCCCAGAAGTGCCACCAACTACTGGTATCGTATCCCTGCCATGAGACATCTCCGACAGGTAACCCGTGATCTCCACTCTGCCATACGGGGGTCTCGCTCTCCAGAGGACTGGGAAGACTTAAAAAATTGGTGCCCCTTTGAAACTCAGGAGCGCCGTCGGATTCGTGAGGCGGACTGGCTATCCTTCACGGGTCTCTATCGTTCCAGTCGTCACCCTCTTATGTATGGAATCGGATTAATGATATACGGGGTACTCGACGGAGGCCTCCTCCCCACCCTGACCCCGCCTCCCTTGCCTGCTCTTTAATGGAGGACTGGGCACGAGCTTCCTCCCCTGAGGCACTTCCAGATCCAATGCAGGAGGCAGTGCAGGCTCGCATCGATGCGTCTGAGCCTGTTGTTCGTGCTGCTCTTACCTCCCCTGCCCCCACTGATCATCGGATTACACAGTTCGAGCTCGACAGTGCTCGTCGCTCTAGAAAAGACACCTCTCCTGTGGATGATCAGATAACCTACTCCGTCCTCAACGCCTGTACTAATATTCCTAACGGCCCCTTGCTTGCTCTCTACAATATGTCATATGAACATGGGGTTCTCCCTTCTAACTGGAAAAATGCCACTATTATCCCCATCCCTAAGCCGGGAGATCCTGGGAAATATTGACCCATTAGTCTTACCTCCTGTTTGCAAGATGATGGAGAGGATACTCCATCGTCGCCTTCTTCACACCATAGGCGGCTTCCACAACTCCCTCAATGGTTTCATACAACATCGCAGCACAGCACACTCCATTGCTTCCTTTTATTGCGATCAGACTGCCCGCGTCTCCGTCTTCCTTGATATCAAGGGAGCCTTTGATACGGCTCAGCCTGTCCTCATTTTAGCTGAACTTGCACGGTTAGGGGTTAAAGGGAGACTTCTACAATGGATCGCCTCTTACCTCACTGGACGTCAGGCCCGGGTTCGCGTTGAAGGCTCTATATCTCCTGTTCAAGAAATGAACCTCGGGACCCCTCAAGGTGGAGTCCTGAGTCCCACCTTGTTTAACACTCTCATGCACTCCATTGCATGTCTCCCGTGGCCGACAGAAGTTGTCCACTCAGGATATGCCGACGATGTCCTCCTCCAGCCCCTGATTACCTCAGCACGCAGGAAGCCCTTGATCTGGTCTCCAGAGAGTGTGATTCACTTGGTTTCCTTCTTTCAACTGCGAAAACAAAAGGCATGTGGCACGGTCGTGTTGTACCTCCACCCCTTCTCTTATCAGGAACGCCCTTGGACTGGGTTAATGAGACAAAATACCTGGGTGTGTATGTAACTCGCACACGTTGTCAGATCCCTGAAGTCCGCTATCTTCGAGACATATGCTTTCGGCGTCTCGCTCCCCTCTCTACCATGTGCAGGGGTTCCCTTGGTGCCACCATCCCTGTACTTCTCACCATGTACAAGTCCTTTGTCCGTTCCTGTGTCGACTACGCCGCCCCTGCCCTCGTCAACATTAGTCGGACTGCTGTCAACCGTCTCGAAGTTATCCAGAGGAAAGCTGCTCGTATCATCCTTGGGGCTCCTCAGTGGACACGCTCTACTTCTCTATATACCGAACTTGGTCTTTCCCCCTTACAGGATCGTGTCCAGGAGTTTTTACCTAAAAATTGCCGTTTCCATTCTACAGGATCCTCGGGGCAACTATGTCTAAGCCAACTTGACTCCTCCTGTCCGAGGCCGACCTCCATCTAGAAGACAGTGGCGAGGGTCACTCATCCGAGCCCTTCGGGAACACGACCTCCTGCCTGATATTGTTGTCACCCCTGCTGTTGGTTCGTCTCCTTCTCCCTGGCTGGATTTTCAACCTAAAGTGATTGCCCTCGGTGGACCGCTCCCGAAATCCCAGGTGAACCCTGTTATTCTCTGCAAATACCACCTCTCCAGGATCGCCCACTGGTCCCCAGGTAGGGTCGTCCTCTACACTGATGGTTCTGTTGACCCCGCTACAGGTAAGGCCGGGGCTGGTGTCTACATCTCCCGTCCTGATGCCCCTGAGACTAGCTATCAAACTGTCTCTCAGAGTTTCTGACGGGGCATTCTCCACTCAGGCTGAACTAATAGCCCTCCTTGCTGCCCTTCTCATTGAGGAAGAAGCAGATGGTTTCTGCCCTTTGCTTGTCTGCTGCGATTCCAGGTCTGCTCTCGACGGGATCGCATTTGGATCAGGGGAAAATAAGGACCTCATCCTCCGAATACGAGGGTTAACATCCACACTTCAGGATGCAGGCCATCCTGTGACATTCCTATGGATACCCAGTCATGTCGGTATCTTGGGGAATGAGGCAGCAGATGGCCTTGCCAAGACTGGCTGCAACAAGGCCACACCTGACTACGTTGTTCCTCGAACACTTTTGCAGCTTAGGACCCAAATTCGCCGCAAACAGAGAGAAGCTCGAGAAGCAGCCATCCCCCTGGACTCCCCGCCCACCTGGTACGATGTCCTCCGTAAACTTCCTGACCTCTCGTACGTCTATGGGAAAGGGTCGCGGAAAGGGGACGTCATTGGGTATGACTTTGCTTGGGAGATTGGTATCCAGCAACCCCTGAGCAACGCTCTTGTGCATTATGCAGACGACACGACAGCAGCACCCTTATCCACTACCTCCTAAGATGTCCCCAGACACAACGCTTCCGTGATGCCTGCTGGACCACCACTCCACGACCTCCTGACAGAGACACGATGATCCTCCCCCTACTGGCCAGATATTATGTAAATATCATTGATTATGTGTTAAAGGAATATCCTTCCTTCCTTAGGCTTTAGTAAGCCCCTTTATAATATTTATACTGTATATACTTGTCACACTTGCCAGATGCTTCTGGTGTTATTGTACAGGGGTACCTAGTGACAGCACTAGGATCCCGCTTCCTCTATCAAGGAATAAACAATTGAAATTGAAAATTGAAATTAGCTACCCACACAAGTATGCATCGTCCTGTCTGCAGTAGATTACTCTACGGCACCAGAACTCTACGCAACCGCGGCAGACAGAATTTTCAACGAGTGTGCTGCTGCGCGCCTTGCCACTGCGGACAACCCCATGCCCACACCAGTACCTACCTCCGAACTTGTAGGCCGGGTCAACACCCCTCAGCCGAGCAATACCTCACAAGACATCAGGGACCTGTTACAAACTTTGAACCGCAGGATGGACACCATTGAGCAGTTCTGCTCCTCCATGCCCGCTGCTGGGCCTATTCCTGACTCACACATCGTGCCCTAAAAGTCCTAACGCCCCCTTTCTGCCCCGGAAACCACCGCCAGCCCCCAGAACAACGAATATACCCTCTGCTGGTATCACTGGCGTTTCGTCTCCAATGCTCTAAACTGTGAGCCCCACTGCACCTACTCGGGAAGCGGCAACAAAGGAGGTTGGTAGACGCCTCAGCCCCCGTCCCTTCAGGTGTCTCACTACTGCACCTCACCGACCGCACCTCCGGCACGAAATTCCTCGTCGACACAGGTTCATCGGTCAGTATCATCCCTCCTTCACTAAAAGACACGTCAAAGCAACCCTCTTATGACATGTTCGCCGCCAACAGTACCCCTATCGCATCCTACGGCGCATGCACTCTCGTCTTAGACCTCGGTCTTTCCAAGACTCTGCGCTGGTCATTCGTGGTCGCAGACGTGTCTCAACCCATCCTTGGCTTTGACTTCCTCACCTTTCACAAGCTCAGCGTCGACCCAAGCCATTTTCGCCTCATCCATGAGCCTACAGCACGCAAGATACAGGGTTCACGTGCCAAAGACACCGACACTATCACCTGTCTCTCGCCGTCCAACGAGTTCTCCCCCCTGCTTGAAGAGTTCAAGGAACTTTTCTCACCCCGGGTCTCTCCACCCCCATCACCTACGTCGGGAATTTTCCACCACATCAAGACCAAAGGACCACCAGTCTTCTCACGCCCTCGCCGCCTATGCCCTGAGCTCCTGAACGCAGCCAAGGCGGAATTCAACAGACTACTGCGAGACTGCATCATTCGTCCTTCAAAGAGTCCCTGGGCATCGCCTCTTCACATGGTTCTTAAGCCATCATCCGGCGACTGGA
>NW_024754560.1:0-5295 GCF_018991925.1 Homarus americanus
CGTTGGGGTGGATGGTAACGTTGGGGTGGATGGTAATTTTGGATGGATGGTAATGTTGGGATGGATGGTATCGTTAGGGTGGATGGTAATGTTAGTGTGGATGGTAATGTTGGGGTGGATGGTAATGTTGGGGTGGATGGTAATGTTGGGATGTATGGTATCGTTAGGGTGGATGGTAACGTTAGGGTGGATGGTAATATTGGGGTGGATGGTAGCATTGGGGTGGATGGTAACGTTTAGGTGGATGGTAATGTTGGGGTGGATGGTAGCGTTGGGGTGGATGGTAAAGTTTGGGTGGATGGCATTGGGATTGGATGAAATGATGTTGGGGTGGAAGTGTGATTGGGCTGGTGGTTTTCAGTATACGTTGGGATGGGAATGTTGGGGTGGATGGTAACGTTGGGGTGGATGGTAATGCTGAGGTGGATGGTAACGTTGGGGTGGATGGTAACGTTGGAGTGGATAGTAATGTTAGGATGGATCTTAGCATTGGGGTGGATGGTAATTTTGGGGTGGATGGAAATGTTGGGGCGGATGATAATGTTGGGGTGGAGGGTAACGTTGGAGTGGATGGTAATGTTGTGGTGGATGGTAACGTTGAGGTGAATTGTAGCGTTGGAGTGGAGGGTAATGTTGGGGTGGATGGTAATATTGCGGTGGATGGTAACGTTGGGGTGGATGGTAACGTTGGGCTGGATGGTAATGTTGGGATGGATGCGGGCATTTGGGGGTGGATGGCAAATTGCTGGGGGTGATGCAATGTTGTGTGATAGTAATCCTTGGGGTGGTGAATCGGCTGCCGTCCACCAACCAAACTGTTCAATAATACATATTTATATTTGGGTTTTAAGTAACGAAACCCAAAAGGTAGTTCCTTTGTTTAATTATAAAAGGTTGTATATATAATTCCTGAGTGTATATCAACCGTAAGTCTCACTGTCTAGGAGTGAATGAGAAAGGGACAGCGTTTATGTATGATAAACGTTTGGTCACGTCCTTTCGATATGAGTTGAGGTGAGCTACTGAAGCTTAGGGGCATCGCGGTGCGTGCTTACAGAAATGCTGAGCTATGGGTCTCGCCCTCTTGGGTAAGTTGCCCGCTCACGTGTCAATCTCATGTCTTACTCATAGACAGTGGAAAGTTACAGGGTGGTGAATCTGAATATAATATCAGATGTATTGACCCATTTATATAATACGTTCTGTTGATGAGACAGGGGCCTACTACATCGCTCGGTCACCTACCAGCCGAGCTCCGTGAGGCCTAAATAACTCACAGAGTACAGTACATCCTAGACAACCCTAACCATGTTATAAACAGATATGTAGACACTAAGCTGGGGAAATTACTGAAGGGGTATTCTCTACTACAGGGGACCTAGACTTTGTGTCGTACGGGTTAGTATGTTGTGAACAATGTTGAATTTGGATGATACTGCCCAGTAATAACAGAACAGGAACATTATTGCCAGAATTAACAGAATAGAGGGAATCGTAAGACTTGGTAGTGCAAATTCCCGTGACAGGTAAAATGGCAAGTTATTATTCAAATCAGCAAAATGTGTCTCGTTCAAGAAAGCTAACACTTTTAATTTCTCTGATACTATTTGAATATCCTTGATAGTGAAATTCATTATAGGAAGTGGAATTAAAGCAGACTTGAGTTTTCGATTTAACGCAAAATGCTGATGAGTAGGCAAGGTCCGTAATGCACTACAAGTGATTTCACAGTAATCAGGAGCCTTGTAATGCCCTTTCACAACTAGCTGCTTAACACCATTTTGGCATTTTAAAATTACAGTAGTGAGATTTGGAAAGAACAAATACTGCACATTGTGAAGGTGAGCGTGGAACACAGTCTTTAGACTAACTGGCCTATAACTGCATTGCGCTAACGCTGTGCGTACATTTGGTTGTATGACTGCCAATTCACATATTCCATCTGCAGCAGGAATAAATGCAAACCTGTAGGCTGGACATACGTGTAGGTGTAGATAAGACGACTTACACCGTGACATTACCTCAGAATCCTCTATTGATAACAATGAATATTCTTCATCTACTAAGAAAAGTTCTTTAGGCCTATCTAGGGTATACAGTGTGTCGTTCACAAACCAGGGGAAGGGTTCTAAATGCCATGCATTAAACTCATGTTGCCCTCGCATAGGAATGTGGATCAGAATTGCATTGTGCGTGAGGGTTGACTCCAACAGTGGGTAATGATATTGAACCTCATTGTCATTGAAAATAGGAGTTAAATGATACCGCAACTTGGCTATTTTTAAAGCTTCAAGAAGCGTCTGCACAGGCACAAGCTTCGCGTCCACACGTCCTATCCCGGCATCTACAATGCTGTCTATTAGTTCATTTTTAGAGGTTACAATTTTATGAACTGAAATTTCAGCAGCAGCATGCAAATATTCTGTGAAGTAAAGGAGCCATTCTAACTTCGGGATTGCTTTCTGTAACCTAGTAACAATCCTCGAAACTTGGTTAGACTCCATTATGATTGCATTAACCTTTGATTCTAGAGCAGTAATCGCGTGAAAGGTTTGAGAAATAACACGATTCTGTTGAGATACAGCTTGAACGACAACGTTCATGAAACTATTGTCGAATTCATCGGAGCTGTGCTGAGACCATGAAGAATGTCCAATGCTGATTGTAGTTGGCCGTCGACGTTTTCCATCTGACGCGAAAGTACGAGTTAACTTCTACTCGCAGAACGTAGTTTCATACAATAGTCATTTGGGACATTTGCTTCTGAACAGTCTGTAAGGATGTATCAATCACATTATCATCAACTTGAGGTAAGACATTTATCTGGGTCTTCTTCAGACGATCCGCGTGCACGACATCTGCGATCTGTGCATTAGGCTTCCATATTTTGAATTTGTTGCCCGCTTCTTTTGAGATTATGCGGAATGGACCAGAAAATTTCGCCGAAAGTTTGGAGTTCCTTTCAGGTACCTGTAACATAACAGCGTCCCCAACGTTCAGTGCGATAGGTTTAGCATGTTTATGCTGTTTGATGATCATTTCGGCGCGTGACGCCGCTAGCTGTGATCGTACTTGGTTATGAATTTCTGTAAAGACATGAATTTGTTTTGCCGCAAAATCATCCGTATTATATACCGGGTATGGCGCCTCTGTAAGGATGTCGTAAGGCAGACGCTTATCTGTGCCATAGACAATATAGTAGGGTGTTTTGCCCGTAGAGCTATTAACTGACCCATTAATCGACGCTGCAACCTGCGGTAACCAATCCTCCCATGCGTATTGAAAACCATTAACGATTGGACGCAGTATTTCTAGGATTTTACGATTGGTTCTTTCAACAAGGCCATTAGCCTGTGGATGATAAGCTGTCACAAAAGTTTGTTTAATTCCATATTGTAAACATATATGCTCTGTTAGCTCATTCTTGAACTCTGTTCCATTATCAGAGAGTAGAACTTTAGGCGTAGTATATGGACATATGAGATTCATCACTAATGCATAGGCTACTGCTTCGGCCGTTTTGCTTTTTAGTGGGACCAAGACCACGAACCTGGAAAAATGATCCACACACACTAAGACGTATCCTGATCCCTGATGACTCATTGGGAGTTATAACACATCAACAGCGACTGTGTCAAACGGACGGTCTGGTGTAGGATATTGTAATCGGGGCAGGTGATCCTGTTGATCTTTTATGTTGAGCACATGCCAAACAATTAGCTATGTGTAATTCTATGTCTTTCTTCACAGTGTTCCAGAAATACTTCTTTCGTAAATCCGCTAAGCATTTATCACGACCTTGGTGACCTGCTTGTGGGACATCGTGGAACAATGTCATTACTGCTTTGCGCAACGTGTCAGGTACGACTATTTGAGACACATTACCCTCAGGAGATTTTCTCGTCCTATTGAGTATGTTATGTCGTAATTCAAACTGACTTAAGGGAAGAAATAACTTAGGGAGTTTAACATCCTCGCCTGATTCGAGAGCAAAAATAACAGCTGACCAATATGGGTCGCGTCGTTGCTCATCTTCCAGCTGCGAAAGAGTGAATGTTGATACAGGCATAACTGGTGCTATATTTCTTGACAGAGAGTCGGCGACAACATTCGCCCTCCCAGGTAAATACCTAAATTCGGGGTCAAACTCTTGAATTGTCAGATACCAGCGTGCTAATCTGCCTGATAAGTTTCTGCCATGGAACAGTTCGGTGACTGCCGCATGATCAGTAAAACAGTTATCTTGTAGCCAAAGATAATGTCTTTGAACTTCTTAAGTGCCCACACAACGGCTAACGTTTCTAAATGCGTCACCGAATAACGTGTTTCAGCATCGATTAGTTTGCGACTTGCAAATGCTATCACTCTAAACTTCCCACGCATGTCCTCTTGCATGAGCACTGCTCCGACTCCAATTCCGGGAGCGTCAGTACAGAGAGTGAAAGGTTGAGTGTAGTCTGGGAATGCTAGAACCGGGGCATTGGTTAGCGCTGTCTTCAATGCCGTAATACTTTCCTCGTGTTCAGCATCCTATATAAACACTGCATCTTTTTTTTGAGCAACCTCGTTCGGGGCGATGCTAATGTTGTATAGTCCTTGATAAAGGAACGATTATAACCAGATAATCCGAGAAGGCTACGCACATGATCATTTGAGGTAGGACGCGGGAACTGAGATACAGCTTTGACTTTATCAATAACTGTGTGTATGCCCTCACCGTCAACTACATGACCAAGGAAATGGATTCTGGATTTTAAAAACTCGCACTTTGAGTTTTATTTTGAGTCCTGCTGTGGAAAGTTTGGCCAAAACTTCACGCAGTTTTATCAGATGGGAATCGACGTCCTTACTGACTACTATTAGATCATCCAAATAAGCGCAGACTGTGTTACCAATTAGTCCGGCAAACAGGGTGTTGATCATTTACGCGCCTGAAATCTATGACAGGGCGCCATCCACCATCCTTTTTCGGGACGAGGAATAATGGGCTATTAAAGGGGGATTTTGAGTGTCCAATGACATTCTCATCTAACATACCCTGTACCATATCTTGCACTACAGCGCGCTGGCTATGAGTTAGTCTATAAGCTGGTACGTAAATAGGGTTGGTTCCTTCCTTTAACGCTATATGATGGGATGTTAAATCTGTCTGACCTAGCGTTTCCCCTGGCAAGGCTACTATTTCCGTAGTCGGCAAGCAGCTCTAACAGGCGTGTCTTGCCCTGAGGATGATCGATCACCTTGACATGTGGTGTTATTTGATCTATCCTGGCCAGTCGAGTCTGTTGGCAATTC
>NW_024754561.1:0-12029 GCF_018991925.1 Homarus americanus
TAGAAGTTACGTATTGCTTATTTTGATAATTATCATAAGTTAATGGTTTCAGAATTTTTAATCTAATATTCTTAACAGTATTATTTTCATTATTCTGAGACACACAAATAATAATAATAATGTATTATTAAGTTGGGGTTTATTTTTCACTGTCTCGCTACTCACATTTTAACCCCTAGTCCTACTTGGCGCCCACCTAACCTTATAAAAATCTAAAGAGGAAGCAACTGGGAAGTGTTGCTTTATTTTCTCTTGTTTGAGTATTAAATAATTTTCTATTTAAAATTATATACAGTTTATTCCTTCCAGGTAAGATGTTTGTATTGTACTGTACATTTTTTTGCCATATTTATAATTATATAGTTACAACTAGTTTGTCTCAACTTTTTGAGAAATATAATGATATTGATAATACTAATATTATCACAAGTTTACGGAATAAAATAAACCACTATCAAAAAGAAAAATAAATTTATGATTGATGACATATACGTTTGCATATTTATATTTGAATTTAATATTTACAGAATGATAATGTTGCTGTATACTTATTTACTGTAGGTCATTTTCACGTTTCTTTACACCATCATTATATAGACTAGATAAAGTACTAGTTTATATTTAGAGTAGTAACATTAAAATTAGTTAATTTATTTATCGGTGATTGTTATATACAAGAGTCGTACGTGTAATTACGATAGTTTAAGTGATACAGCAATATATGTGTTTCACTTATTTTATTTTTGTTTGTTAATTTAAAGACATTTTATGACATACAGCAGGAGTAGTTTTCAGATTTTCAACATCTTCGAAATTCTGTTTTATAGTAGAGACACCTCCACCCCTCCTTTTTAGTAGGCTTGTTTTTCATCCTCAGAACTTGAAAATTGTTTTTAGATTTGCTTTAGATTTTTCATATTATATAAAACTATTTTAAATTGATCTTTTTCAATGAATAACCATATCAACAGTTGATAATTATTATGTATTCAGTAAATGTGTTTTATTTTTTTCATATTTTTGAACAACCATTGTCGACAAGTATTGAATTTACAACAGGTCATTATTTGTTAGTTTAAAACCCTTTTTCAATTATATTTCTTATTTATAAAACAGATTTTCTTATTTATTAATAGCTATTTTCAAACATTTTGATTGTTCATACATGCATAAAATATTTTGACCAGGTTTTACATAAATATATGTTTTTCTTCACATAAATGAGCCCTAAACACCACCAAACACCCTTGACAGTTATACAACTAACCCTTGCTGCTCCATAACAGGAAATTTCACCATCAATATAATATTCGTGATATAAAAGCCCATTCTGTCAAAACTTCGTCGAACTCGTAGTGTCTTTAAATGCGTGTTGAGAAGACTGTACAGTATTATTGATTTTGGATATTAGGAGAACTTTATCCCTATAGATAAACTTATAGTTGGATAGTGTAAGAGATACCGCATATAGGAAGATAAAAATACACAATATGCTTTGTTTAAAAAAATTAATTAAGATGACGTGTCGAGACTGACTTTGTGGTTTGTGCTAAATAAATAATTGAAATACATAAATTATTGTAATAATATGAGTAGTTTTTGTTTCACTTTCTATAGAAAATATATCTCAACTTAAGTTTTGTGTAAAAAATGAGATTTGTGAAATATGCTTAAGACCTTAGCTTTTCTGAAACGCTTGAATATGGTCAAACAAGTAGTCTTATAAAATGTAAGACTTAAGTTTTCTGTTTTATTACTAAATTTGAAGTATTTTTAAAAACATTAAAAAGTATGGCTGATTTTAAAGTTACCTTCTTGAAACGGAACATTATTTTTGAAGTCTTATAATAAATGAAATTTTTTCGATATATTGTCTAAAAAATCTCATTTAATATTTAACAATTATTTAAACTAAACTTTTTTAAGTTATACATTTTAACATTTTTTATGTACTTAGTGACCTGGCTGTTGAAGTACTGTACCTAGACGACAACAATAAGAACTGTTTCCTTGTAGTCTTGAAGTTTAAAGGCACTGTTAAGCTTATTAAACTCTGTATTATTTATGAAGACTAATACTGTTACCATATCTCGGTAGAGAATTAATGCTGATAAAAAATATATTTGTTTTCCGGAAATTCATACCATTTTCTATTAGCAGAAAATCCACAATTTTCACAGTTCGTATTAAATCATTTGATTGTTAATTTTTCTGGATTTGCTCGTTTACATAAACATATACTGTAGGTAGTTGATTCTCTTAAAGGTATTTGAACATTCACGCTAGCCTGAACGTCATGGTACTCACCAAGGGTCTGAACATTCCAAGCTAGAATGTTGTGTCAGGGTTGGAATTCTACGAGGTGTTCTAACATTCCCCGCTGGTCAAACTTCCTAATTAACCAGGAGTAGTACCGGCCAGCACCCATCACCCCTTGCACCCACACCTAGGGCCACACACTCACACATATATAGTACCATCGCCACACTCCTCCCCCTCCTTGAATATATTATGGTTCTGGTCTGATCCGTCTCTCCTTCCCCTCTTGTCTGTCTTGGACACACAACACCTCGGCTAAATATATCCTCCCTCCTCTACCCTAGACGCTTCAGGTTGAATCTATTTCTCCCTGAAGCAAGTTCTTCGCCTGTTCTCCTCCTTTATCTCAACTGTTCAACTCTTTCATGATACTGTAGATAGATAGACAGGGTAGATATTAACTAAAATCATCATACAAATTCACGTTGTTTCACCATGCATCGTGAAAGTGGGTCTATAAGCCTGGCTCACTAGAGGCAGATACAATACACTGTTTATTAAAATTTTGGTGACGATGTTAAATTTGATATTTTACGTCGTTTCACGATCGTGCTTACAATAAGCCTCCTTCTAAGCATCACTGGTAATTATTTTCGTGATGAATTCCGGCATTTATTAGCGTATATAACCAAGATAATATACATGGAGGCGAATGTTGGGGTTAATAAACAACAACTGATCCAAATTCACAAAAGTACATAAGATAAAATAAACTTGATCTCGTAACTAAATAATGACCTAACTGGTTGACTTAAAAGTACAAACAACCACTTACGAGAGACTAAGATAAATAATCTTTCCAAAGGTTCAAGTGCATTAATTATGTCTTAACTGGTGTATCAAATGACAATCAAATTAAAGTAGAATCTCTATAAATTCGATACTAAGTTTTGGGTGTTCCATTCTGCTTCAGTTACGGACACTTACCTTCTCACGATTATTATACTCTATTTGGTTGTTAGTTTAGTGCATCAAGTCGACCATTTAGGTACATTTTTCACACCTTCACTTACGAGAAATATTAATTTTCATCGGACTCACCTCAGTGACGCCCAGCCTGGAGGGTTGTTGTAATACGGTGGTCGGTCGATCTAATTACCAGGAACAGCAGCAGTAGTAACGGTGATGTAGCCAGCTGGGTGCCTGCTTGTGTGTGCGCTTCAGCCTTGTAGTATGTCTGTCTTTCAGCCTGTGTATGTCTTTCGGTGTTTGTTTGTCTTTTAGCCTGTGTCTCTGTCTATCTGTATCTGTAGGTCTTTCAGGTCCTTCAGGTTTCGGCCTCAGCTGAATCTAACAGGTTATAACAAGTCCAACGGTAGTTACGATCAGGCGTTGGTCAGTAGCCAATCAGCGTTGGCCTGTACCAGGGTAGTTGAGCACTCGGTTAATACCCTGGAGCGGCAATAACCTCTCATTTGCACCAAGTGTAAATCCTGTTCAAATGATTTTTTTTCCCGTATTAGTGTATTTTTTTCCTGTGTGTGTGTGTGTGTGTGTGTGTGTGTGTGTGTGTGTGTTCACCAGGCATGACGAAAAATTCAAAATCCGAAACACTTGAATTTTGTTTCATTTAAAATCGCTGGTTAGTTTAGGTTATACTAGGTTTAATCAGATTTGGTTAAGGTAGTTTAGGTATGGTGTAGTAAGTTACGCTAGGGAGACGATAGGTTTAGGTTCGGAACGTTGGGTTAGTTAAAGTATTTATTAAGTTAAGCTGGGTTAGGTACCGCAGATTAATGGGACAGAATTAGCCAGCATCATCAATACCGTGTTTTGGTTTGGTACGGTTGACGTTATAAATTTCTGGGGAAAAAATTGTGAAGGCTGGGAGCGGTGGTTTTATCAGGGACACGACGGTTTTGACAAAACGTCTACTGCGGCCACAATTAACGACCCTCAAATAGTGGGAGAGGCGGCTGATCCTCCCGACCTAAATCGAAAATAGCCAGTCCAGCAGTCCAGGCGTGAGTCTGGCAGGCAGGCTGGCAGATAGGTGGATTGGGAGGAGACAGGCAAACTGGCTGGAGACAGGTGGAGAGATAGACAGGTGGGCTGGGAGATAGGTGGGGAGGAGATAGGTAGAGAGGGAGGGACATAGGTAGGGGAGGACTAAAGGGGAGATAGGTAGACAGTTTGGGCAGTCGGAAGCAAGCGGGAAGGTAGGTCCTCAAGGCACAAAACAAAGTAGGCAGACACATGAATAGGTGGCCAAGAGCACGCAGACATTCAGGCAAGCAGGCAGACACAAAAATTCATACAGGCAGACATCCAGGAAGACAGGCATCAAGCAGGTAGACATTGAGGCGATCAGGCAGACATTCAGGCGATCAGGCAGACATTCAGGCAGGCAGACATTCAGGCAGGCAGAGATTCGGGCAGGCAGACATTGAGCAGCCAGGCAAACTATTTTTTGTTCCGGGCGGTGCCGGCTGATGGTGCAAGAACGCCAGATTGTCTGTACTGATTATCCCACCGTCTCTCTCTCTCTCTCCCTCTCTCTCTCTCTCTCTCTCCTCTCTCTCTCCTCTCCCTCTCCCTCTCCCTCTCTCTCTCTCTCTCTCTCTCTCTCTCTCTCTCTCTCTCTCCCTCTCTCTCTCTCTCTCCTCCTCTCCTCTCTCCCTCCTCCTCCTCTCCCTCCTCTCTCTCCTCTCTCCCTCTCTCCTCCTCTCTCTCTCTCTCTCTCTCTCTCTCTCTAATTAAGTCCTTCTCTCCTTACTCTCACAACCCCTCCTACCCTCACTCTCCCTCTCTCCCCTCACCCCTTCTACAGCCTCTCTCTCACCTCCCCCCCCCGTCACACTCTCAGTACACTTACGGCCCTTTCTCTTTTCGCTTTCCTCACATCATTCCTCTCTCTCTCTCTCTCTCTCTCTCTCTCTCTCTCTCTCTCTCCCCATATCTCTTTCTTTTCTCATTATCTCATCTCCTCCCTAACCTCTCACTTCCTCCTTGTTTCCTCACCTCTCACTTCCTCCCTATTTTTACCTCCACCTCCCTTTCTCTACCCTTTACCTCCTTCTCTCACCGCTCCTCCGCCTCCTCCCTCACCTTGTTTCCTTACCTGTCCCCTAACCTCTCTTCTCTCTCACTTCTCACCTCACTTCTCCCTCTCCTGCTCTCTCACCTCTCCCACACTCCTGTTCCCTCACCTGGCAGGATACACAATGCATCTTAGAAGCAGGATAGACAGGTAAATCTGAGACCACACGTGATGGACTCCCTTCTTGCATTTCTCACCTCCCCTCACCCTCTTTTCCCTACCCTCTTTCCCTCTCACCCTCTTCCTATTACCTCTTTCTCTCACCTCTCTTTCCTCTCCCCTCTCTTCCTCCCCTCTCTTTCCTCTCTCTTTCCTCTCCCTCTCACCTCTCTTTCCTCTCACCCTCTCTTTCCTCTCTCTTTCTCTCCCCTCTCTTTCCTCTCCCTCTCTTTCCTCTCACCCCTCTTCCCTCTCACCCCCTCTTCCCTCTCACCCCTCTTCCCTCTCACCCTCTCTTTCCCTCTCCCTCTCTTCCCTCTCACCCTCTCTTCCTCTCACCCTCTCTTCCTCTCACCCCTCTCTTCCCTCTCTTCCTCTCACCCTCTCTTCCCTCTCCACCTCTCTTCCCTCTCCCACCCCCTCTTCCTCTCACCTCTTCCTCTCACCTCTCTTCTCACCCCTCTTCCCTCTCACCTCTTCCCTCTCACCTCTCTCTCACCTCTCTTCCCACTCTTCCTCTCACCTCTTCCTCTCACCCCACTCTTCCCCTCCCCTCCTCTCTTCCCCTCCCTCCTCTCTTCCCTCTCCCCTCTCTTCCCTCCCTCACCCTCTCTTCCCCTCACCTCTCTTCCCTCTCACCCCTCTCTTCCCTCTCACCCTCTCTTCTCTCCCCCTCTTCCCCTCTCGCCCTCTCTTCCCTCCCGCCCTCTCTTCCCCCTGCCCTCTCTTCCCTGCCTCCCTCTTCCCCTACCCCCTCTCTTCCCTGCCACCTCTCTTCCCCTGCCCTCTCTTCCCTCCCTCCCTCTCTTCCCTCCCCCTCTCTTCCCCTCCGCCCTCTCTTCCCTCCCCTCTCTTCCCTCCTTCCCTCTCTTCCCCTTTCTCTCTTCCCTCCCGCCTCTCTTCCCTCCCCCTCTCTTCCCCTCTCACCCTCTTCCTCCCGCCCTCCTTCCCTCTCACCCTCTTCCTTCTCACCCTCTCTTCCCTTTATTCCCTCTCACCCTCTCTTCCCATTCTTCGTCTCTTCCCTCCCACCCTCTTTTCGTTCTCCCCTCTCTTCCCCTCTCTTCCCTTTCTTCCCTCTCCCACCCCACCTCTCTTCCCTCCCACCCCTCTTCCCTCCCCACCCCTCTCTTCCTCTCACCCCTCTTCCCTCTCATCTTCTCTTCCCTCTCTCTCTTCCCTCTGCCCTCTTCCCTCTCCTTTCTCTTCCCTCTGCCCTCTCTTCCCTCCCACCTCTCTTCCCTCTCCTCTCTTCCTCATCTTCTCTTCCCTCTCGCTCTCTCTTCCCTCGCCCTCTTCCCCCTCTCGCCCTCTCTTCCCTCCCTTTCTCTCTTCCCTCTCCTCCTCTCTTCCCTCTCGCTTTCTCTTCCCTCTCTTCCTCTCTTCCTCCCTGCCTCTTCCCTCTCGCCCTCTCTTCCCCTCTCTCCTCTCTTCCCCTCTCGCCCTCTCTTCCCTCTCCCTCTCTTCCTCTCGCCCTCTTCCCTCTCCCCTCTCTTCCCTCTCACCTCTCTTCCCCTCCCACCCTCAACGCAGCCCCCCCCTCCATCTTGCTGTCTTCCCTCCCCTTCCTCTAGCCGTCTTCTCCGTCTCCCTCCCTTGCTTTATATCCCCCCCCCTCCCCATTATCCTCTCTCCCCTCTCCCCTTCCTTTCTAGCTGTCTTCCACACCTTCATCCTCCTTTGTATTTTCCTCATCTCTCTTATTTCTTTCCATCTTTCTCCCACCTCCCTCTCTCTCTCTCCCCTCCCTCCCTCCCTGTCCTTTCTTCCTCCCATCTTAGTTAATTTTCTTTCCTGTCAGTCAGTTGACAAAAAGCCAACTGTTGCTTGTGTGGCCTCAGGAATAACAACCATGCCTGATTGTTTTGTTATCTTTGAAAAACCAATTTATTATTCATTACATGTCTTTTGCTTTTATTTTTTCTTGAGTTCAATGGTCGTCTCTTCCTGTTCTTGTGAAATATTTTTTTTGTATTGTTATCGTCTTTTGTTTATTGGTTTTCTTCTTTTCATCCTCTTAGTCTTGTTTTGCGTCATCTGGTCTTAGTCTTTATTTAGTTTCTTTCTGCATTATTCTTGGCTGATTTTATTATTCTTTTTGTTTCTACATGCATCCTCCATACTATTCCTAGCTTACTAGCATCCTCAGGCACTGTTTCTAGCTTGTGGCATCCTCCAGGCACTGTTCCTAAACACCTGGCATCCTCAGGCACTGTTTCCTAGCTTACCTGGCATCCTCCAGGCACTGTTTCCTAGCTTACGTGGCATCCTCCAGGCACTGTTTCTAGCTTACGTGGCATCCTCCAGGCACTGTTCCTAAGCTTACGTGGCATCCTCCAGGCACTGTTCCTAAGCACCTGGTATCCTCCAGGCACTGTTCCTAAACACCTGGCATCCTCCAGGCACTGTTCCTAAGCTTTCGTGGCATCCTCCAGGCACTGTTCTAAAGCTTCCTCAGGCACTGTTCCTAAGCTTATCTGGCATCCTCCAGGCACTGTTCCTAGCTTACGTGGCATCCTCAGGCACTATTCCTAAACCTGGCATCCTCAGCACTGTTCTAAGCTTACCTGGCATCCTCAGGCACTGTTCCTAGCTTACCTGGCATCCTCCAGGCACTGTTCCTAGCTTACCTGGCATCCTCAGGCACTGTTCTAGCTTGCATCCTCCAGGCACTGTTCTAATTTACCTGGCATCCTCCAGGCACTGTTCCTAAGCTTACCTGGCATCCTCCAGGCACTGTTCCTAAGCACCTGGCATCCTCCAGGCACTGTTCCTAGCTTACTGGCATCCTCCCAGGCACTGTTCCTAAGCTTACCTGGCATCCTCCAGGCACTGTTCTAGCTACCTGGCATCCTCCAGGCAATGTTCCTGACCTATTGCTACTGGTTTGTTCTGAATAATTCTTGACCAATTAATTTTCTTTTCAGATGTACTTCTTTTGGTTGATTTTCTTTCTTTTTTTAATTTTGACTAATTCTTAAACATTTGCTTTCTGAAATAACTTTTTACTTTTTACATCACTGCTTTATGTTTTTTGTAAATATTTACTTTTGGTTTAGCATTTTTTTTATTTTGAAATAATAATTTGTTTCACCTTAAAATCATTTGATACTATTAGTTATGTTTGAAAAGTCTGATCGCAGTGGGCCAATTCAGGCAGATATATATATATATATATATATATATATATATATATAGATAGATAGTCAAAAAAGTGACAAAAGGCTTACAGACAATTTAGGAAGATAGAATAAATAGTGAGAGAAAAAGTAAGCAAATAAAATAGTAATAGTCAGTGAATATTTTTTACTGTACATGTATATTCTAAATATACGTATATTTAGTGACGTCATGAGTTTGAAAATTACATGACGTCATATGAGTTTCTCAGTAACGTCACGGAGTTGAAATTCTGATAACATCAGGGTTCGTCTTGTGACATCACAGTGAAAATCTTTAAGCGATTTTATACCTTCTTCCTTCCTTTCTTCCTTTTCTACCTTCCTTTATTCCTTGCTCCATTTTAATCCTTCCTTCCCTCCTCATTCTCACTGCCCTCTCCTTGTCTGTCTCTCTCCCCTTCCCTTCCCCCACCTTTTTATCCGTTGCCTCGTCATTATCGTCTCACTACCCCTCCTGCCTTTCTCCTCACCACCTCTTCCCCCCCTCCCCCTCTTCCCCCCTCCTCCCCCTTCCCCCTCCTCCCCCTCTTCCCCTCCCCCCCACCTCTTCCCCCTCCCCCCACCACCTCTTCCCCTCCTCCCTCACCTCTTCCCCTCCTCCCCCCCCTCCTCCCCCACCACCTCTTCCCCCCTCTTCCCACCACCTCTTCCCCTCTCCCCACCCCACCTCTTCCCCCTCCTCCCCACCTCTTCCCCTCCTCCCCCCACCTCTTCCCCTCCCACCACCTCTTCCCCCCTCCTCCCCCTCTCCCCTCACTCCCCCCACCTCTTCCCCCTCCTCCCACCACCTCTTCCCCCTCCTCCCACCACCTCTTCCCCTCCTCCCACCACCTCTTCCCCCCTCTCCCCACCTCTTCCCCTCCTCCCACCACCTCTTCCCCTCCTCCCCACCTCTTCCCCCTCCCCTCCCACCACCTCTTCCCCCTCCACTCCCACCTCTTCCCCTCCTCCCCACCCTCTTCCCTCCCCACCTCTACCTCCTCCCCCTTCCTCCTCCACCACCTCTTCTCCCACCTCTTCCTCCCACCACCTCTTCCTCCTCCCACCACCTCTTCCCCCTCCTCCCACCACCTCTTCCCCTCCTTCCCACCTTCTCTTCCTCCTCCCACCACCTCTTCCCCCTCCTCCCACCCACCTCTTTACCTCCTCCCACCTCTTCCCCCTCCCCCCACCTCTTCCCTCCTCCCACCACCTCTTCCCCTTCCCTCTTGTCTTCCTCTGTCTCCCTCTCATTGTCCTCCCTCACTTTTTTCATTTCTTTCTCTTCGTCATCATCGTCTCCTCCCTCACCGCCTCTCTCCTTCCTTGTTAATTTTTATCTTCAATTTTTTATATTTTCTCCACTGCCTTCCTCCACCTCCCTCCTTCCACCTCTTATTATCCCCCTCCACCACCCCCCCTCCCCTCCCTCTACCTCTCTCTCCCTCCCTCCCTCCCTCCCTCCCCTCCCTCCCTCCCCCTCTCCCCTCTCTCTCTCTCTCTCTTTCTCTCTCTCTCTCTCTCTCTCTCTCTCTCTCTCTCTCTCTCTCTCTCTCCCCTTCCTCCACTTCCTCCCTATGTCCTTTTCTCTTCTTCTTACCTCCTCTCTCCCTTCCCTCTTTTTCCCCTCATTCCCTTCTTTCTGCACTCACCCCCTCTCTCTCTCCCTTATTACCCCTACTTCTCCCTTAATTACCTCCACTTCCTCCTCCCTCCCTAAAGTCCTCCCTCCACCTTCCCCCTCCTCTCCCTTCCCCTCTCTCTCCTTCCCCTTCCTCTTGTGTCTTCCCTCCCTCATTACCTGTCTCCCTCACTCCTCATTATCCTTCTCCCTGCCCCCATCCCTCATTAGCTCCCTCTTTCAATGGTTTTCTCCCCTCATTACTTCCTCCTTCAGTAGTTCCTCTCTCATTCTCCCTCCCTTCACATTTTCTCCTTTTCCCTCCTTGTGTTTCTCCCTTCATTCTGTAGTTTCTCTCATGCTTACCCTATTTCGTATTCTCTCCCTCATTAGCCCTCCTTCCATTTCTCCTCATTCCTATTTCGTGTTCTCTCCCTCATTAGCTCCCTCCTTCAATGGTTTTTCTCCCTCATAGCTCCCTGTTTCGTTAATTTCTCTCTCAGCCAGCCCTACCCTCCTTTATTATATCCTCTCTCCCTTATCACCCCTTCATGCTTCTCCACTCCTCATTAGTTTCCCTCCCTCCAGTGGTCCCTCCTCCCTCATTATTCCTTCCCTCCCTCGATCAATTCCTTCCCCCTCATTACCTCCCTCCCTCATTATTCCCCTCCCTCCCTCCCTCCCCTCCTCCCTCCCTCCCACATGCAGGTAACAGCTGCAGTAAATCGTGTTGTGGGGGTGAGGTGAGAAATGGCTGAGTGCAAATAAACAGGTCCTTGCTGCAAAGCATATCCAGGCCTCGCTCGCGTGCAGCTCCCCGACCCCGGTTATATCCAACTTACACCCGTTACACTGAGTATGTCCCGGTATGTCATATCAAGCAGTGTCGTGGCTGTAAAAGTTGCAACCCCCTCCCCAGTTCTTTCACCTCAGTATGTGTAATTTATAGTACCTTATAACATTATAGCACCTCAGTATATGAAATTAAAACACCTTCTGTGTCTTCAAACAGCCTTCCAAATTATATCCCAGTATTCTTCAGTATTTACATACATATATACTTTGATATCTGCTTTCGCAGCTTGTACCAGCATGTCACGCAAAATATATTGACGCAAGCATCACTTGTGAATATCGTATATCTAGTTTATCCAAAGCAGACGTGTGTTTACATAAACTTACGTCAATGTTAATTTGTATAATAATGCAAAGCAGTATACTACTGTTCTCTGTCGCAGGGTATATTAACTTCCGCTAGTATAACAGCATATTCAGGTATACTGATTATCCAACATCCGCTTCACAAGCAGAATACTTGGTCAGCGTCATGCACAGGCAGGATACGTGTACCAGCAGCACGATACTGGCAAGTACATGATCTAGCGTCGTAGTGCGAATACGTGACCCAGAGACATACACAGAGCAGAATATTGTGATCATTACCATGCATAAACAGGAGTGTTGTTGAGCTACAGTAAGAATAATTACAGGTAGAATGTCGGAATTACAACTAATGGCTAAAACAAAATACAATTTTTTGCGTCTCAACAAATAATCTTGGTACAGTAGGAACCTGAATACCATTGTGATAAAGAAATAACTGGTGTACAGTATGTCTTATAGAGCCCCGTGAACATATCTTTTAACCCAATAAATGTTCATGTTCATAAATTCACCTAAACATAAGAACAACGTTATTATTACTCCTATGAAAGCACTAACTTGCTCT
>NW_024754562.1:0-33955 GCF_018991925.1 Homarus americanus
CCCCTGGTCGAGTATAACAAAGAACCCTGGTCGAGTATTACAAAGTCCCCTAGTGGAGTATAACAAAGGCCCCTGATCGAGTATAACAAAGGCCCCTCATCGAGTATAACAATGTCCCCTGATCGAGTATAACAAAGTCCGCTGATCGGGTATAACAAAGTCCCCTGATCGAGTATAACAAAGTCCCCTCATCGAGTATGACAAAGGCCCCTGATCGAGTTTAACAAAGGCCACTGATCGAGTATAACAAAGTCCCCTGGTCGAGTATAACAAAGGCCCCTCATCGAGTTTAACAAAGGCCCCTCATTGAGCATAACAAAGTCCCCTGGTCGAGTATAACAAACTCACCTGTTCGAGTATACCAAAGTCCACTGATCGTGTATAACAAAGTCCCCTGATCGAGTATCACAAAGGCCGCTGATCGAGTTTAACAAAGGCCCCTGATCGAGTATAACAACGTCCCTCATCGAGTATAACAAAGTCCGCTGATCGAGTATAACAAAGTCCCCTGAACGTTTATAACAAAGTCCCCTGGTCGAGTATAACAAAGGCCCCTCATCGAGTATAACAAAGTCCCTTGACGATCGAGTATAACAAAGTCCCTGATCAGAGTATAACAAAGGCCCCTAATCGAGCTTTAACAAAGGCCCCTGATCGAGTATAACAAAGTCCACTGATCGAGTATAACAAACTCCCCTGGTCGAGTATAACAAAGTCCCCTGATCGAGTATAACAAAGTCCCCTGATCGAGTATAACAAAGTCCCTTGAGCGATTATAACAAAGGCCCCTAATCCAGTATAACAAAGCCCTCTCATCGTGTATAACAAAAACCCTCATCGAGTATAACAAACTCCCCAGATCAAGTATAACAAAGTTCCCTGAACGAGTATAACAAAGTCCCCTGAACGATTATAACAAAGGCCCCTGATCGAGTATAACAAAGTTCCCTGATCGAGTATAACAAAGCCCCCTGATCGAGTACAACAAAGTCCCCTGATCTAGTTTAACAAAGGCCCCTGATCGAGTTTAACAAAGGCCCCTCATGGAGTCTAACAAAGTTCCCTGATAAAGTAATACAAAGTCCCCTGAACGAGTATAACAAAGTCCTATGATCGAGAATAACAAAGTCCGCTCATCGAGTATAACAAAGTCCCCTGATCGAGTATAAAAAAGGCCCCTCATTTAGTATAACAAAGGCCCCTAATAGAGTTTAACAAAGGCCCCTGATCGAGTATAACAAAGTCCCCTGGTCGAGTATATCAAGCTCCCCTGGTCGAGTATAACAAAGTCCCCTGATCGAGTATAACAAAGTCCCCTGATCGAGTATAACAAAGTCCCCTGAACGTATATAACAAAGTCCCCTGGTCGAGTATAACAAAGGCCCCTCATCGAGTTTAACAAAGTCCCCTGTTCAATTATAACAAAGTCCCCTGAACGATTATAACAAAATCCCCTGGCCGAGTATAACAAAGGCCATTCATCGAGTATAACAAAGTCCCCTGATTGAGTACAACAAAGTCCCCTGATCGAGTTTAACAAAGGCCCCTGATCGAGTATAACAAAGTCCCCTGGTCGAGTATAACAACGTCCCTGATCGAGTATAACAAAGTCCGCTGATCGAGTATAACAAAGTCCCATGATCGAGTATAACAAAGTCCCCTGATCGAGTATAACAAAGGCCTCTGATCGAGTATAACAAAGTCCCCTGATCGAGTATAACAAAGTCCCCTGATAAAGTATAACAAAGTCCACTGATCGAGTATAACAAAGTCCCCTGATCGAGTATAACAAAGTCCCCTATCTGAGCATAACAAAGTCCCCTGATCGAGTATATATAAAAATGGCAATCTTAATCGAGTATAATAAAGACCCCCTACCAGTAGCAACAAAGTCCCCTGATCGAGTATATAACAAAGCCCCCCATCGAAGTATATAAATAAAACCCCTGATCGTGTATAACAAAGTTTCCTGATCGAGTATAAATAAAGTCCCCTGATCGAGTATATAAGAAAGGCTCGCGCAGTATAACAAAGTCCCCTGAACGATTATACGAAAGTCCTTGATCGAGTATAACAGCAGCCCCTAATTGAGTTTAACAGCGTCCCTGATCGAGTATAACAAAGTCCCTGATCGAGTATAACAACTCCCCTGGAACGATTATAACAAAGTCCCTCATCGAGTTTTGCAGTAACAGCGTCTTCATCGAGTATGTAACAAAGTTCCCTGATACAGTATTACAAAGTCCCCTGAACGAGTATAACAAAGTCCTATGATCGAGAATAACAAAGTCCGCTGAGCGAGTATAACAAAGTCCCCTGATCGAGTATAACAAAGGCCCCTCATCGAGTATAACAAAGGCCCCTAATGGAGTTTAAAAAAGGCCCCTGATCGAGTATAACAAAGTCCCCTGGTCGAGTATATCAAGCTCCCCTGGTCGAGTATAACAAAGTCCCCTGATCGAGTATAACAAAGTCCCCTGATCGAGTATAACAAAGTCCCCTGAACGAATATAACAAAGTCCCCTGGTCGAGTATAACAAAGGCCCCTCATCGAGTTTAACAAAGTCCCCTGTTCAAGTATAACAAAGTCCCCTGAACAATTATAACAAAATCCCCAGGCAGAGTATAACAAAGGCCCCTCATCGAGTATAACAAAGTCCCCTGATTGAGTACAACAAAGTCCCCTGATCGAGTTTAACAAAGGCCCCTGATCGAGTATAACAAAGTCCCCTGGTCGAGTATAACAAACTCCCCTGGTCGAGTATAACAAATTCCCCTTATCGAGTATAACAAAGTCCCCTGAACGATTATAACAAAGTCCCCTGGTCGAGTATAACAAAGGCCCCTCATCGAGTATAACAAAGTTCCCTGATCAAGTATAACAAAGTCCCCTCAACGAGTATAACAAAGTCCCCTGATCGAGTATAACAAAGGTCCCTGATCGAGTATAACAAAGCCCCTGATCGAGCAGTACAACAAAGTCCCCATATAGGAGTTTAACAAAGGCCCCTGATCGAGTATAACAAAGGCCCCTGATCGAGTATAACAACGTCCCGTGATCGAGTATACAAAGTCCGCTGATCGAGTATAACAAAGTCCCCTGATCGAGTATAACAAAGGCCCCTGATCGAGTTTAACAAGCGCCACTGATCGAGTATAACAAAGCCCCCTGGTCGAGTTTAACAAAGGCCCCTCATCGAGTATAACAAAGTCCCCTGATGAAGTATAACAAAGTCCGCTGATCGAGTATAACAAAGTCCCCATATCGAGTTTAACAAAAGCCCCTGATCGAGTATAACAAAGTCCCCTGGTCGAGTATAACAAAGGCCCCTCATCGAGTTTAACAAAGGCCCCTCATCGAGTATAACAAAGTCCCCTATAGAGTATAACAAAGTCCCCTGATCGATTATAACAAAGTCCCCTTGTTGAGTATAACAAAGTCCCTTGATCAAGTATAACATATTCCCTGATTGTGTATAACAAAGTCCTCTGGTCGAGTATAAAAAAGTCCCCTGATCGAGTATAACAAAGTCCCCTGGTCGAGTATAACAAAGTCCCCTCATTGAGTAAAACAAAGGCCCTTCATCGAGTATAACAAAGTCCATTGGTCAAGGATAACAAAGTTCCCTGGTCGAGTATAACAAAGTCCACTAATCGAGTATAACAAAGTCCCCTGGTCGAGTATAGCAAAGTCCCCTGATCGAGTATAACAAAGCCTCCTCATCGAGTATAACAAAGTCCCCTAATCGAGTATAACAAAGCCCCCTACTCGAGTATAACAAAGTCCCCTGGTCGAGTGTAGCAAAGTCCCCTGATCGAGTAAACAAAGCCTCCTGATCGAGTATAACAAAGTCCCCTGATCGAGTATAACAAAGCCCCCTGCTCGAGTATAACAAAATCCCCTGATTGAGTCCAAAAAAGGCCTCTAATCGAGTATAACAAAGTCCCCTCATCTAGTATAACAAAGGCCCCTCATCGAGTATAACAAAGGCCCCACATCGAGTATAAGAAGGTCCCCTGATCGAGTATAACAAAGCCGCCAAATCGAGTATAACAAAGTCCCCTGGTCGAGTATAACAAAGTCCCCTGTTCGAGTCTAACAAAGTCCCCTTATCGAGTATAACAAATTCCCTTTATCGAGTATAACAAAGTCCCCTTATCGAGTATAACAAAGTCCCCTAATCGAGTATAACAAAGGCCCCTGGTCGAGTATAACAAAGTTCTTGATCGAGTTTAACATAAGTCCCCTGATCGAGAATAACAAAGTCCCCTAATCGAGCATAAAAATGTCCCCTGGTCCAGTGTAACAAAGTCCCCTGATCGAGTATAACAAAGTCCCCTAATCAAGTATAACAAAGTCCCCTGATCGAGTATAACAAAGTCGCCTGATCGAGTATAACATATCCTCTGATCGAGTATAACAAAGTCCTCTGGTCGAGTATGACAAAGTCCCCTGCTCGAGTATAACAAGTCCCCTGGTCGAGTATAACAAAGTCCCCTGATCGAGTATAACCAAGGCCCCTCATCGAGATTAGCAAAGTCCATTGGTCAAATATAGGAAAGTCCACTGATCGAGTATAACAAAGTCCCCTTATCGAGTATAACAAAGTCCCCTGATGGAGTATAACAAAGCCCCCTGGACGAGTATAACAAAGTTCCCTGATCGAGTATAACAAAGTTCCATGATCGAGTATAACAAAGTCCCCTGGTCCAGTATAACAAAGTCCCCTGATCGAGTATAACATATCCCCTGATCGAGTATTACAAAGTCTCCTGGCCCAGTATAACAAAGTCCCCAGATCGAGCGTAACAACGTCCCCTGATCGATTATAACAAAGTCCCCAGGTCGAGTATAACAAAGGCCCTGATCGAATGAGACAAAGTCCCCTTATCGAGTATAACAAAGTCCCCTGATCGAGTATAACAAAGCCCCCTGGACGAGTATAACAAAGTTCCCTGATCGAGTATAACAAAGTTCCATGATCGAGTATAACAAAGTCCCCTGGTCCAGTATAACAAAGTCCCTTGATCGAGTATAACATATCCCCTGATCGAGTATAACAACGTCTCCTGGCCCAGTTTAACAAAGTCCCCAGAACGAGCATAACAAAGTCCCCTAATCGATTATAACAAAGTCCCATGGTCGAGTATAACAAAGGGCACTGATCGAGTAAGACAAAGTCCCCTCATCGAGTATAACAAAGTCCTCTGATGCTAGTATAACAAAGCCCCCTGGACGAGTATAACAAAGTCCCCTGAACCGAGTATAACAAAGTCCCCTGATCGAGTATAACATATCCCCTGATCGAGTATAACAAGTTCCTGGTGGAGTATAACATAGTCCCCTGGTCGAGTATAACAAAGTCCTCTGATCAAGTATAACAAAGTCCCCTGACCGAGTATAACAAAGTCCACTAATCAAGTATAACAAAGTCCCCTCATCGAGTATAACAAAGTCCCCTGATCGGGTATAACATATTCCTTGATCGAGTATAACAAAGCCCCCTGGACGAGTATAACAAAGTCCCCTGAACCGAGTTTAACAAAGTCCCCTGATCAGTATAACATATCCCCTGATCGAGTATAACAAGTTCCTGGTGGAGTATAACAAAGCCCCCTGGTCGAGAATAACAAAGTCCGCTGATCAAGTATAACAAAGTCCCCTGATCGAGTATAACAAAGTCCCCTAATCAAGTATAACAAAGTCCCCTGATCGGGTATAACAAAGTCCCCGAATCAAGTATAACAAAGTCCCCTGATCATGTATAAAAAAGTTCCCTGGTCGAGTATAACAAAGTCCCCTGATCGAGTATTACATATCCCCTGATCGAGTATAACAAGTCCCTGGTGGAGTATAACAAAGTCCCCTGGTCGAATATAACAAAGTTTTTTAATCGAGCATAACAAAGGCCCCTGGTCGAGTATAACAAAGTCCTCTGATCAAGTACAACAAAGTCCCCTGATCGAGTATAACAAAGTCCCCTTATCAAGTATAACAAACTTCCCGTGATCGAGTATAACAAAGTTCTCTAATCGAGTATAAAATATCCCATGATCGAATATAACAAAGTCCTTGGTCGAGTATAACAAGGTCCCCAGTTCGAGTCTATCATTAAATCCCCTTATCGAGAATAACATATTCCCCTTATCGAGTATAGCAAAGTCCCCTTATCGAGTATAACAAAGTCCCCTGATCGAGTATAACAAAGGCGTCTGGTCGAGTATAACAAAGTCCTCTGATCAAGTATAACAAAGTCCCCTTATCGAGTATAACAAAGTCCCCTAATCAAGTATAACATATCCCCTGATCGAGTATAATAAAGTCCCCTGGTCGAGTATAACAAATTCCCCTGTTCGAGTCTAACATTAAATCCCCTTATCGAGTATAACATATTGCCCTTATCGAGTATAACAAAGTCCCCTTATCGAGTATAACAAAGTCCCCTGATCGAGTATAACAAAGGCCTCTGGTCGAGTATAAAAAAGTCCCCTGATCGAGTATAACAAAAGTCCAGTGATCGTGTATAACAAAGTCCCTTGATCGAGTATAAAAAAATCCTCTGGTCCAGTATAACAAAGTCCCCTCGAGTACAAAAGTCCCCAATAACAAAAATCGAGCCCCCCTGGTATAACAAAGTCCCCTGGCCCCTGGTATAACAAAGTCCCCATATCGAGCATAACAAAGTCCCCTGATCGATTATAACAAAGTCCCCTGGTCGAGTATAGCAAAGGGCCCTGATCATGTAAGACAAAGTCCTCTGATCGAGTATAACAAAGTCCCCTGATCGAGTATAAAAAAGCACCCTAGACGAGTATAACAAAGCCTCCTGATCGAGTATAACAAAGTCCCCTAATCGAGTATAACAAAGGCCCCTCATCGAGTATAACAAAGTTCATTGGTCAAGTATAAAAAAGTTCTCTGGTCGAGTATAACAAAGCCCCCTGTTCGAGTATAACAAAGTCCCCTAGTCAAGTATAGCAAAGTCCCCTGATCGAATAAAATAACAAAGTCCCCTAATCGAGTATAACAAAGCCCCCTGGTCGAGTATAACAATGTCCCCTGGTCGAGTATAGTAAAGTCCCCTGACCGAGTACAACAAAGCCTCCTGATCGAGTATAACAAAGTCCCCTGATCGAGTATAACAAAGCTCGAGTATAACAAAGTCCCCTAATCGAGTCCAAAAAAGGCCTCTAATCGAGTATAACAAAGTCCCCTGATCTAGTATAACAAAGGCCCCTGATCGAGTATAACAAAGGCCCCTCATCGAGTATAAGAAAGTCCCCTGATCGAGTATAACAAAGCCGCCTAATCGAGTATAACAAAGTCCCCTGGTCGAGTATAACAAAGTCCCCTGTTCGAGTCTAACAAAGTCCCTTTATCGGGTATAACAAATTCCCCTTATCGAGTATAACAAAGTCCTCATATCGAGTATAACAAAGTCCCCTAATCGAGTATAATAAAGGCTCCTGGTCGAGTATAACAAAGTCCCCTGATCGAGTGTAACAAAAGTCCCCTAATCGAGTATAACAAAGTCCCCTAATCGAGTATAAAAATGTCCTCTGTATCAGTGTAACAAAGTCCCCTGATCGAGTATAAAAAAGTCCCCTTGCCTAGAATAACAAAGTCCCTAGATCGAGCATACCAAAGACCCCTGATCGATTATAACAAAGTCCCCTGGTCGAGTATAGCAAAGGGCCCTGATCGAGTAAGACAAAGTCCCCTTATCGAGTATAACAAAGTCCCCTGATCGAGTATAACAAAACCCCCTGGATGAGTATAACAAAGTTTCCTGATCGAGTATAACAAAGTCCCCAGATCGAGTATAACAAAGCCTCCTGATCGAGTATAACAAAGTCCCCTGAACCGAGTATAACGAAGTCCCCTGATCGAGTATAACATATCCCCTGATCGAGTATAACAAGTCCCTGGTGGAGTATAACAATGTTCCCTGGTCGAGTATAACAAAGTTTTCTAATCGAGCATAACAAAGGCCCCTGGTCGAGTATAACAAAGTCCTCTGATCAAGTACAACAAAGTCCCCTGATCGAGTATAACAAAGTCCCCTAATCAAGTATAACAAAGTCCCCTGATCGAGTATAACAAAGTTCTCTGATCGAGTATAACATATCCCCTGATCGAATATAACAAAGTCCTTGGTCGAGTATAACAAAGTCCCCAGTTCGAGTCTATCATTAAATCCCCTTATCGAGAATAACATATTCCCTCTTATCGAGTATAGCAAAGTCCCCTTATCGAGTATAACAAAGTCCCCTGATCGAGTATAACAAAGGCGTCTGGTCGAGTATAACAAAGTCCTCTGATCAAGTATAACAAAGTCCCCTGATCGAGTATAACAAAGTCCCCTAATCAAGTATAACAAAGTCCCCTGATCGAGTATAATGAAGTCCCCTGATCAAGTATAACATATCCCCTGATCGAGTATAATAAAATCCCCTGGTCGAGTATAACAAAGTCCCCTGATCGAGTATAACAAAGGCCTCTAGTCGAGTATAAAAAAGTCCCCTGATCGAGTATAACAAAAGTCCAGTGATCGTGTATAACAAAGTCCCTTGATCGAGAATAAAAAAATCCTCTGGTCAAGTATAACAAAGTCCCCTAATCGAGTACAAAAAAGTCCCCTGGCCCGGTATAACAAAGTCCCCATATCGAGCATAACAAAGTCCCCTGATCGATTATAACAAAGTCCTCTGTTCGAGTATAGCAAAGGGCCCTGATCATGTAGGACAAAGTCCTCTGATCGAGTATGACAAAGTCCCCTGATCGAGTATAAAAAAGCACCCTAGACGAGTATAACAAATTTCCCTGATCGAGTATAACAAAGTCCCCTGATCGAGTATAACAAAGCCTCCTGATCGAGAATAACAAAGTCCCCTAATCGAGTATAACAAAGGCCCCTCATCGAGTATAACAAAGTTCATTGGTCAACTATAAAAAAGTTCTCTGGTCGATTATAACAAAGCCCCCTGTTCGAGTATAACAAAGTCCCCTGATCGAGTATAGCAAAGTCCCCTGATCGAATAAAACAAAGCCTCCTGATCGATTATAACAAAGTCCCCTAATCGAGTATAACAAAGCCCCCTGGTCGAGTATAACAATGTCCCCTGGTCGAGTATAGTAAAGTCCCCTGACCGAGTACAACAAAGCCTCCTGATCGAGTATAACGAAGTCCCCTGATCGAGTATAACAAAGCCCCCTGCTCGAGTATAACAAAGTCCCCTAATCGAGTCCAAAAAAGGCCTCTAATCGAGTATAACAAAGCCCCCTTATCTAGAATAACAAAGGCCCCTGATCGAGTATAACAAAGGCCCCTCATCGAGTATAAGAAAGTCCCCTGATCGAGTATAACAAAGCCGCCGAATCGAGTATAACAAAGTCCCCTGGTCGAGTATAACAAAGTCCCTTGTTCGAGTCTAACAAAGTCCCCTTATCGAGTATAACAAATTCCCCTTATCGAGTATAACAAAGTCCCCAAATCGAGTATAACAAAGTCCCCTAATCGAGTATAATAAAGGCCCCTGGTCGAGTATAACAAAGTCCCCTGATCGAGTGTAACAAAAGTCCCCTAATCGAGTATTACAAAGTCCCCTAATCGAGTATAAAAAGTCCTCTGGACCAGTGTAACAAAGTACCCTGATCGAGTATAAAAAAGTCCCCTTGCCCCGAATAACAAAGTCCCTAGATCGAGCATAACAAAGACCCCTGATCAATTATAACAAAGTCCCCTGGTCGAGTTTAGCAAAGGGCCCTGATCGAGTAAGACAAAGTCCCCTTATCGAGTATAACAAAGTCCCCTGATTGAGTATAACAAAACCCCCTTGATGAGTATAACAAAGTTTCCTGATCGAGTATAACAAAGTCCCCAGATCGAGTATAACAAAGTCCCCTGAACCGAGTATAACAAAGTCCCCTGATCGAGTATAACATATCCCCTGATCGAGTATAACAAGTCCCTGGTGGAGTATAACAAAGTCCCCTGGTCGAGTATAACAAAGTTTTCTAATCGAGCATAACAAAGGCCCCTGGTCGAGTATAACAAAGTCCTCTGATCAAGTACAACAAAGTCCCCTGATCGAGTATATCAAAGTCCCCTAATCAAGTATAACAAAGTCCCCTGATCGAGTATAACAAAGTTCTCTGATCGAGTATAACATATCCCCTGATCGAATATAACAAAGTCCCCTGGTCGAGTATAACAAAGTCCCCAGTTCGAGTCTAACATTAAATCCCCTTATCGAGAATAACATATTCCGCTTATCGAGTATAGCAAAGTCCCCTTATCGAGTATAACAAAGTCCCCTGATCGAGTATAACAAAGGCGTCTGGTCGAGTATAACAAAGTCCTCTGATCAAGTATAACAAAGTCCCCTGATCGAGTATAACAAAGTCCTCTGATCATGTATAACATATCCCCTGATCGAGTATAACAAAGTCCCCTGGTCGAGTATAACAAAGTCCCCTGTTCGAGTCTAACATTAGATCCCCTTATCGAGTATAACATATTGCCCTTATCGAGTATAACAAAGTCCCCTTATCGAGTACAACAAAGTCCCCTGATCGAGTATAACAAAGGCCTCTGGTCGAGTATAAAAAAGTCCCCTGATCGAGTATAACAAAAGTCCAGTGATCGAGTATAACAAAGTCCCTTGATTGAGTATAAAAAAATCCTCTGGTCCAGTATAACAAAGTCCCCTGATCGAGTACAAAAAAGTCCCCTGGCCCGGTATAACAAAGTCCCCATATCGAGCATAACAAAGTCCCCTGATCGATTATAACAAAGTCCCCTGGTCGAGTATAGCAAAGGGCCCTGATCATGTAAGACAAAGTCCTCTGATCGAGTATAAAAAAGCCCCCTAGACGAGTATACAAAAGTCCCCTGATCGAGTATAACAAAGTCCCCTGATCGAGTATAACAAAGTCCCCTGGTCCAGCATAACAAAGTCCCCTGATCGAGTATAACAAAGTCCCCTGATCGAGTTTAACAAAGCCTCCTGATCGAGTAAAACAAAGTCCCCTAATCGAGTATAACAAAGGCCCCTCATCGAGTATAACAAAGTTCATTGGTCAAGTATAAAAAAGTTCTCTGGTCGAGTATAACAAAGCCCCCTGTTCGAGTATAACAAAGTCCCCTAGTCAAGTATGGCAAAGTCCCCTCATCGAATAAAACAAAGCCTACTGATCGATTATAACAAAGTCCCCTAATCGAGTATAACAAAGCCCCCTGGTCGAGTATAACAATGTCCCCTGGTCGAGTAGAGTAAAGTCCCCTGACCGAGTACAACAAAGACTCCTGATCGAGTATAACGAAGTTCCCTAATCGAGTATAACAAAGCCCCCTGCTCGAGTATAACAAAGTCCCCTAATCGAGTCCAAAAAAGGCCTCTAATCGAGTATAACAAAGTCCCCTCATCTAGTAAAACAAAGGCCCTGATCGAGTATAACAAAGGCCCCTCATCGAGTATAAGAAAGTCCCCTGAACGAGTATAACAAAGCCGCCTAATCGAGTATAACAAAGTCCCCTGGTCGAGTATAACAAAGTCCCTTGTTCGAGTCTAACAAAGTCCCCTTTTCGAGTATAACAAATTCCCCTTATCGAGTATAACAAAGTCCCCATATCGAGTATAACAAAGTCCCCTAATCGAGTATAATAAAGGCCCCTGGTCGAGTATAACAAAGTCCCCTGATCGAGTGTAACAAAAGTCCCCTAATCGAATATAAAAATGATCCTCTGGACCAGTGTAACAAAGTCCCCTGATCGAGTATAAAAAAGTCCTCTTGCCCACAATAACAAAGTCCCTAAATCGAGCATACCAAAGACCCCTGATCGACTAAGACAAAGTCCCCTTATCGAGTATAACAAAGTCCCCTCATCGAGTATAACAAAAACCCCTGGATGAGTATAACAAAGTTTCCTGATCGAGTATAACAAAGGGCCCTCATCGAGTATAAGAAAGTCCATTGGTCAAGTATAAAAAAGTCCCCTGGGCGAGTATAACAAAGTCCCCTCATCGTGTATAACAAAGTCCCCTGGTCGAGTATAGCAAAGTCCTATGATCAAGTATAACAAAGCCTCCTGATCGAGTATAACAAAGTCCCCTGATCGAATATAACAAAGCCCCCTGCTCGAGTATAAGGAAGTCCTCTGATCGAGTATAACAAAGTCTCCTGATCGAGTATTACAAAGGCCCCTCATCGAGTCCAAAATAGGCCCCTAATCGAGTATAACAAAGTCCCCTGATCGAGTATAACAAAGTCTCCTAATCGAGTATAACAAAGTCCCCTGGTCGAGTATAACAAAGTCCCATGATCGAGTATAACATATCCCCTGATCGACTATTACAAAGTCTCCTGGCCCAGTATAACAAAGTCCCTAGATCGAGAGTAACAAAGTCCCTGATCGATTATAACAAAGTCCCCAGGTCGAGTATAACAAAGGCCCTGATCGAATGAGACAAAGTCCCCTGATCGAGTATAACAAAGTCCCCTGATCGAGTATAAAAAAGCCCCGTGGACGAGTATAACAAAGACCCCTGATCGTGTATAACAAAGTCCCTGATCAAGTATAACATATCCCCTGATCGAATATAACAAAGTCCCCAGGTCGAGTATAACAAAGGCCCTGATCGTCTGAGACAAAGTCCCCTGATCGAGTATAACAAAGTCCCCTGATCGAGTATAACAAAGCCCCGTGGACGAGTATAACAAAGACCCCTGATCGTGTATAACAAAGTCCCCTGATCAAGTATAACATATCCCCTGATCGAATATAACAAAGTCCCTGGTGGAGTATAACAAAGTCACCTGATCGAGTATCACAAAGGCCCCTAATCGAGTATAACAAAGTCTCCTGATCGAGTATAACAAAGGCCCCTGGTCGAGTATAACAAAGTCCCCTGATCGAGTGTAAAAAAAGTCCCCTTATCAAGTATAACAAAGTCCCCTGAACGAGTATAAAAATGTCCCCTGGTCCAGTGTAACAAAGTCCTCTGATCGAGTATAAAAATGTTCCCTGGCCCAGTAAAACAAAGTCCCTAGATCGAGCATACCAAAGTTCCCTGATCGAGTATAACAAAGTCCCCTGATCGAGTATAACAAAGCCCCCTAGACGAGTATAACAAAGTTCCCTCATCGAGTATAACAAAGTCCCCTAATCAAGTATAACAAAGCCCCTGGTCCAGTATAACAAAGTCCCCTGATCAAGCATAACATATCCCCTGATAGAGTATAACAACGTCTCCTGGCCCAGTTTAACAAAGTCCCCAGATCGAGCGTAACAATGTCCCCTAATCGATTATAACAAAGTCCCCTGGTCGAGTATAACAAAGGGCCCTTATTGAGTAAGACAAAGTCCCCTGATCGAGCATAACAAAGTCCCCTGAACCGAATATAACAAAGTCCCCTTATCGAGTAAAACATATCCCCTGATCGAGTATAAAAAAGTCCCTGGTGGAGTATAACAAAGTCCCCTGGTCGAGTATAACAAAGGTTTCTAATCGAGTATAACAAAGTCCCCTGGTCGAGTATAGCAAAGGGACTGATCGAGTAAGACAAAGTCCCCTGATCGAGTATAACAAAGTCCCCTAATCGAGTATAACAAAGCCCCCTGGAGGAGTATAACAAAGTTCCCTGATCGAATATTACAAAGTCTCATGGCCCAGTATAACAAAGTCCCCTGGTCGAGTATAAAAAAGCCGCCTACTCGAGTATAACAAAGCCGCCTACTCGAGTATAACAAAGTCCCCTGGTCGAGTGTAGCAAAGTCCACTGAAGGAGTATAACAAAGCCTCCTCATCGAGTATAAGAAAGTCCCCTGATCGAGTATAACAAAGCCGCCTAATCGAGTATAACAAAGTCCCCTGGTCGAGTATAACAAAGTCGCCTGTTCGAGTCTAACAAAGTCCCCTTATCGAGTATAACAAATTCCCCTTATCGAATATAACAAGGTCCCCTTATCGAGTATAACAAAGTCCCCTAATCGAGTATAACAAAGGTCCCTGGTCGAGTATAACAAAGTTCCCTGATCGAGTGTAACAAATGTCCCCTGATCGAGAATAACAAAGTCCCCTAATCGAGTATAAAAATGTCCCCTGGTCCAGTGTAACAAAGTCCCCTGATCGAGTATAAAAAAGTCCCCAAATCAAGTATAACAAAGTCCCCTGATCAAGTATAACAAAGGCCCCTCATAGAGTATAACAAAGTCCATTGGTCAAATATAGGAAAGTCCACAGATCGAGTATGACAAAGTCCCCTGATCAAGTCCCCTGATCCAGTATAACAAAGTGCCCTGATCGAGTATAACATATTCCCTGATCGAGTATAACAAAGTCCTCTGGTCGAGTATAACAAAGTCCCCTGATCTTTATAACAAAGTCCCCTGGTCGAGTATAACAAAGTCCCCTGATCGAGTATAACAAAGTCCCCTGGTCTAGTATAACAAAGGCCCCTAATCGAGTATAACAAAGTACCCTGATTGAGTATAAAAAAGTCCCCTGATCGAGTATAACAAAGTACTCTGGTTGAGTATAACAAAGTCCCCTGATCGAGTATAACATATCCCCTGATCGAGTATAACAAAGTCCTCTGGTCGAGTATAAAAAAGTCCCCTGATCGCGTATAACAAAGTACCCTGGTCGTGTATAACAAAGTCCCCTGATCGAGTATAACAAAGGCCCCTCATTGAGTATAACAAAGTCCATTGGTCAAGTATAAAAAAGTCCCCTGGTCGAGTATAACAAAGTCCCCTAATCGAATATAACAAAGTCCTCTGGTCGAGTATAAAAAAGTCCCCTGATCGAGTATAACAAAGTTCCTTGCTCGAGTATAACAAAGTCCCCTGATCGAGTATAACAAAGGCCCCTCATCGAGTATAACAAAGGCCCCTCATCGAGAATAACAAAGTCCATTGGTCAAGTATAAAAAAGTCCCCTGGTCCAGTATAACATATCTCTTGATCGAGTATAACAACGTGTCCTGGCCCAGTTTAAAAAAGTCCCTAGATCGAGCATAACAGAGTCCCCTAATCGATTATAACAAATTCCCCTGGTCGAGTATAAAAAGGGGCCCTGATCGAGTAAGACAGAGTCCCCTCATCGAGCATAACAAAGTCCCCTGATCCTAGTATAACAAAGTCCCCTCATCGAGTATAACATATCCCCTGATCGAGTATAAAAAAGTCCCTGGTGGAGTATAACAAAGTCCCCTGGTCGAGTGTAACAAAGTTTACTAATCGAGAATAACAAAGGCCCCTGGTCGAGTATAACAAAGTTTTCTAATCGAGTATAATAAAGGCCCCTGGTCGAGTATAACAAAGTCCTCTAATAAAGTATAACAAAGTCCTTTGATCGAGTATAACAAAGTCCCCTAATCAAGTATAACAAAGTCCCCTGATTGAGTATAACAAAGTCCCCTGTTCGAGTATAACATATCCCCTGATCGAATATATCAAAGTCCTCTGGTCGAGTATAACAAAGTCCCCTGATCGAGTATAACAAAGTCCCCTGGTGGAGTATCCCTAAGTCCCTGATCGATTATGACAAAGGGCCCCTCAACGAGTATAGTAAAGTCCATTGGTCAAATATAGGAAAGTCCACTGATCGAGTATGAAAAAGCCCCTGATCAAGAATAAAAAAGTCCCCTGAACGAGTATAACAAAGTCACCTGATCGAGTATAACAAAGTCCCCTGGTTGAGTATAACAAAGTCCCCTGATCAAGTATAACATATCCTCTGATTGAGTATAACAAAGTCCCCTGATTGAGTATAACAAAGTCCTCTGGTTGAGTATAACAAAATCCTCTGATCGAGAATAACATATCAACTGGTCGAGTATAACAAAGTCCTCTGGTCGAGTATAAAAAATGTCCCCGATCGCGTATAAACAAAAGTCCCCTGATCGAGTATAACAGCGCCCTTCATTGAGTATAAATAAAGTCTGGTCGGGTCAGGTGGCAAAAAAAGTCCCCCGGTCGAGTATAACAAAGTCCCCTAATCGAGCATAACAAAGTCCGCTATCGAGTATAACAAAAGCCCCTGATCGAGTATAACAACGTCTCGTGGCCCAGTTTAACAAAGTCCCCAGATCGAGCATAACAAAGTCCCCTAATCGATTATAACAAAGTCCCCTGGTCGAGTATAACAAAGGGCCCTAATCGAGTTAGACAAAGTCCCCTGATCAAGCATAACAACGTCCACTGATCCTAGTATAACAAAGCCCCCTGGACGAGTATAACAAAGTCCCCTGAACCGAGTATAACAAAGTCCCCTGATCGAGTATAACATATCCCCTGATCGAGTACAAAAGAGTCCCTGGTGGAGTATAACAAAGTTCCCTGGTCGAGTATAACAAATTTTCTAATCGAGTATAACAAAGTCCCCTGGTCGAGTATAACAAAGTCCCCTGATAGAGTATAACAAAGGCCCCTCATCGAGTATAGAAAAGTCCATTGGTCAAATATAGGAATGTCCACTGATCGAGTATGACAAA
Source organism: Homarus americanus (assembly GCF_018991925.1). Taxonomy (NCBI): domain Eukaryota; kingdom Metazoa; phylum Arthropoda; class Malacostraca; order Decapoda; family Nephropidae; genus Homarus; species Homarus americanus. Next base: position 16,502 of record NW_024754562.1, read on the forward strand.
GTCCCCTGATCAAGAATAAAAAAGTCCCCTGGTCGAGTATAACAAAGTCCCCTGGTCGAGTATAACAAAGTACCCTGGTCTAGTATAACAAAGGCCCTTAATCGAGTATAACAAAGTCCCCTAATTGAATATAACAAAGTCCCCTGATCGAGTATGACAAAGTACTCTTGTTGAGTATAACAAAGTCCCCTGATCGAGTATAACATATCCCCTGATCGAGTATAACAAAGTCCTCTGGTCGAGTATAAGAAAGGCCCCTAATCGAGTATAAAAAAGTCCCCTGATCGAGTATAACAAAGTCACCTAATCGAGTATAACAAAGTCCCCTGGTTGAGTATTATAAAGTCCCCTCATCAAGTATAAAATATCCCCTAATTGAGTATAACAAAGTCCTCTGGTCGAGTATAAAAAAGTCCCCTCATCGAGTATAACAAAGTCCCCTGGTGGAGTATAACAAAGTCCCCTCATCGAGTATAACAAAGGCCCCTCATCGAGTATAACAAAGTCCATTGGTCAAGTATAAAAAAGTTCCCTGGTCGAGTATAACAAAGTCCCCTGATCGAGTATAACAAAGTCCCCTGGTCCAGTATAGCAAAGTCCCCTGATCGAGTATAACAAAGCCCCTCATTGAGTATTACAAAGTCCATTGGTCAGGTATAAAAAAGTCCCCTGGTCGAGTATAAAAAAGTCCCCTAATCGAGTATAACAAAGTCCTCTGGTCGAGTATAAAAAAGTCCCCTGATCGAGTATAATAAAGGGCCCTCATCGAGTATAACAAAGTCCATTGGTCAAGTTTAAAAAAGTCCCCTGGTGGAGTATCCCTAAGTCCCTGATCGAGTATAACAATGGGCCCCTCATCGAGTATAGTAAAGTTCATTGGTCAAATATAGGAAAGTCCACTGATCGAGTATGACAAAGTCCCCTGAGCAAGTATGAAAAAGTCGCCTGGTCGAGTGTAACAAAGTCCCATGATCGTGCATAACAAAGTCTCTGGTCGAGTATAGCAAGTCCCCTCATCAAGTATTACAAAGCCTCCTGATCGAGTATAACAAAGTCCCCTCATCAAGTATAACAAAGCCTCCTGCTCGAGTATAAGAAAGTCCCCTGATTGAGTATAACAAAGGCCCCTCATCGAGTCCAAAAAAAGCCCCTAATCGAGTATAACAAAGGCCCCTGATCTAGTATAAGAAAGGCCTTTGATCGAGTATAACAAAGGCCCGTGTTCGAGTCTAACATTAAGTCCCCTTATCGAGTATTACAAATTCCCCTTATCGAGTATAAAAAGTCCCCTTATCGAGTATAACAAAGTCCCCTGATCGAGTATAAAAATGTCCCCTGGCCCAGTATAACAAAGTCCCCATATCGAGCATAACAAAGTCCCCAGATCGATTATAACAAAGTCCCCTGGTCGAGTATAGCAAAGGGCCCTGATCGAGTAAGACAAAGTCCCCTGTTCGAGTATAACAAAGGCCCCTCATCGAGTATAGCAAAGTCCATTGGTCAAATATAGGAATGTCCACTGGTCGAGTATGACAAAGTCCCCTGATCAAGAATAAAAAAGTCCCCTGAACGAGTATAACAAAGTCACCTGATCGAGTATAACAAAGTCTCCTGGTTGAGTATAACAAAGTCCCCTGATCAAGTATAACATATCCTCTGATTGAGTATAACAAAGTCCTCTGGTCGAGTATAAAAAAGTCCCCTCATCGAGTATAACAAAGTCCCCTGATGGAGTATAACAAAGTCCCCTCATCGAGTATAACAAAGGCCCTCATCGAGTATAACAAAGGCCCCTCAACGAGTATAACAAAGTCCATTGGTCAAGTATAAAAGTTCCTGGTCGAGTATAACAAGTCCCTGATCAGAGTATAACAAAGTCTCCTGATCGAGTATAACAAAGTCCCCTAATCGAGTATAACAAAGCCCCCTGCTCGAGTATAACAAAGTCCCCTGGTCGAGTATAGCAAAGTCCCCTGATCGAGTACAACAAAGCCTCATCATCGAGTATAACAAAGTCCCCTGATCGAGTATAACAAAGCCCCCTGCTCGTGTATAACAAAGTCCCCTGATCGAGTCCAAAACAGACCTCTAATCGAGTATAACATAGTCCCTTGTTCGAGTAAACAAAGGCCCCTGATCGAGTATAACAAAGGCCACTCATCAAGTATAAGAAAGTCCCCTAATCGAGTCTAAAAAAGTCCCCTTATCGAGTATAACAAATTCCCCATATCGAGTATAACAAAGTCCTCTTATCGAGTATAACAACTCCCTAATCGAGTATAACAAAGGCCCCTGGTCGAGTATAACAAAGTCCCCTGATCGAGTGAAACAAAAGTCCCCTGATCGAGTATAACAAAGTCACCTAATCGAGAATATAAATGTCCCCTGGTCCAGTGTAACAAAGTCACCTGATCAAGTATATAAAAGTCACCTGGCCCAGTATAACAAAGTCCCAAGATCGAGCATACCATAGTCCCCTGATCGATTATAACAAAGTCCCCCGGTAGAGTATAGCAAAGGGCCCTGATCGAGTAAGACAAAGTCCCCTGATCGAGTATCACAAAGTCCCCTGATCGAGTATAACAGAGCTCCTTGGATGAGTATAACAAAGTTCCCTGATCGAGTATAACAAAGTCCCCTGATCCTAGTATAACAAAGCCCCCTGGTCGAGTATAATAAAGTCCCCTGGTCGAGTATAACAAAGTCCCCTGATCGAGTATAACAAAGTCCCCTGATCGAGTATAATAAAGGGCCCTCATCGAGTATAACAAAGTCCATTGGTCAAGTTTAAAAAAGTCCCCTGGTGGAGTATCCCTAAGTCCCTGATCGAGTATAACAAAGGGCCCCTCATCGAGTATAGTAAAGTCCATTGGTCAAATATAGGAAAGTTCACTGATCGAGTATGGCAAAGTCCCCTGAGCAAGTATGAAAAAGTCGCCTGGGCGAGTGTAACAAAGTCCCATGATCGTGCATAACAAAGTCTCCTAGTCGAGTATAGCAAGTCCCCTCATCAAGTATTACAAAGCCTCCTGATCGAGTATAACAAAGTCCCCTCATCAAGTATAACAAAGCCCCCTGCTCGAGTATAAGAAAGTCCCCTGATTGAGTATAACAAAGGCCCCTCATCGAGTCCAAAAAAAGCCCCTAATCGAGTATAACAAAGTCCCCTGATCTAGTATAACAAAGGCCTCTGATCGAGTATAACAAAGGCCCGTGTTCGAGTCTAACATTAATTCCCCTTATCGAGTATTACAAATTCCCCTTATCGATTATAAAAAGTCCCCTTATCGAGTATAACAAAGTCCCCTGATCGAGTATAAAAATGTCCCCTGGCCCAGTATAACAAAGTCCCCATATCGAGCATAACAAAGTCCCCAGATCGATTATAACAAAGTCCCCTGGTCGAGTATAGCAAAGGGCCCTGATCGAGTAAGACAAAGTCCCCTGTTCGAGTATAACAAAGGCCCCTCATCGAGTATAGCAAAGTCCATTGGTCAAATATAGGAATGTCCACTGGTCGAGTATGACAAAGTCCCCTGATCAAGAATAAAAAAGTCCCCTGAACGAGTATAACAAAGTCACCTGATCGAGTATAACAAAGTCTCCTGGTTGAGTATAACAAAATCCCCTGATCAAGTATAACATATCCACTGATTGAGTATAACAAAGTCCTCTGGTCGAGTATAAAAAAGTCCCCTCATCGAGTATAACAAAGGCCCCTCATCGAGTATAACAAAGGCCCCTCAACGAGTATAACAAAGTCCATTGGTCAAGTATAAAAAAGTTCCCTGGTCGAGTATAACAAAGTCCCCTGATCGAGTATAACAAAGTCTCCTGATCGAGTATAACAAAGTCCCCTAATCGAGTATAACAAAGCCCCCTGCTCGAGTATAACAAAGTCCCCTGGTCGAGTATAGCAAAGTCCCCTGATCGAGTATAACAAAGCCTCCTCATCGAGTATAACAAAGTCCCCTGATCGAGTATAACAAAGCCCCCTGCTCGTGTATAACAAAGTCCCCTGATCGAGTCCAAAACAGACCTCTAATCGAGTATAACATAGTCCCTTGTTCGAGGTAAACAAAGGCCCCTGATCGAGTATAACAAAGGCCACTCATCGAGTATAAGAAAGTCCCCTAATCGAGTCTAAAAAAGTCCCCTTATCGAGTATAACAAATTCCCCATATCGAGTATAACAAAGTCCTCTTATCGAGTATAACAACTCCCTAATCGAGTATAACAAAGGCCCCTGGTCGAGTATAACAAAGTCCCCTGATCGAGTGAAACAAAAGTCCCCTGATCGAGTATAACAAAGTCACCTAATCGAGAATATAAATGTCCCCTGGTCCAGTGTAACAAAGTCACCTGATCGAGTATATAAAAGTCACCTGGCCCAGTATAACAAAGTCCCTAGATCGAGCATACCATAGTCCCCTGATCGATTATAACAAAGTCCCCCGGTAGAGTATAGCAAAGGGCCCTGATCGAGTAAGACAAAGTCCCCTGATCGAGTATCACAAAGTCCCCTGATCGAGTATAACAGAGCTCCTTGGATGAGTATAACAAAGTTCCCTGATCGAGTATAACAAAGTCCCCTGATCCTAGTATAACAAAGCCCCCTGGTCGAGTATAACAAAGTCCCCTGGTCGAGTATAACAAAGTCCCCTGATCGAGTATAACAAAGTCCCCTGATCGAGTATAATAAAGGGCCCTCATCGAGTATAACAAAGTCCATTGGTCAAGTTTAAAAAAGTCCCCTGGTGGAGTATCCCTAAGTCCCTGATCGAGTATAACAAAGGGCCCCTCATCGAGTATAGTAAAGTCCATTGGTCAAATATAGGAAAGTCCACTGATCGAGTATGGCAAAGTCCCCTGAGCAAGTATGAAAAAGTCGCCTGGGCGAGTGTAACAAAGTCCCATGATCGTGCATAACAAAGTCTCCTGGTCGAGTATAGCAAGTCCCCTCATCAAGTATTACAAAGCCTCCTGATCGAGTATAACAAAGTCCCCTCATCAAGTATAACAAAGCCCCCTGCTCGAGTATAAGAAAGTCCCCTGATTGAGTATAACAAAGGCCCCTCATCGAGTCCAAAAAAAGCCCCTAATCGAGTATAACAAAGTCCCCTGATCTAGTATAACAAAGGCCTCTGATCGAGTATAACAAAGGCCCGTGTTCGAGCCTAACATTAATTCCCCTTATCGTATTACAAATTCCCCTTATCGAGTATTACAAATTCCCCTTATCGAGTATAAAAAGTCCCCTTATCGAGTATAACAAAGTCCCCTGATCGAGTATAAAAATGTCCCCTGGCCCAGTATAACAAAGTCCCCATATCGAGCATAACAAAGTCCCCAGATCGATTATAACAAAGTCCCCTGGTCGAGTATAGCAAAGGGCCCTGATCGAGTAAGACAAAGTCCCCTGTTCGAGTATAACAAAGGCCCCTCATCGAGTATAGCAAAGTCCATTGGTCAAATATAGGAATGTCCACTGGTCGAGTATGACAAAGTCCCCTGATCAAGAATAAAAAAGTCCCCTGAACGAGTATAACAAAGTCACCTGATCGAGTATAACAAAGTCTCCTGGTTGAGTATAACAAAATCCCCTGATCAAGTATAACATATCCTCTGATTGAGTATAACAAAGTCCTCTGGTCGAGTATAAAAAAGTCCCCTCATCGAGTATAACAAAGTCCCCTGATGGAGTATAACAAAGTCCCCTCATCGAGTATAACAAAGGCCCCTCATAGAGTATAACAAAGGCCCCTCAACGAGTATAACAAAGTCCATTGGTCAAGTATAAAAAAGTTCCCTGGTCGAGTATAACAAAGTCCCCTGATCGAGTATAACAAAGTCTCCTGATCGAGTATAACAAAGTCCCCTAATCGAGTATAACAAAGCCCCTGCTCGAGTATAACAAAGTCCCCTGGTCGAGTATAGCAAAGTCCCCTGATCGAGTATAACAAAGCCTCCTCATCGAGTATAACAAAGTCCCCTGATCGAGTATAACAAAGCCCCCTGCTCGTGTATAACAAAGTCCCCTGATCGAGTCCAAAACAGACCTCTAATCGAGTATAACATAGTCCCTTGTTCTGGTAAACAAAGGCCCCTGATCGAGTATAACAAAGGCCACTCATCGAGTATAAGAAAGTCCCCTAATCGAGTCTAAAAAAGTCCCCTTATCGAGTATAACAAATTCCCCATATCGAGTATAACAAAGTCCTCTTATCGAGTATAACAACTCCCTAATCGAGTATAACAAAGGCCCCTGGTCGAGTATAACAAAGTCCCCTGATCGAGTGAAACAAAAGTCCCCTGATCGAGTATAACAAAGTCACCTAATCGAGAATATAAATGTCCCCTGGTCCAGTGTAACAAAGTCACCTGATCGAGTATATAAAAGTCACCTGGCCCAGTATAACAAAGTCCCTAGATCGAGCATACTATAGTCCCCTGATCGATTATAACAAAGTCCCCCGGTAGAGTATAGCAAAGGGCCCTGATCGAGTATAACAAAGTCCCCTGATCGAGTATAACAGAGCTCCTTGGATGAGTATAACAAAGTTCCCTGATCGAGTATAACAAAGTCCCATGATCCTAGTATAACAAAGCCCCCTGGTCGAGTATAATAAAGTCCCCTGGTCGAGTATAACAAAGTCCCCTGATCGAGTATAACAAAGTCCCCTGGTCGAGTATAACAATGCCCCCTCATCGAGTATAAGAAAGGCCCCTAATCGAGTATAACAAAGTCCCCTGGTCGTGTATAACAGATTCCCCTGATCGAGTATAACAAAGGCCCCTCATTGAGTATAACAAAGTCCATTGGTCAAGTATAAAAAAGTCCCCTGGTCGATTATAACAAAGTCCCCAAATCGAATATAACAAAGTCCCCAAATCGAATATAACAAAGTCCTCTGGTCAAGTATAAAAAAGTGCCCTATATCGAGTATAACAAAGGCCCCTCATCGAGTATAACAAAGTCCATTAGTCAAGTATAAAAAAGTCCCCTGGTCCAGAATAACAAAGTCCCCTGATCGAGTATAACATATCCCTTGATCGAGTATATCAACGTCTCCTGGGCCAGTTTGACAAAGTCCCTAGATCGAGCATAACAGAGTCCCCTAATCGATTATAACAAATTCCCCTGGTCGAGTATAAAAAAGGGCCCTGATCGAGTCAGACAAAGTCCCCTGATCGAGCATAACAAAGTCCCCTGATCCTAGTATAACAAAGCCCGCTGGACGAGTATAACAAAGTCCCCTGAACCTAGTATAACAAAGTCCCCTGATCGAGTATAACATATCCCCTGATCGAGTATAACAAAGTCCCTGGTGCAGTATAACAAAGTCCCCTGGTCGAGTGTAACAAAGTTCTCTAATCGAGTATAACAAAGGCCCCTGGTCGAGTATAACAAAGTTTTCTAATCGAGTATAACAAAGGCCCCTGGTCGAGTATAACAAAATCCTCTGATTAAGTATAACAAAGTCCTTTGATCGAGTATAACAAAGTCCCCTAATCAAGTATAACAAAGTTCCCTGATCGAGTATAACAAAGTCCCCTGGTGGAGTATCCCTAAGTCCCTGATCGAGTATAACAAAGGGCCCCTCATCGAGTATAGTAAAGTCCATTGGTCAAATATAGGAAAGTCCACTGATCGAGTATGACAAAGTCCCCTCATCAAGTATGAAAAAGTCGCCTGGTCGAGTAAAACAAAGCCCCCTCATCGAGTATAACAAAGGCCCCTGATTGAGTATAACAAAGTCCTCTGGTTGAGTATAACAAAATCCCCTGATCGAGAATAACATATCCCCTGGTCGAGTATAACAAAATCCTCTGGTCGAGTATAAAAAGGTCCCCTGATCGCGTATAACAAAGTCCCCTGATCGAGTATAACAAAGGCCCTTCATTGAGTATAACAAAGTCCATTGGTCAAGTATAAAAAAGTCCCCTGGCCGAGTATAACAAATTCCCCTGATCGTGCATAACAAAGTCTCCTGGTCGAGTATAGCAAGTCCCCTAATCGAGTATAACATGTCCCCTCATCGAGTATAACAAAGTCCCTGGTGGAGTATAACAAAGTCCCCTGGTCGAGTATAACAAAGTCCCTTGATCAAGTATAACAAAGCCCCCTGCTCGAGTATAAGAAAGTCCCCTGATCGAGTATACTAAAGGCCCCTCATCGAGTCCAAAAAAGGCCTCTAATCGAGTATAACAAAGTCCCCAGATCTAGTATAAGAAAGGCCTCTGATCGAGTATAACAAAGGCCCGTGTTCGAGTCTAACATTAACTCCCCATATCGAGTATAACAAATTCCCCTTATCGAGTAAAACAAAGTCCCCTTATCGAGTATAACAAAGTCCCCTGATCGAGTATAACAAAGGCCTCTGGTCGAGTATAGCAAAGTCCCCTGATCGAGTATAACAAAAGTCCCCTGATCGTGTATAACAAATTCCCTTGATCGAGTACCTAAAAGTTCCCTGGCTGGGTATAACAAAGTCCCCATATCGAACATAACAAAGTCCCCTGATCGATTATAACAAAGTCCCCTGCTCGAGTATAGCAAAGGGCCCTGATCGAGTAAGACAAAGTCCCCTGTTCTAGTATAACAAAGTCTCCAGGCCCAGAATAACAAAGTCCCCAGATTGAGCATAACAACGTCCCCTGATCGATTATAACAAAGTCCCCTAATCGAGTATAACAAAGCACCCTGGTCCAGTATAACAAAGTCCCCTAATCAAGTAGAACAAATCCCCTGATCGAGCATAACAAAGTCCCCTGGTTGAGTATAACAAAATCCCCTGATCAAGTATAACATATCCCCTGATTGAGTATAACAAAGTCCTCTGGTCGAGTATAAAAAGGTCCCCTCATCGAGTATAACAAAGTCCCCTGATGGAGTATAACTAAGTCCCCTCATCGAGTATAGCAAAGTCCATTGGTCAAATAAAGGAATGTCCACTGATCGAGTATGACAAAGTCCCCTGATCAAGAATAAAAAAGTCCCCTGATCGAGTATAACAAAGTCACCTGACCGAGTATAACAAAGTCCCCTGGTTGAGTATAACAAAGTCCCCTGATCAAGTATAACATATCCCCTGATTGAGTATAACAAAGTCCTCTGGTCGAGTATAAAAAAGTCCCCTGATCGAGTATAACAAAGTCCCCTGATGGAGTATAACAAAGTCCCCTCATCGAGTATAACAAAGGCCCCTCATCGAGTATAATAAAGTCCATTGGTCAAGTATAAAAAAGTTCCCTGGTCGAGTATAACAAAGTCCCCTGATCGAGTATAACAATGTCCCCTGGTCGAGTATAGCAAAGTCCCCTGATCGAGTATAACAAAGTCTCCTGATTGAGTATAACAAAGTCCCCTAATCGAGTATAACAAAGCCCCCTGCTCGAGTATAACAAAGTCGCCTGGTCGAGTATAGCAAAGTCCCCTGATCGAGTATAACAAAGCCTCCTCATCGAGTATAACAAAGTCCCCAGATCGAGTATAACAAAGCCCCCTGCTCGAGTATAACAAAGTCCCCTGATCGAGTCCAAAACAGACCTCTAATCGAGTATAACAAAGTCCCTTGTTCTATTAAACAAAGGCCCCTGATCGAGTATAACAAAGGCCCCTCATCGAGTATAAGAAAGTCCCCTAATCGAGTCTAAAAAAGTCCCCTTATCGAGTATAACAAATTCCCCTTTTCGAGTATAACAATGTCCTCTTATCGAGTATAACAACTCCCTAATCGAGTATAACAAAGGCCCCTGGTCGAGTATAACAAAGTCCCCTGATCGAGTGAAACAAAAGTCCCCTGATCGAGTATAACAAAGTCCCCTAATCGAGAATATAAATGTCCCCTGGTCCAGTTTAAGAAAGTCACCTGATCGAGTATAAAAAAGTCACCTGGCCCAGTATAACAAAGTCCCTAGATCGAGCATACCAAGGTCCCCTGATCGATTATAACAAAGTCCCCCGGTAGAGTATAGCAAAGGGCCCTGATCGAGTAAGACAAACTCCCCTGATCGAGTATAACAAAGTCCCCTGATCGAGTATAACAGAGCTCCTTGGATGAGTATAACAAAGTTCCCTGATCAAGTATAACAAAGTCCCCTGATCCTAGTGTAACAAAGCCCCCTGGTCGAGTATAATAAAGTCCCCTGAACCGAGTATAACAAAGTCCCCTGATCGAGTATAACACATCCCCTGATCGAGTATAACAAAGTCCCCTGGTCGAGTATAACAAAGTCCCCCGATCGAGTATAACAAAGGCCCCTCATCGAGTATAGCAAAGTCCATTGCTCAAATATAGGAAAGTCCACTGATCGAGTATGACAAAGTCCCCTGATCAAGTATAAAAAAGTCCCCTGGTCGAGTATAACAAAGTCCCCTGATCGAGTATAACAAAGTCCCCTGGTCGAGTATAGCAAAGTCCCCTGGTCGAGTATAACAAAGCCCCCTCATCGAGTATAAGAAAGGCCCCTAATCGAGTATAACAAAGTCCCCTGATTAAGTATAACAAAGTCCTCTGGTTGAGTATAACAAAGTCCCCTGATCGAGTATAACATATCCCCTGATCGAGTATAACAAAGTCCTCTGGTCGAGTATAAAAAAGTCCCCTGATCGCGTATAACAAAGTCCCCTGGTCGTGTATAACAAATTCCCCTGATCGAGTAAAACAAAGGCCCCTCATTGAGTATAACAAAGTCCATTGGTCAAGTATAAAAAAGTCCCCTGGTCGATTATAACAAATTCCCCAAATCGAATATAACAAAGTCCTCTGGTCAAGTATAAAAAAGTCCCCTGATCGAGTATAACAAAGGCCCCTCATCGAGTATAACAAAGTCCATTATTCAAGTATAAAAAAGTCCCCTGGTCCAGAATAACAAAGTCCCCTGATCGAGTATAACATATCCCTTGATCGAGTATAACAACGTCTCCTGGGCCAGTTTAACAAAGTCCCTAGATCGAGCATAAAAGAGTCCCCTAATCGATTATAACAAATTCCCCTGGTCGAGTATAAAAAAGGGCCCTGATCGAGTAAGACAAAGTCCCCTGATCGAGTGTAACAACGTTCTCTAATCGAGTATAACAAAGGCCCCTGGTCAAGTATAACAAAGTCCCCTCATCGAGTATAACAAAAGTCCCCTGATCGAGTATAACAAAGTCCCCTGATCGAGTACAAAAAAGTCCCCTGGCCCAGTATAACAAATTCCTCATATCGAGCATAACAAAGTCCCCTGGGCGAGGATAGCAAAGGGCCCTGATCGAGTAAGACAAAGTCCCCTGATCGAGTATAACAAAGTCCCCTGATTGAGTATAAAAAAGCCTCCTAGACGAGTATATTAAAGCCCCCTGATCGAGAATAACAAAGTCCCATGATCGAGTATACCAAAGTCCCCTGGTCCAGTATAACAAAGTCCCCTGATGGAGTATAACAAAGTCCTCTGCTCGAGTATAACAAAGTCGCCAGATCGAGTACAACAAAAGCCCCTCATCGAGTATAACAAAGTCCATTGGTCAAGTATAAAAAAGTCCCCTGGTCGAGTATAACTTAAGACTCCTGATCGAGAATAACAAAGTCCCCTGGTCGAGTATAGCAAATTCCCCTGATCGAGTATAACAAAGCCTCCTGATCGAGTATAACAAAGTCCCTTGATCGAGTATAACACAGCCCCCTTCTCGAGTATAAGAAAGTCCCCTGCTCGAGTATAACAAATCCCCCTGCTCGAATATAACAAAGTCCCCTGATCGAGTATAACAAAGACCCCTCATCGAGTACAAAAAAGGCCCCTAATCGAGTATAACAAAGTCCCTTGATCTAGTAAAACAAAGGCCTCTGATCGAGTATAACAAAGGCCCCTCATCGAATATAACAAAGTCCCCTTGATCGAGTATAACAAAGCCGCCAAATCGAGTAAAACAAAGTCCCCTGGTCGAGTATAACAAAAGTCCCTGATCGAGCATAACAAATTCGCCTCGTCGAGTATAAAATATTCCCCTGGCCCAGTATAACAAAGTCCCCATATCGAGTACAACAAATTCCCCTTATCGAGTATTACAAAGACCTCTTATCGAGTATAACAAAGTCCTCTGATCGAGTATAACAAAGGCCCCTGGTCGAGTATAACAAATTCCCCTGATCGAGTATAACAAAAGCCCTCATCGAGTATAACAAAGTCGCCTCATCGAGTATAAAAAAGTCCCCTGGCCCAGTATAACAAATTCCCCTGGTCGAGTATAACAAAGTCCCCTGGTCGAGTATAACAAAGTACCCTGATCGAGAACAACAAAGGCCCCTCATTGAGTATAACAAAGTCCATTGGTCAAGTATAAAAAAGTCCCATGGACAAGTATAACAAAGTCCCCTAATCGATTATAACAAAGTCCTCTGGTCGAGTATAAAAAAGTCCCCTGATGGACTATAACAAAATCTCCTGCTCGAGTATAACAAAGTCGCCAGATCAAGTATAACAAAAGCCCCTCATCGAGTATAACAAATTCCATTGGTCAAGTATAAAAAAGTCCCCTGGTCGAGTATAACAAAGTCCCCTGGTGGAGTATCCCTAAGTCCCTGATCGAGTATAACAAAGGGCCCCTCATCGAGTATAGTAAAGTCCATTGGTCAAATATAGGAAAGTCCACTGATCGAGTATGACAAAGTCCCCTCATCAAGTATGAAAAAGTCGCCTGGTCGAGTAAAACAAAGCCCCCTCATCGAGTATAACAAAGGCCCCTGATTGAGTATAACAAAGTCCTCTGGTTGAGTATAACAAAATCCCCTGATCGAGAATAACATATCCCCTGGTCGAGTATAACAAAATCCTCTGGTCGAGTATAAAAAGGTCCCCTGATCGCGTATAACAAAGTCCCCTGATCGAGTATAACAAAGGCCCTTCATTGAGTATAACAAAGTCCATTGGTCAAGTATAAAAAAGTCCCCTGGCCGAGTATAACAAATTCCCCTGATCGTGCATAACAAAGTCTCCTGGTCGAGTATAGCAAGTCCCCTAATCGAGTATAACATGTCCCCTCATCGAGTATAACAAAGTCCCTGGTGGAGTATAACAAAGTCCCCTGGTCGAGTATAACAAAGTCCCTTGATCAAGTATAACAAAGCCCCCTGCTCGAGTATAAGAAAGTCCCCTGATCGAGTATACTAAAGGCCCCTCATCGAGTCCAAAAAAGGCCTCTAATCGAGTATAACAAAGTCCCCAGATCTAGTATAAGAAAGGCCTCTGATCGAGTATAACAAAGGCCCGTGTTCGAGTCTAACATTAACTCCCCATATCGAGTATAACAAATTCCCCTTATCGAGTAAAACAAAGTCCCCTTATCGAGTATAACAAAGTCCCCTGATCGAGTATAACAAAGGCCTCTGGTCGAGTATAGCAAAGTCCCCTGATCGAGTATAACAAAAGTCCCCTGATCGTGTATAACAAATTCCCTTGATCGAGTACCTAAAAGTTCCCTGGCTGGGTATAACAAAGTCCCCATATCGAACATAACAAAGTCCCCTGATCGATTATAACAAAGTCCCCTGCTCGAGTATAGCAAAGGGCCCTGATCGAGTAAGACAAAGTCCCCTGTTCTAGTATAACAAAGTCTCCAGGCCCAGAATAACAAAGTCCCCAGATTGAGCATAACAACGTCCCCTGATCGATTATAACAAAGTCCCCTAATCGAGTATAACAAAGCACCCTGGTCCAGTATAACAAAGTCCCCTAATCAAGTAGAACAAATCCCCTGATCGAGCATAACAAAGTCCCCTGGTTGAGTATAACAAAATCCCCTGATCAAGTATAACATATCCCCTGATTGAGTATAACAAAGTCCTCTGGTCGAGTATAAAAAGGTCCCCTCATCGAGTAAAACAAAGTCCCCTGATGGAGTATAACTAAGTCCCCTCATCGAGTATAGCAAAGTCCATTGGTCAAATAAAGGAATGTCCACTGATCGAGTATGACAAAGTCCCCTGATCAAGAATAAAAAAGTCCCCTGATCGAGTATAACAAAGTCACCTGACCGAGTATAACAAAGTCCCCTGGTTGAGTATAACAAAGTCCCACGATCAAGTATATATATCCCCTGTTGGAGTATAACAAAAGTCCTCTGGTCGGTATACTCTGATCCAGGTATAGCAAGGTCCCCAGTGGAGTATAACAAAGTCCCTCATCGAGTATAACCAGGCCCCTCATCAGTATAATGAGTCCATTGATTGAAATTACAAAAGTTCCCTGGTCGGTATAACCAAAGGTCCCCTGATCCGGAGTGTAACAATGTCCCCTGACCGGGTATAGCAAAGTCCCTGATCGGAGTATAACAAAAGTCTCCTGATTAGCAGGTATAACAAGGTCCCCCTAATCAGCAGGTATAACAAGGCCCCCTGCTCCGCGGGCCTCCAACAAAGTCGCTGGTCATCGAGTATAGCAAAGAGTCCCTGATCGAGTATAACAAAGCCTCCTCATCGAGTATAACAAAGTCCCCAGATCGAGTATAACAAAGCCCCCTGCTCGAGTATAACAAAGTCCCCTGATCGAGTCCAAAACAGACCTCTAATCGAGTATAACAAAGTCCCTTGTTCTATTAAACAAAGGCCCCTGATCGAGTATAACAAAGGCCCCTCATCGAGAATAAGAAAGTTCCCTAATCGAGTCTAAAAAAGTCCCCTTATCGAGTATAACAAATTCCCCTTTTCGAGTATAACAATGTCCTCTTATCGAGTATAACAACTCCCTAATCGAGTATAACAAAGGCCCCTGGTCGAGTATAACAAAGTCCCCTGATCGAGTGAAACAAAAGTCCCCTGATCGAGAATAACAAAGTCCCCTAATCGAGAATATAAATGTCCCCTGGTCCAGTTTAACAAAGTCACCTGATCGAGTACAAAAAAGTCCCCTGGCCCAGTATAACAAATTCCTCATATCGAGCATAACAAAGTCCCCTGGGCGTGTATAGCAAAGGGCCCTGATCGAGTAAGACAGGAGTCCCCTGATCGAAGGTATAACAAAAGAAATTCCTAATTCGAGGTATAATGGGGCTCCTTGGATGAGTGTAACAAGGTTCCTGATCCAAGTATAGCAAGTCCCTAGTCCTAGGCATAACCAAAAGCCCCTGGTCCCGGTATAATAAAGTCTAGACCGAGTATAACAAGTCCCCTGATCAGAATTTTCTTCCCTTCCCTAGTCGATATAACAAGAGTCCCCTGTGGTCAGTATAACAAAGGTCCCTGATCATGGGCGGCCCTCATCCCGAGAGTATAGCAAAGTCCATTTATAACCAAATGTAGGAGAGAATCCACTGATCGAGGTATGACAAAGTCCCCAGTCAAGAGTATAAAAAGTCCCCTGGTCGGTAGCAAGTCCCCCTGATCGGGCATAACAAAGTCCCTGGTCGAGTATAGCAAAGTCCCCTGGTCGAGTATAACAAAGCCCCCTCATCGAGTATAAGAAAGGCCCCTAATCGAGTATAACAAAGTCCCCTGATTAAGTATAACAAAGTCCTCTGGTTGAGTATAACAAAGTCCCCTGATCGAGTATAACATATCCCCTGATCGAGTATAACAAAGTCCTCTGGTCGAATATAAAAAAGTCCCCTGATCGCGTATAACAAAGTCCCCTGGTCGTGTATAACACATTCCCCTGATCGAGTAAAACAAAGGCCCCTCATTGAGTATAACAAAGTCCATTGGTCAAGTATAAAAAAGTCCCCTGGTCGATTATAACAAATTCCCCAAATCGAATATAACAAAGTCCTCTGGTCAAGTATAAAAAAGTCCCCTGATCGAGTATAACAAAGACCCCTCATCGAGTATAACAAAGTCCATTATTCAAGTATAAAAAAGTCCCCTGGTCCAGAATAACAAAGTCCCCTGATCGAGTATAACATATCCCTTGATCGAGTATAACAACGTCTCCTGGGCCAGTTTAACAAAGTCCCTAGATCGAGCATAAAAGAGTCCCCTAATCGATTATAACAAATTCCCCTGGTCGAGTATAAAAAAGGGCCCTGATCGAGTAAGACAAAGTCCCCTGATCGAGTGTAACAACGTTCTCTAATCGAGTATAACAAAGGCCCCTGGTCAAGTATAACAAAGTCCCCTCATCGAGTATAACAAAAGTCCCCTGATCGAGTATAACAAAGTCCCCTGATCGAGTACAAAAAAGTCCCCTGGCCCAGTATAACAAATTCCTCATATCGAGCATAACAAAGTCCCCTGGGCGAGGATAGCAAAGGGCCCTGATCGAGTAAGACAAAGTCCCCTGTTCGAGTATAACAAAGTCCCCTGATTGAGTATAAAAAAGCCTCCTAGACGAGCATATTAAAGCCCCCTGATCGAGAATAACAAAGTCCCCTGATCGAGTATACCAAAGTCCCCTGGTCCAGTATAACAAAGTCCCCTGATGGAGTATAACAAAGTCCTCTGCTCGAGTATAACAAAGTCGCCAGATGGAGTACAACAAAAGCCCCTCATCGAGTATAACAAAGTCCATTGGTCAAGTATAAAAAAGTCCCCTGGTCGAGTATAACTTAAGACTCCTGATCGAGAATAACAAAGTCCCCTGGTCGAGTATAGCAAATTCCCCTGATCGAGTATAACAAAGCCTCCTGATCGAGTATAACAAAGTCCCTTGATCGAGTATAACACAGCCCCCTTCTCGAGTATAAGAAAGTCCCCTGCTCGAGTATAACAAAGCCCTCATCTCGAATATAACAAAGTCCCCTGATCGAGTATAACAAAGACCCCTCATCGAGTCCAAAAAAGGCCCCTAATCGAGTATAACAAAGTCCTCTGATCTAGTAAAACAAAGGCCTCTGATCGAGTATAACAAAGGCCCCGCATCGAATATAACAAAGTCCCCTTGATCGAGTATAACAAAGCCGCCAAATCGAGTATAACAAAGTCCCCTGGTCGAGTATAACAAAAGTCCCTGATCGAGTATAACAAATTCGCCTCATCGAGTATAAAAAATTCCCCTGGCCCAGTATAACAAAGTCCCCATATCGAGTACAACAAATTCCCCTTATCGAGTATTACAAAGACCTCTTATCGAGTATAACAAAGTCCTCTGATCGAGTATAACAAAGGCCCCTGGTCGAATATAACAAATTCCCCTGATCGAGTATAACAAAAGCCCTCATCGAGTATAACAAAGTCGCCTCATCGAGTATAAAAAAGTCCCCTGGCCCAGTATAACAAATTCCCCTGGTCGAGTATAACAAAGTCCCCTGGTTGAGTATAATAAAGTCCCCTGATCGAGAACAACAAAGGCCCCTCATTGAGTATAACAAAGTCCATTGGTCAAGTAAAAAAAAGTCCCATGGACGAGTATAACAAAGTCCCCTCATCGATTATAACAAAGTCCTCTGGTCGAGTATAAAAAAGTCCCCTGATGGACTATAACAAAATCTCCTGCTCGAGTATAACAAAGTCGCCAGATCAAGTATAACAAAAGCACCCTCAT
>NW_024754563.1:0-14294 GCF_018991925.1 Homarus americanus
AAGGGAGCTGAGCTAACTTAAGTATAACTATCTAATGCTTTAGATTTGGTTTGATTGTTTATTTTGTCCTGAGAGTAAATGGGATCTCGTTCTTTTGCGAGTAGAGAAACGGTAGTCTTAGAATATATACTGTTGTTACCCTGAAAGAAAACGTAAAATTCTTTCTGATGTGATGAACTCAACCAAAGAGAACGGACTTTTGTATAGCACGCTTACGTAGAATGGATCCACTGCAGATATTTTATTTTATATTATTATTATTATTATTATTATTATTATTATTATTATTATTATTATTATTATTATTATTATTATTATTATTATTATTATTATTATTATTATTATTATT
The DNA here is from genome assembly GCF_018991925.1 of Homarus americanus. Lineage (NCBI taxonomy): Eukaryota > Metazoa > Arthropoda > Malacostraca > Decapoda > Nephropidae > Homarus > Homarus americanus. The sequence continues at coordinate 350 of NW_024754563.1, forward strand.
ATTATTATTATTATTATTATTATTATTATTATTATTATTATTATTATTATTATTATTATTATTATATTATTATTATTATTATTATTATTATTATTATTATTATTATTTTTTGCATGTGAGTGAAACAAGTGTGTGGCATTTTTTGAAGGCCGGGGAGTGTATGAATCAATGTATATACTGTGAAGAAATGACAACAATAGAGACATTAGCTTGTCTTGGTAATTACGTACACGAAAAATTATTTATTGTCTCTTATGATATGCACAGGCTGGACGGTGTTCCTTCAGGTCACGGATGAGACGTTCTCGAAGCCATTGTTTTACTGCAATTGTTGTACATATTGTTTATTCACTATTGCAAAAATATTGCTTACATGATACCACTATTACCGGGTCTGTTAACATATTGATCATGATAATGTAAAGATGAATGAAAACTTTGATTAATTGGTGAATATATAGAAAGACAGATTGATAGAGAATGTGTTACAAGTTTATAGTAGTCTACCAATATAACAAAACCATTTTCTTTGTATATTTGCTCTATGCTTCACGTTTTCCTTCAGTGGTAACTATGACATATTCTCGCCTCTGTCGGGTCCAGGAGGTGTCTGCCATGTCTCTTCCACTGTTATGAATTAATGACCTCACCCATCTTACCTGCAGTCATTATCACTCACTGTCGTACTAAATTAAAGCAATCGTAACAATAATATAACGATAAGCTTATTGTATAATGGAGGTTATCAGTCTAAAGAAAATTTCCTGGGAGCACATTACTGCGTGTAGTGTTTTGTAGTGTAGTGTAGTGTTCTGGGATATGAGACTCTTGAACTTATTGAAGAAGTTCTGTATATAATGAAGAAGCGAAAAGATCGGTTAACAGTTATACCACAGCTGCAACATAGCAGGATTTTAGTCTCACTTATCAAAAAAAATATATATATTATTATTTATAAAATGTATCGTGCTCCTTCACACCATATACTCTGCCACCACCTGACCCCGCCTGTTGTCTCCATAGGATGAGTGAACTGTGGGAACTGAACACGATGGAGCGATTCCATCCCGCCCCCCATCTCCGAACAACGCTCACTCCCGCCCTCACGTCTTCTAGGTGAGCCACAACCCCTGCCATCACGCCCACTAGGTGAGCCAGGTCTACCCCCCCGGCTCACCCATTAGGTAAGCCCCATCCACCTAGCTCTCACAGTCGCTGGGTGAACCCCGCCCACTCTTGTCCCCACGCTCACTTGGTAACGCCTTACTCACAGTCTTTGATGTAATAAAGAAGTAGTGTACTAACTCTTAACGACGTAACAGGAGTGTACAGGGTGTCAAGTGTACAGAGGAGGACGCCATAATGTCGCCAACAACCACGGATAAACAGTGATGTCTTGATGGAACTCTATAGAAAGTGATAGCAGTATATAGAAAGTGATAGCAGTATATAGAAAGTGATAGCGGTATATAGAAAGTGATAGCAGTATATAGAAAGTGATAGCAGTACATAGAAAGTGATAGCAGTATAGAAAGTGATAGCAGTATATAGAAAGTGATAGCGGTATATAGAAAGTGATAGCAGTATATAGAAAGTGATAGCGGTTATGAAAAGTGATAGCAGTATATAGAAAGTGATAGCAGTATAGAAAGTGATAGCAGTACATAGAAAGTGATAGGTATATAGAAAGTGATAGCAGTATATAGAAAGTGATAGCGGTATATAGAAAGTGATAGCAGTATATAAAGTGATAGCGGTATAGAAAGTGATAGCAGTATATAGAAAGTGATAGCAGTATATAGAAAGTGATAGCGGTATATAGAAAGTGATACAGTATATAGAAAGTGATAGCAGTATAAAGAATGTGATAGCAGTATGGAGTGATAGTGGTATATAGAAAGTGATAGCAGATAGAAAGTGATGGCAGTATATAGAGGGGATGGCAGTATATAGAAAGTGATAACAGTATAGAAAGTGATGGCAGTATAGAAAGTGATGCAGTACATAGAAATTGATAACGGTATATAGAAAGTGGAGTTAGAGAGTGATGGCAGTATAGAAAAATGATGGCAGTATATAGAGTGATAGCGGTATATAGAAAGTGATAGCAGTATATAGAAAGTGATGCGGTATATAGAAAGTGATAGCAGTATATAGAAAGTGATAGCGGTAAATAGAAAGTTATGGCAGTATATAGAAAGTGATAGCGGTATATATACAGATAGCAGTATAGAAAGTGATAGCAGTATATAGAAAGTGATAGCAGTATATAGAAAGTGATAGCAGTATATAGAAAGTAGCAGTATATAGAAAGTGATAGCAGTATAGAAAGTGATAGCAGTAGAGGAAAGTGATAGCAGTATATAGAAAGTGATAGCAATATATAGAAAGTGATATAGTATATAGAAAGTCATAGCAGTGTATAGAAAGTGATAGCGGTATATAGAAAGTGATAGCAGTATATAGAAAGTGATAGCAGTATTTAGAAAATGATAGCAGTATATAGAAAGTGATAGCAGTATAGAAAGTGATAGCAGTATATAGAAAGTGATAGCAGTATATAGAAAGTGATAGAAGTATATAGAAAGTGATAGCAGTATGTAGAAAGTGATATAGCAGAAAGTGATGGCAGTGTTTAGAGTGATGCAGTATATAGAAAGTGATAGAAGTATATAGAAAGTGATAGCAGTATGTAGAAAGTGATAGCAGTATAGAAAGTGATAGCAGTATATAGAAAGTGATAGCAGTATATAGAGTGATAGAAGTATATAGAAATAGAAGTATATAGAAAGTGATAGCAGTATATAGAAAGTGATAGCAGTGTTTAGAAAGTGATAGCGTATAGAAAGTGGTATAGAAGTGATAGCAGTATATAGAAAGTGATAGCGGTATATAAACAGTGATAGTATATAGAAAGTGATGGCAGTATGTAGAAAGTGATAGCAGTATATAGAAAGTGATAGCAGTATATATGAAAGTGATAACAGTATATAGAAAGTGATATGGTATATAGAAAGTGATAGCAGTATGTAGAAAGTGATAGCGGTATATAGAAAGTGATAGCAGTATATAGAAAGTGATAACAGTATATAGAAAGTGATAGCGGTATATAGAAAGTGATAGTGGTATAAAAAAGCGATAGCAGTATAGAAAGTGATAACAGTATATAGAAAGTGATAGCAGAATGTAAACAGTGATAGCAGTATAGTGATAGTATAGAAAGTGATGCAGTATGTAGAAAGTGATAGCGGTATATAGAAAGTGATAGCAGTATAGAAAGTGATAACAGTATATGAAAGTGATGGCAGAATGTAAACAGTGATAGCAGTATATAGAAAGTGATAGCAGTATATAGAAAGATGGCAGTATATAGAAAGTGATAGCAGTATATAAAAGTGATAGAAGTATAGAAAGTGATATCAGTATATAGAAAGTGATAGCAGTATATAGAAAGTGATAGCGTTTAGAAAGTGATGGCAGTATATAGAAAGTGATAGCGGTGTTTGTAGTGATAGCAGTATATAGAAAGTGATAGCGGTATAAACAGTGATAGCAGTATATAGAAAGTGATAGCAGTGTTTAGAAAGTGATAGCAGTATATGATAGCGGTATATAGAAGTGATAGCAGTATATAGAAAGTGATGGCGGTATATAAACAGTGATAGCAGTATATGAAAGTGATAGCGGTATGTAGAAAGTGTGATAGCGGTATATAGAAAGTGATAGCGGTATATAGAAAGTGATAGCAGTATATAGAAAGTGATAACAGTATATAGAAAGTGATAGCGGTATATATGATAGTGGTATGTAAAAAGCGATAGCAGTATAGAAAGTGATAACAGTATATAGAAAGATAGGAGAATGTAAACAGTGATAGCAGTATATAGAAAGTGATAGCAGTATATAGAAAGTGATAGCGGTATATAGAAAGTGATAGCAGTATAGAAAGTGATAACAGTATATAGAAAGTGATAGCAGAATGTAAACAGTGATAGCAGTATATAGAAAGTGATAGTATATAGTGATGGCAGTATATGTGAAAAGTGATAGCGGTATATAGAAAGTGATAGTGGTATGTAAAAAGGATAGCAGTATATAGAAAGGATAGCTTATATAGAAAGTAGTATATAGAAAGTGATGGCAGTATATAGAAAGTGATAGCAGTATAGAAAGTGATTGCGGTATATGAAGTGACAGCGGTATAGAAATAGTGATAGCAGTATAGAAAGTGATAGCGGTATATAGAAAAGTGATTGCAGTACATAGAAAGTGATATCGGTATATAGAAAGTGATAGCGGTATATAGAAAGTGATAGCGGTATATAGAAAGTGATAGCAGTATATAGAAAGTGATAGCGGTATATAGAATATGATTGCAGTATAGAGTGATAGCAGTATATAGAAAGTGATAGCAGTATATAGAAAGTGATACAGTAGTATAGAAAGTGATAGAAGATATAGAAAGTGATAGCAGTATAGAAAGTGATAGCAGAGAAAGTGGTATATAGAGTGAAAGGATATAGAAAGTGATATCGGTATATAGAAAGTGATAGCGGTATATAGAGTGATAGCTGTATATAAAAAGTGATTGCAGTATATAGAAAGTGATAGCAGTGTTTAGAAAGTGATAGCAGTATATAGAAAGTGATAGCGGTATATAGAAGTGATGGCAGTATAAAAGTGATAGCAGTATATAGTGATAGCAGTATGTAGAAAGTGATAGCAGTATATAGAAAGTGATAGCAGTATATAGAAAGTGATAGCGGTATATAGAAAGTGATAGCAGTATAGAAAGTGATAACAGTATATAGAGTGATAGCGGTATATAGAAAGTGATAGTGGTATGTAAAAGCGATAGCAGTATATAGAGTGATAACAGTATATAGAAAGTGATAGCAGAATGTAAACAGTGATAGCAGTATAGAAAGTGATAGTATATAGAAAGTGATAGCAGTATATAGAAAGTGATGGCGGTATATAGAAAGTGATAGCAGTATATAGAAAGTGATAACAGTATATATAGAAAGTGATGGCAGAATGTAAACAGTGATAGCAGTATATAGAAAGTGATGAAAGTGATAGCAGTATATAGAAAGTGATAGCGGTATATAGAAAGTGATAGTGGTATGTAAAAAGCGATACAGTATATAGAAAGTGATAGCTTTATATAGAAAGTGATATCAGTATATAGAAAGTGATAGCAGTATATAGAAAGTGATAGCAGTATATAGAAAGTGATTGCGGTATATAGAAAGTGACAGCGGTATAGAAATAGTGATAGCAGTATATAGAAAGTGATAGCGGTATATAGAAAGTGATAGCAGTACATAGAAAGTGATATATCGGTATATAGAGTGATATGGTATATAGAAAGTGATAGCGGTATATAGAGTGATAGCAGTATATAGAAAGTGATAGCGGTATATAGAATATGATTGCAGTATATAGAAATGATGGCAGTATATAGAAAGTGATAGCAGTATATAGAAAGTGATAGCAGTATATAGAAAGTGATAGAAGTATAGAAAGTGATAGCAGTAGAAAGTGATAGCAGTATATAGAAAGTGATAGTATATAGAAAGTGAAAGCGGTATAGAAAGTGATATCGGTATATAGAAAGTGATAGCGGTATATAGAAAGTGATAGCTGTATATAGAAAGTGATTGCAGTATAAGAAAGTGATAGCAGTATATAGAAAGTAATAGCGGTGTATAGAAAGATAGCTGTATATAGAAAGTGATAGCAGTATATAGAAAGTGATAGCAGTATATAGAAAGTGATATCGGTATATAGAAAGTGGTAGCGGTATATAGAAAGTGATAGCTGTATATAGAAAGTGATAGCAGTATATAGAAAGTGATAGCAGTATATAGAAAGTAATAGCGGTGTACATGTACTATATCAGGGTAGGATGACACAGAGAGTATTAACATGATCTTGAAGCGACTACTAGTCTACTAGAAAAGTAGCATGTACTAGAAGGAACCAGTAATGTACTAGAAACTCAAAGTATTGTACTAGAAAGACTATCAGGTACTGGAAGAAAGTACCATATATTATCAGAAAGCACTAGCAGTTTACTAGAAATATCATGTACTAGAAGGATTTAGCATATATCAGAAAACCCTAACAATGTACTAGAGGGACTATATTAGAGGCTCTTTGGTGTACTAGGGACAACTAGTGTTACTAGAAATGAATCGCATGCACTAGAAAAATAACATATACTAAAGAGCACTAGCAGTGAACTTGAAAGGAACTAGAAGGGTTTAGCGATACAATATAGACCACTATCAGTCTACTAGAAATTAGAGACACTAGACAGGATTTGCAGTATACTAGAAATGATTAGCATATTCTATAAGGAAGAAACAGTGTACTAGAATAAAATAACACTGTGCTAGAAGAGACTAACACTGTACTAACACTTAACACAGAAAGGGGGCGCTATATTTAACTATCTAGAAAGGGCTAGTAGTATTAATACAGCTATTGACCCGGAAAAGGGTAACAACATACTATTTAGCTTACATAGTGAAAGTAGTGTACTAACTCCACGAGAAGGGCCACTTGGGTACTGAAAGGAGATTCTAGTGAACTAATTTAGATTTAGAAAGGATAATGATAAACCTTCTTAGATAGAATAGTCACTTGCTGTTATTTCGCTTAAGGAAGACGATCAGTGTAGTAGTTAATGATTTGAATAGTAATGTACTAGTTACTATTATTAAACTGTCGTTGATTTTCTTTAAAGTAAGAGAGAGAGAAGAGAGAGAGAAGTCACTTTTATAATAAACGATTAATTTCATAAGAGTTTTTTCTGTTCTGTGTTCCAGTAAAATCACCACCCTCCTCCCTCCCTCCTCCCTCCCACAGTGTTCCCTCCCCACAGTGTTCCCTCACACAGTGTTCCTCCCTCCCACAGTGTTCCTCCCTCACACAGTGTTCCTCCCCCACACAGTGTTCCTCCCTCACACAGTGTGTCCTCCTCACACAATGTTCCTTCCCCACAGGTGGTCTGACCCCTGCTCTGCTAAGTCAGTACACGGCGTGGTCCATCTACCGCCAGAATCTCAACTCAGACTTTACGGACTCAGCTCTGATCACAGGAGAGCCTCACGGTAACTTCCAGCTGCGAGTCCACAGTACACACCATCCTCAACAAAGTCCTGTCAGGTTAGATGAGTCAGTCCAGTTTTAGTGAGTTAGTCCACACCTTTATCCCTCAAGTCGTTGGTGAGAGACTACAGTATACAGTGTGGTAAGTTCACAGTCCAGGTAAATAGCTCAACGCAGCGTCATCAGGTTTACATCTAACTTAATCATCTTAAGGTTACAGTAGGTGTCCGAGATATGTGCGAGGGCAGGTTTAGCTTAGATTACCCCCTAAACAACCGTTTTCTGATGAGTGAGATGATTTAAAAACGGCGGGTGATGTCAATAGAGTTTTGGCAGGAAATATTACTGTATGTGAAGACTGTGCTTGGCCATCGACCTTTGTTGTTTATAATTTCTTAACTTACGTGGTTTAACTCTTGCCGCTTTTGATTTAGGCTTGAAACTAAGCAACTAAACACACATCAACAATGATATATTTCCAGGAGAAACTTGGGACACCATAACTGATGCTAAGTGACGTGTATCTATGGTTTAAGTTATTATCAACTTTATTCCTGTTGTGTGGAATCATCTGACTGTACCATCATACTTATTTGTATTCAATACGTTGTTGTTGTTGTTATTCTCGTGACTGTGTATAAAAACTACATGAGAAATAAACCTACATAAACTTATTACATAAATATAGTCACATTGTGGTTAAATTGGAAAAAAAATTTGCCGAACCTAACCTAACTGAACCAGACAAATTTTATATAATCAACAAATTGAAATCAACCTAACGTAAGGTAATTTTGCATAGGGATAGGTTAGGTTTGTGTCGCTTTTCAGTATAAAGGTAAATAAATTGCTTTTTGGATCCTGTTCGTGGTACTTTTCAACACTGTAATAATTATAGATGATTACTTAGTCATTCGTAAGTTACTACAACGTAGCGATAAGAAATTTTATGACAGGAAAACCCTTGAGAGGGAGGAATATTTATAAAAGGGTAATGGTCCCGGTGTTTAAACTACAGAGAGCTATATATATATATATATATTGGCAGACATATTGAATATACTGAAAGAATTTTAGTAAGCAGAATGCGACAATGTGTAGACAACAATTTAGGAGAATGGCAATACAGGTTTCGTCCTGGTAGAGGTACAGCGATCTAGTCTTTTCTTTGAAGAGTATATGAGAAAAGTTGTGGCAGGGGAAGCCTTTGACCGGGTCCCAAGAGATGGACTATGGAGAGCACGTACTTGGTGACCACAACACCACTGCCACTACAGAGAGTCATAAGAGTATGTGTGAGGCGTAAGATCAGAACAAGACAGAAAATATAGTTTGATGTAGGATGTGGCGTTAGATAGGGCAGTGTGCTAGCCCCACTGTATTTTTAATATATTTTTTAATAAATTCGAAAATATCTACCATAGAATAAATGAAGTGGTTCTAATTTCCAAAGAGAAGATGCCCTTCAAACTCAACACTTATCTGGGATAATGAAGTACATGGCTGAAACTAAACTCTGGGAAATGTGAAGTGATAGTGGCTTGAATTTAACTTGCTTAATATAAATAAACGTACTATAACCCTATAGTACATCCTTCTTTCCCTCACACAGCCAAACTGTGGACAGCTCTGCCCTCTTCTGTGTTTCCATACTCATACAATCTGTCTCACTTCAAAAAGCTGGTTTTCCGGCATCTTTGTGGTGTAGATTAATATAATCTTTATCTTTTCTATTTTTAATTTCTTTTTACTCTTATTTTTCGCCCCGGCCCCGTTGTGGGTCGATGACCTGTATCCGGTGGTATTCCCCGTAAAAAAAAAAAAAATGTTTGGGTACCTGGAAGTTTAAATATGGGAAGAAATAGAAGTAATACCTATCGTAAAGAAGTATAAACTTCTCTACGGTAGGTATTATAAACAATTATTATATTCACTTAGAAATAAGAGAATTCCGCATGAGTGCATGTCTATTAGTACATATTACAACATGTGCTGGTATGGAACAGAGACAGGCTTTACCACTACAACTCGCATCACAGGCAGCTGGGATGGGAGGCTTACATTAATTGTTAGTTATCAGATTGGACAAGATGATGAGTGTAGATATAAGACAAGAACCGGGTGTTGGATCAGTGCTGAATTTGTGAAGAAAGCTCATAAAACGTATGAATATTGAGATTTTCTCGAAATTTCTACTAATAGAGCCAGGCAGACAGCAGACCAAGGGTAAGAGGGAGGGATTGTAGCTACCACCAGGGAAACATCCTCTACAGTTATTGACATAGAGGAGGAGAATTATACCTTGACCGACGAGAAGGTTGAATGAACAGCTGGCAGCCCTGTACGAGTCTGTGGGAGGGGGGTGAGATTTATTCTGGTTTCAAAATAAAGGAACAGACTCCAGACTTCATTAATCTTCTAACACAGGCCGCGGTCTCGTTCATTGTAGACCACATCGATGTTTTCATTCACTGAACACATTTTCTCCGTGATTTTTCTTGGGAATAATCAATGTTCGTCACGGATCAGGATGTTCATTTGACCACTGGACTGCCGCAGACCAGAACGGAATCACATAATCAGAGACGACTTATGTCCTCCGGCAAGACGAGCCTTAGCCACACTATGCATAAGATCGAGATACTAACAGGCCAGCGGGTAATTATCGACCGTACGACCACGCTTTAATGTGCCTGACAAACACAGTCACGGTTCAGAGATGCTCGCTGTCGTTTCCTGTGTGTGAGTTTAACAGAGGAAGCAACACACATTATCAAAATTACATCGTTCGATTCGAATGATTTCTTCCTCTATAGACTATAAAACGTACATAATACTTACTGTTATCTTTTCTTATTCTACCATTATTTACATTTTACTCAGAATGCAATCTTTGTACCACCAAAGATCAGCTGGCAATTCTGTGGCGGGAAGTGACTACAGAGGCCACGAATCTCATCAACAAAAGTATTGAGCACAACACAGACGTTCTCTGTAGGGTACACAGCAGACATGTAATTTATGGATATATTGTTGTTAGACGAGTAGCACTGAAAGTGTATGTTGTTACGTTACTGTGCGATTATGACGTCACTTGTGTACCTAGATTCCCCAGCTGGACACAGAGGAGCTGCCTGACACACTTCCACAGTGAGCGTGACGCCGTGTAACAAATACTTGATTCACAGATAAAATGAAAAGCTTTCATTATCTGTGTAATAATGATCCCATATAGCTCTGTCTTGTCTCTGTGCTGATAATCTCTGGTATATAAGCAAAAAATAAGGCGGAAATTCCGTAAAAGATTTCAACAAAGAAAGTGCAGGGAGAGACGAGTGTTGTTATATCTAACCACCGAGGCGCCTCGTCTCGCCCCTTGACGAACACTGAAGATATTTGAAACTGGATGTGATGAATTGATGAGGGTTATGTGACAGACAAAACGCTCTCTAAGGCAGGGGAGTTTCACAAAGAATACACAGGTGTATAAATTAGTTTTGCAGGCAGAGATTCTACAAACACAACATACACCAACAATACTTTCCCATCAATGTCGGGAAGGTCTTGAGGAACGACTCATTTTCAGTTTCTACCGGTCTATTCACTCCCTTACTGAGCATGACCATTGACTGTATGGATGAAAGCTCTGCCTTAAACTGACTTCGTGGGTAGTGAATATGGACGACAGCATTGTCATATGATGGACGTGTTAAGTAACTATTCAGAGAAGTATACTAAGCCATTAAGAATAAGGATCTTATGGTAAAATGTACTCTACATTACAGTACATTTTAATAATAAGTATGACAGCTTCAGGCCAGAGACAAGGAGGAGTGTTCAAAACTTCCAGAGAAAGATGAGTGGTGTCTTTAAAGCAACAGTTTAGAGTAAGCGATTCATTATTGTAACAGAAGTCTGCGTTTATTATACAGTAGTTAATGAACAACCTATAAGATGTTCTAAATAAATCATTCAACTCAGGATTGAAAGAATAACTTAATTTAGGTTAATGACATTAGCGAGAGACAGAACCACAAAGGTAATCGATATTTTATAACCGACCCAAAAGCTTGACAAATATTAACGCTTCAAAACAATTATATTCATATTTGAATTTCATCTCTTCTTAAGTTTAATTATTGATTTAATTTTTACAACGTTTAGAAAGTTTCACACTTAAAACATTAAAGAACAGTGTTATTTCCCAGGCTAGTGAACACGGCGTTCTGCCTTTGTTTGTTGGATCTTGTGCGCATTAATGATCACCTAACTGTGAACCCGAATACCAAAATACCGACAAGGTGCGTCAGAGACGTGTTTACATTATCTGGAGTAAGATATATAAACATTATTTCAGGTTTCCAAATGACAACACAAATATTGTTTTAAGTCATTTTGTTCTTCGTCAAATATTCTCAATAAAATGTGAATATTGATTTTTTATACACATTCTTGTCCATCAGTATAGGACTTCCTTGTTGGTTATCATTTACTTAACTATTATGTATGTTGGTTCTGTCTAGACTCAGCCATTATACATAATTGACTCTATATATTTTCTGTCAGAGTAATAACCCATGTATAGTTACGAAGAAAATTCCTTGAACTCACAGTAATATCTGCCATCTACTTGAGGTCATATAAGTAAGGAGGATTGAAATTGTAACATATTATTCATATTTCTTGTTGTGGAAGTTTTCGTGTTCTTATTCTCAAAAATTTACAAAGACAGCAGACATCATAGACCTAAACCTAGACACAAATATGACCTAACTAGATGTGAAGTCTGGCCACGTGTCAGGGGTTGTGTCAATAACTGTACATTATAAATTTGTTTAATGTGATAATTATAGTTAAAAAAAAACGACAGTTGTATGTTAAGGGTAATATTTTCTTAAATAACCAATTCATATCCAGTCATTTTCATACACTGTAAGGAGGGGTTTTCCTTCCTCTCCACCATACACGTCTCAGTACATCTGTTACCAGGCTCCTTGTTCCTTATTGTTGCCAATTAGGCGTCGTCATCATCCTCTCTCTATCTGTGTTCTGGTCACTTTGTATACCTATAGAACTCACTCCCAGACCCAGTGTGTGTGAGTTTCCTTTGAACGATATTTCCATAAGTTACATCCTGTACAACTTCTACTCTCACGGGTCTATGATCTATTGTCGTTAAACTTATTTTATGCAGGGCGTCGTGTATCAGTTATAATAATAGTACAGTATTAATAATTTTCCTTATCTTCTCTGATTAAAGTCATCAGTCATTTCCATTTACCGTTAGATCCATTTCCTGGTATCTGAATTATTCCGCTTCCTCATTTCATCTACAAAGCGACTAAGTAACACTTCCTTCACAATGTACACTTTCTCCCTGCCATCACTTTATTAAACTTATTATCTAATGTTATAATTTCACATCGATATCACCCAGAAGGAATCATCTACAAACAGCACCTGAGTCACCTACTTCACTTCTCGTCTGACTGAACTAACCTGCACCTTCCCATTATTTTCCTCACCTCCTTACTACCTCGTCTATCAAACTAAGAACATCCATCAAGTCAGGAGCAATCACTTATTTGTTGTTCGATAACCAAAGATGGCCGACATCAAAAACGACACAGAATCCTTCCATTTATTAAATTTCTTTCTTTTTGAATACTAAAAAAAACAAAACCGGGTTCTGTTCTGGTGTTTCCTCGCAACCATATGGTTCACCGTCACGCCATAACTTCAGTATCATACAGCATCGTCAGCAGCAACACATCCCCTCCAGGAACCACTTAACATCTCTACGACACCTTCACACTTGCTTCACTCTTCTGCAAAAATAGTTACGACCAATAAGACAGTAACGTCCCATCTGTCCACATACTCCAATCACTCTACCTTCCATATATCAACACTTCTCATGTCTCCTCTTTATAGACTGTTATACGTTATTCCTTCACGTCAACCACACAAACACTCCCACAAAAGTCAGTTACCGTCTACAGCCCACACTGTCCTCCCAGTCTTTCGGTGCCAGAGTCCCACAATAAAGACTGCTAGACACCTCTCCTGGCATCTTCCTCCTGCTTAGAGTTAACCTTCCTGCATTGTCCTATTTATACAGGGTAACTATACACACTCTGTCTTTGGTAGTCTTCCCTTATACAGCATCATCCATATCGAGTTTTTCTCCTCCCGATGCTCCTTTTGGTCATGATGTCATTATCCACCACCTGCCGCCTCACCATACCACCGTCTTATGTGTGTTCACTGGACACATACCATTAATATTCTGTATTTACTGTGGGTAAATTATACTATATCACAATGAAGATAAAACAGTAATAAATCGTAAGGTCAACACCAGGTTTTGACTCGCCACCACGTGTGATTCAACTCTCACCACCACCACGTGTAACTCAGTACTCACTACCACCACCACCACCATGTGACTCAGCACTCACCACCACCACGTGTGACTCAACACTCACCACCACCACCACGTGACTCCAGTACTCACCACCACATGTGACTCAACACTCACCACCACCACGTGTGACTCAACACTCACCACCACCACCACCACGTGTGACTCAACACTCCACCACCACCGTGTAACTGAGTACTCACTACCACCACCACTTGTGACTCAACACCACCACCACCACCACCATGTGACTCAACACTACCACCACCACCACCACGTGTGACTCAACACTCACCACCACCACCACCACCACGTGTGACTCAACACTCACCACCACCACCACCATGTGACTCAACCTCAAAACCACCACCACCACCACATGTGATGTAATGCAATAACTAG
>NW_024754564.1:0-13602 GCF_018991925.1 Homarus americanus
AAGTTACGTATTGGTTGAGTGAAATGACGTAGGATGACAAAGAAGGAATGGGAGGAATTACGAGGACAAGAAGAAGAATGAGGACGACGTAGAGGACAGTTAAAGGAATGAGTAAATGACGTAGGAGGACAGTTAAAGGAACAGAAATGACGTAGGAGGACAAAGCTACAAAAAAAAAAAAAAGGAATGAGTGGAGGACGTAGAGGACAATAAGCGAATGGATGACGAAAAGAGGACAGTTAGATGAAATGAGGAGGACAAAAAACAAAAAGTAGGGAGACACAAAGAGGAATGAGTGATGACGTAGGAGAACAGAGGAATGAGGAATGACAGGGGAGGACACAGTTAAAGAAATGAGTGAATGAACGTAGAGGACAAAAGAAGAATGATAAAATATCGTAGAGAGGACAGCTTTAAAGGAAATGAGTAAATGACGTAGGAGGACAAAGAAGAAACAAAAACAAACACCAAATGAGTGGAGGACGTGGAGACAGTTAAAGGAATGAGGGAGGACGTAGGAGGACATTGCCAGAGAGATCGGTACAGATAAACAGTGTAAAGAGATTGTCTATTTTACTGTTCTTAAGTTTATACCATTTTCCTGCAATAAATAACTTCAAGGTGTGGTAATTGCATCTTTCCCGTCAATTATGTAGTTTAGTTGTCGAGAAATAGTTAGTAATTTGGGTTCTCTCGCTAGATGATACTTTAAAAATTTTTCAAGATGACGATTTGTTTTGGGCGTTTATTTTTTTTTTTACGTCTTAAATATTTCAAATGTTGGTCAAAACTCGCGTCAGGCCCAGCAGGTGTGTGAAGGCTGGTGCAAAGTTTAACAGCAATCCAGCCAGTCATTTTGTAGGGAAATTGTCTGATCTGTGGACGGACTTACACACACACACACACACACACACACACACACACACACACACACACAGGGCTCCATCTACACCACTGGTTTCCAAACGTTTATTTTTTAATTATTTCATCACTTTCACCTGGTTGCCTTCATAATTACCTCACTTAACCTTGTTCTAAAATAACTACTTGAATCATCAACTGAGATCATAAGTTTAATGGAAGCGTATTTACAGTTAAAATAATAATTATTGTTGACTGTGGTGCCACAATACAAACCACATACACAACATAATAATAATCAACCAATTCCGGTGCCTGATGGTGGAGTGACACTGTAACGTCAGCGACACAGCCAGCCTGTTCTGGCTCTCTGTTATCACGTGGAAGCTGTAGGAAAATCTCTAGCGCTGCTCCACAATAGTTGGCCACGCTGTACTTCCCTACATTTTTCACAATACCCAATTACCTCACTGGAAAAGTCAAATTACCCAAATGGGGTAATTTACTCCTAGTGTGGGAACCTTTAAGTGTACAACAAAACACCCGCGAACACCGTGTTAAGGTGTAGAGTGAAGACAACAAGTGATTTATACGGTACTTACCCTCAACCCTGGCGGTGACTGGAGTCTGTGGGAGACACACTAGCGTCATCACCACCACCATCGTCATCACCAGTGCCGTCATCTTGCGCATCATCACCACTAGCACCTCACCACCACCGTAGACGGGTCCTGGGCTCACTCTGGCCATGGCTGAGTGAGGTGATGGAAGGAACGGGCACTGACTACCTCAGATCAACGCCTACAGGTGGGTATTCCCTCTTCTACACTCTCTAGGATCAGAGGCTCGTGGCGTGGATGATCTTCACGGCCGGAGCTTAATTCTGGGAGCTCCTAACCACGGCACCTCTTAACCCTCTACAGGCGGGTCTTACACTTTAACACTACACACCAGGTTTTAGCAGCACCTTAATTGGATAATCGTATGAGAGGGTTTTTTCCTTTCTCTCATGCGACGCTCAGTATAATGTTGTGGTGGTGGTGGTGGTCACGAGCGGTGTTATATTCCTTCACTGGTCAACTTGAATTTTCAATAAACTTTAACGCGTTATCTTACAAAGTTCTTGTAATCTGTGTTAATTTTTTTTTCCGGCGAAACTGCACTATGAATCAATTCGATTTTTCCAGCGTGGACCGTCCTCGTCTTCACCGAATATTCATCCAATTATTTCACTTATCTTACAGGAGTACAGGTTAACTGTGAGAACTTCAGAACGATCACAATAACTTTATCCCATTACCCGTCATATATAACCAAACACACAACATATAAACAGTATACAGTATATAAAGCTTCACTTGTGTAGCCTTTGGTTAAAAAAACACCCTTGGGTATAAATGCGTCTTCGAGGTACTTGGTGGAGTGAAGATTACCACCCAATACGTCACTTACTTCACCCTGGGGAAAAAAACCCTTGATCTGACCTTCGCTACTATGACTCTCTCACCCACAAAGTCTCCACTATCGCCTCCCTCAGCTATCACACACACGGAGATGAACGGCAGTTTTAAATCGAGATCACTCCGATAAGATCTTTCCCTCGCAGTTTCCAAAGAATAGTTGTAATTTTTAAAAGTTCGCTTGTAAAAATAAAGATCTAATTTCTTGAGAACTTACAGGCGACCGTTCCTTCTGGATCCCACCAAAGCCTCTCTGGACCCAACGACTGAGGTTCAGATTCCAGACTTATTGCAACCTGAGAGAGAGCCGGAGAGAGAGAAAGAGAGAGAGAAAGAAAAAAAAGAGAGTGAGCGAGTGAGAGAGAGAGAGAAGAAACACGTTCAAAGGTTCTTGAGAGTTTCGCTTGGGTTTATAACTAGGAATGGCTCATAGAGATAGAGGTAGTACACACACACTCCTTGAGAGAGACTCCTAGATGAGACACACAATAACCTGGGAGGTATTCGTGCGTGTGTGTATGTGTTTGTAACTTCTCAATGTTCATATAAAAACTCGTACACTAAACTTCTCAATTGTTTTTTTTCTGTCTTTTCTTTTCTCTCTGGCGTGAGTTTTATTCACCTCTTCTCGCTGCTACGAACGGGCGTTACTCGAGAACCAGGAGGGCGGGAAGATCGACGACACTAACTACATGGAACTGCACCTGTGAGTCTTGGGAGTTAATTAGGCCGATTGCTCCCCTCCCAGTAGACAACCAACCAGCCACTTACTGTTGTAGCAAGTCCAGCCCCACGCGCCTCCAATTATCTCAAGTCCTACAACAGTTCCTGGGGATTTCAAGTCCAACCTCACCGATGGTTCAAGTCCGTATTCGGAGATTTACAAATATCTCATGTGAAGTTTTTCTCAAATAAACCACAAGCGATGGTGTCAAATCCAAGAACCAAATGGAGTCAAATCCACAAGAATAAAATGTCAAATCCACTTGCAATGAATTTAGTTTTTTTTTTAATTCCACTTTTCTACTTTTTTTTTAAACTCTTGGGTGTATTTTTTCCCCAGTTAATTACCGGTGTGTGACATACCCATTAGGAGGTGAGAGCGACAGGTATAATTAAAGTACCTGTTGGTCATTACCTCGAGGCTCCTGGGAAGTACTTAATAAAGACGAGGAAACTGGACACTATACTTTATTCTTTATCGCTGCCATGTGATCTTTATTATGTGTCTTACTAACATACACACACACAGCCGAGAGAGGTTCTAGTTATGATGTCCTATGGTTGTATATTTCTTGGATTATGTTGTATTATATTCCCGATACATATTCTCTAGCAGATGTTAATACTTTCTTCCTGATGTAATAATATTCTTCCATCTCTGACTGTAATGAAATATAACAGTATTTATTAGTAATTTTTATTTAAGTAATATTTATCTTTCTCATCAAACACTTTAGTCTTCTTCCACCTCGGGGCTTGAGATCAGTGTGGTCGACTTCTCAAAACACGCCTATGAATCCTGTTCCCAAAAATTGCAATATCTGCATAATTCCGATACACCGAACTAGAGCCCGATATTCCGATAACTATGCCGAGCTATTTATTTCACTTCGTCACTATGTTTTCCCTAAGAATTAGAAAAAAAAATAAGAAAAAATCATTAAGTTTTCAAGAAGAGATTTACTTATGAAGAGACCCGTCGATTTATCTTGTGAGGTTTTCTCTGCATGACACCACCGCAGGCAAGCAAATACTGGTGTTGTTTAAAGGTGAATTGGTGTTAGGGGGCGGGTTACTCTTACTCACACCTATACCTTAAACACAAGGGGTTTATAACCAGGTGAGAAAGAGTTTAAACTACGATCAATCTTTTCACGATTATGCAAAATACATCCATGAGAGAGGAGAGGGAGGAGAGGGAGGAGAGGGAGGGAGGAGAAGGTGTGATCCTAGAGAAAAGGGGTAGATGGTGTAGCTCTTCAGAAAGGGAAAGGGAGGAAGAGGGAGAAGAAATTCGTGTAATATTAGTGGGAGTTTCTCGGGGTTTTCGACGATGGCGGTGTTATCGTTAGCAGTAAAGATTCAGAGATACAGTAACATCATTTGGAGACACTGATTCTAAATCTCGTTTTTTTTTTCTTTCTTTCTTTTATTATCAACAAATCACCTTTTTTCAGTGACCTCCAGGTAACCTCATGACCTCTCGTTCTAGAAGGTCAAGTGTATTATTTTCTAACACATTACTTTTCACACACACAATTATTATTTTTTCACTGTTGTAAAACTTTCTTCAAGGCAAATGAAAATATATTTTGAAGAAAAAATTAGCACTTTTCAAGTATTTATATGTAGTCAAATATATTTCAAACCACAGTTATTTTAACCTTATGATTCACTAAAGTAACTCCACACTGCCTTCACCCCATCACTCCGTACCTCCCACTCTAGATTTCCCCACTTTGTGTTTGTGGTGTCCAAAGTGGAGATAGTGACGGAGGAAGACGTGAGGGGCGGCGCGTGCGGTGCTGAGGGGTCAGTGAGGGGACCAAAAGAGAGAGAGAGCGCGGATGGTGCGTCACCGACGGCGGCTTGTAGCCAACTGAACTGGTGGCAAGTTATGAACCAGGGAGAGGAGGCGTGTGTCGTCTGCCTCATCATCAGCTGGCCTGGCCCGTGGTAGGTGGGAGGGGGAGGGGGGGGGTATCGTATAGAGAGAGAGAGAGAGAGAGAGAGAGATACCTACTTACTTTTTTTTTACTCTCAGCCTTAATATAAAATATCTATAGAGTACAACTGACCACAAAACGGACCAAGGCTCGGACGGTCGGACGGAGAGAGTACATACGTATCTGTTAATTACTACGGCCACTTAGGTGTGATTTTGTTTAATGTGTAGAAGCTGTCGTCAACACAAGAACCATACCCTAACCAAACAAGCTGTATAACTCAGTACCAAGGTATAGTTGAATAAGAGCGGACAACTCGCCAGCTGCACTGGCTAACCAAATTACCCCCAAATATAATACACAAAACGATAAGCATCCAGGTTCCTAATGACTGCTGGGTTGACAGACACAAATGACATAATGAAAATTACCCATAGTTTGGTCCTGTAAGGGGATCGAACCTGGGACCACTCGTTATCATATTCCATTCAGTACAACCGCTGCTTAACCAGGTGTAGAGGAGAGAGGCAGGCCAGGTGTAGAAGAGAGAGGCAGGCCAGGTGTAGAGGAGAGAGGCAGGCCAGGTGTAGAGGAGAGAGGCAGGCCAGGTGTAGAAGGAAGAGGCAGGCAGGTGTAGAAGAGAGGCAGGCCAGGTGTAGAAGGAGAGGCAGGCCAGGTGTAGAGGAGAGAGGCAGGCCAGGTGTAGAAGAGAGAGGCAGGCCAGGTGTGGAAGAAAGAGGCAGGCCAGGTGTAGAGGAGAGAGGCAGGCCAGGAGTAGAGGAGAGAGGCAGGCCAGGAGTAGAGGAGAGAGGCAGGCCAGGAGAGGAGGAGAAAAGGGCAGGTCAGGTGTAGAAGAGAGAGGCAGGCCAGGTGAGAGCAGCAGGCCAGGTGTAGAGGAGAGAGGCAGGCCAGGTGTAGAGGAGAGGCAGGCCAGCTGTAGAGGAGAGAGGAGCCAGAGAGAGGAGAGAGGCAGGCCAGGAGTACAGGAGAGAGAGGCAGGCTAGGAGTATGGAAAGAGGCAGGCCAGGTGTAGAGGAGATAGGCAGGCCAGGTGAGAGGAGAGAGGCAGGCCAGGGTGTAGAAGAGAGAGGCAGGCCAGGTGAGGGAGAGGAGAGGCAGGAGGCCAGGGAGAGAGGGGAGAGAGGCAGGCCAGGAGTAGAGGAGAGAGGCAGGCCAGGAGAGAGAGAGAGAGGCAGGTCAGAGTAGAGGAGAGAGGAAGGCCAGGAGTAGAGGAGAGAGGCAGGCCAGGTGTAGAGGAGAGAGGCAGGCCAGGTGTAGAGGAGAGGCAGGCCAGCTGTAGAGGAGAGAGGCAGGCCAGGAGCACAGAGAGAGGCAGGCCAGGAGCACAGGAGAGAGGCAGGCCAGGAGGGAAAGAGGCAGGCCAGGTGTAGAGGAGAGAGGCAGGTCAGAGTAGAGGAGAGAGGAAGGCCAGGAGTAAATGAGAGGCAGGCCAGGAGAGAGGCAGGCCAGGAGTAGAGAGAGAGGCAGGAGGAGAGAGGAGAGAGGCAGGTCAGGAGTAGAGGAGAGAGGAAGGCCAGGTGTAGAGGAGAGAGGCAGGCCAGGTGTAGAGGAGAGAGGCAGGCCAGGTGTAAAGGAGAGAGGCAGGCCAGGAGTAGAGAGAGAGGCAGGCCAGGTGTAGAGGAGAGAGGAAGGCCAGGTGTAGAGGAGAGAGGCAGGCCAGGTGTAGAGGGAGAGAGGCAGGCCAGGAGTAGAGAGGGAGAGAGGCAGGCCAGGAGTAAAGGAGAGAGGCAGGCCAGGAGTAGAGGAGAGAGGCAGGCCAGGTGTAAAGGAGAGAGGCAGGCCAGGAGTAGAGGAGAGAGGCAGGCCAGGTGGGAGAGAGGGAAGGCCAGGGGAGGGAGAGAGGAAGGGTAGGGAGAGAGGCAGGTCAGGAGTAGAGGAGAGAGGAAGGCCAGGTGTAGAGGAGAGAGGAAGGCCAGGTGTAGAGGAGAGAGGCAGGCCAGGAGTAGAGGAGAAAGGCAGGCCAGGTGTAGAGAGAGAGGCAGGCCAGGTGTAGAGGAGAGAGGCAGGCCAGGGGAGGAGAAAGGCAGGCCAGGTGTAGAGGGAGAGAGGCAGGCCAGGTGTACAGGAGAGAGGCAGGCCAGGTGCACAGGAGAGAGGCAGGCCAGGTGTACAGGAGAGGCAGGCCAGGTGTACAGGAGAGAGGCAGGCCAGGTGTACAGGAGAGAGGCAGGCCAGGTGTGCAGGAGAGAGGCAGGCCAGGTTGTAGCAGGAGAGAGGCAGGCCAGGTGTACAGGAGAGAGGCAGGCCAGGTGTACAGGAGAGAGGCAGGCCAGGTGTACAGGAGAGAGGCAGGCCAGGTGTACAGGAGAGAGGCAGCCTGAGAGGGGTAAAACTACCTTTTTTACCCGTGTTCACCTCATCTAAAATCCATTAACGAATTAAACTCAGTGATGAAGAGTTAAATCTACTGAGAATCAACCTAATAATAATCTAAGCTTACTTATCCTAACCTAACCTAGCCTAACCTCACCTAACCTGACCTGACCTAACCGATAATGAAACTGTTAACAGCAATTTGGTTAACGTGTTAATATTTTCAACATGACATCAACAATGAGACCAGTTGTTACCCGTTGACCTGATCGAATTTGTATACAGAAACCGGTTACGACTCAGCCAGGGGTCACGGTATCGCTTTAACACATAATAACTATAATTCCAACCTGATAATACCAGGCTATATTAATAATAATCCAACAGTAGAATATAATAATAATAATAATAATAATAATAATAATAATAATAATAATAATAGTATCACTAGAGTTAAAAATAATTAATTTTCTTCTCTTTATCAACAGTTAACATGTATTTTCCTGTATACAACATGAAAATCGCATCAACGTTAATCCTGTAATACACACCTGAACTAATAATTACTGTATGGTATTATTATTATTATTATTATTATTATTATTATTATTATTATTATTATTATTATTATTATTATTATTATTATTATTATTATTATTATTATTATTATTATTATTATCATCATCAGTATTATTATTATAATTACTATCATTATTATTATTCGTCCACCAGAAACATAAGCAATTAAACATATCAACACACTCGACCCTCACTCACACAGCACCGTGCCTCACCTGACCACCTCATTACCGCGAGTGAGGGACGGGGGGTGGGGGTGACGGTGGGGGTATAGGCTGGAGAGGGGAGTGTAGGATGGTAAATGTGGAGGTAAGTGGTGGGAGGAGGATAACTAGAGAGTGACTAGGCAGTGGGTGGGTGGGCAGCAGGAAATAATTACCATAGGCAGTTTGGGGGAGGTTTACATTAGTGTGTGCAGAAAGGTGGGCGTCACGCGAGGCAGCTGACTCACCCACCACACTCATCAACGACCCTCCTTCACTACCCACCCTCCCTCACCACCCACGCTCCCTCAATACCCACTCTTCCTCATAACCCACCCTCCCTCACCACCCACCCTCCCTCACCACCCAATCTCTCTCTACCCACCCTCCCTCAATACCCACTCTTCCTCATAACCCACCCTCCCTCAATACCCTCTTCCTCATAACCCACCCTCCCTCCCCACCCACCATCCCTCATCACCCTCTCTCACCCTAACCCTCCCTCACACCACCCACCATCCCTCATCACCCCACTCTCTCATAACCCACCCTCCCTCACACACCATCCCTCCATAACCCACCCTCCCACCACCCACCATCCCCTCATCACCCTCTTCCTCATAACCCACCCTCCCTCACCACCACCATCCCTCATCACCCCTCTCTCTCATAACCCACCCTCCCTCACCCACCACCATCCCTCCTACCCATCCTCCCTCACCCACCCACCATCCCTCATCACCCACTCTCCCTCCCCACCCTCCCTCGACCCACCATCCCTCATCCACCCTCTTCTCATAACCCACCTCCCCTCCACCCACCATCCCTCATCACCCCTCCTTCCCACATAACCCACCTCCCTCACAACCCACCATCCTCATCACCCATTCTTCCTCATAACCCACCCTCTACCCACCATCCATCATCACCCACACTTCCCTCATAACCCACCCTCACTCACCACCCACCATCCTCATAACCCACCATCCCTCATCACCCCACTCTTCCTCATACCCACCTCCCTCACACCCCATCCCTCATCACCCACTCTTCCTCAAACCCACCCTCCCTCACACCCTCTCCCTCATAACCCCTCTCTCTCATAACCCACCCTCCTCACCCACCATCCTCATCACCCTCTTCCTCATAACCCACCCTCCTCACCACCCACCATCCCTTAACCCTCTCCTCATAACCCACCCTCCCACCACCACTCTCCCTCATAACCCACCCTCCTTATCCTACTCCCTCACCACCATCCCCTCATCACCCATTCTTCCTCATCCCCTCCCCTCACCCACCATCCATCATCACCCACACTTCCTCATAACCCACCCTCACCCACCACCCACCATCCCTCATAACCCTCTTCCTCAAAACACCCCCCTCACCACCCACCATCCTCCTGCCTCTCTCTCCCTCCCTCCCACCCACCATCCCTCATCCCACTCTTCCTCATAACCCACCCTCACTCACCACCCATCCTCTGCTCCCTCTCTCACCCACCCTCCCGCACCACCCTCTCCCTCATAACCCACCCTCCTTATCCTCTCCCTCACCACCCACCATCCCTCATCACCCACTCTTCCTCTCCCCTCTCTCTCATAACCAACCTCCCTCCCCACCACCCACCCTCCGCACCACCCTCTCCCTCCTACCCACC
Source organism: Homarus americanus (assembly GCF_018991925.1). NCBI lineage: Eukaryota > Metazoa > Arthropoda > Malacostraca > Decapoda > Nephropidae > Homarus > Homarus americanus. The sequence continues at coordinate 9,770 of NW_024754564.1, forward strand.
CTCCTTATCCTACTCCTCCACCACCCACCATCTCACCCTCTTCCCTCATACCCACTCTCTCTCAGTCCCTTCCTCCTCACACCACCCTCCCTCCACCCCCTCCCTCTTCTATTAACAGACACATAGAGAGTATTAAATCAAGTAGATGTTATGCTTTCTGATGGTTCTGTGCAGACAAACACCGGTAGAACAGGCTGTGCAATTGTAATATATAAAAGAAAAAAGAGATGATAGTGTCAAACAAGCAAAGGCAGACAACTGGGCCAACAACACAAACTGAACTAACTGGAATCTACTTACCCACAAACTACCTGAAAATGGAAATTGGGGTGATATTCTTGACTCTCAAAGTGCTTTAAAATCAATGAACAGACCGTCAGGGCTCTATGTCTAAAGTTGTCTGTGATATTAAAAGGAATGTGATAACTGCTAATGAGAACAACTTTCGTATCGAATTTGTGTGGATTCCGTCCCATGTGGAATTAGGTATCATGACCGTGCTGATATACTGGCCAATGAGGCATGTAAAAAAGAAAATGTTGACCGTGACCTTGGCCTCAATGCTGTATAAAAAACATTCAAGTCAGAATAATGAACTCTGATCTAGAAGAACTGAGAAATGCAGAGACCTGGCAGATAGCATTAGTAAATATGACAAATTTTGCGAGAGAGGTACCGGTATGGCCAGCATAAGGATAGAAGGAGAGACCAATTATATAAGTGACCCAGATACGCAGAAGGCGCAATGGGGGTTGGGGAGTAGAAAGTGAGTGGGGATGTATATAGAACAAACATTGTGAGTTGGTACGATAACTAGTGATGCAGGTAAAAGTGTAATAGTGAGTCTGTCACCAACTTATCACTTATATTGCTTATGTTGGGATAATATATACAGTATATACTATGACCTAATTTATTTTATACATAGACTTATACAGTCTACATTCTATAATAATAGTTTGCCCCTCATTAACAAGGATGGCAGGCCCAAAGACCACCCTAGGCGTGAATTTACCCAAATTGTAAAAGCTGTCGCCAACCAATAACCACACCAGAATTAACGAGTCGCATGACCGGACAACTCGCAACTGCACCTAGCTAACCATTACCCTGAACAAGATCCGCATCGATTAACATCCAGGTCCCCAATTACTGCTGAGGTAAGCAAGGCAAATGGCATAAAAACTTGCCCATAGTTTCATCCTGCCCAAGGGATCGAACCAGGTCCGCTCGCTGCGAAACGAGCATTCTGACCCCTCTACACCACAGGTCACCATACCATAACATACATTGCATACTGCAAGATACCACAACAATCATACAGTGTGCATACCACGACAAACATACATGATCTTGACAATTGTACATAACTCCTTCAACTACCAAGGTCATTCAGGCACTGAATTACTGTGGGTCATCACCAATAGCAAATACCTTTCACAACATAAGAACTCCACCAAACCCCGCTCATTACCTGGGTCTAAATCTCCACAAAATCAAGGAAATGCGTTAAAATTAATTATAGGTGAATAGGAAAAAAATAGACTCAGGGTAAGGTAATAAATCACTTGTAATTACGAGAAAGGTGAGGTTGAGGTGAGGAGGAGGGTGAGGAGAGGATGAGAGAGGGTAAACCTCCGTCGTGTTGAGCTGAGACGAATACATAATAATATTTAATAATAATAATAATAATAATATATAATAATATTAATAATAATAATAAAAATAAAATATAAAAATATGCGTCAATAAAAAACAAAAATAATAAAAATAATGAAAGTAATATATATAATATAAAAAAAAAAATAATAATAATAATATAATAATAAATATATAATAATAAAAATAATAATAATAATATGTGTAAAAAAATAATAATAATAATAATAATAATAATAATAACAGCAATTACAATGAAAATAATTAAAACAACAAAAACAAAAACAAAACAATAATAAAGAAGAGCAGGGAGGAAGGAGAATAAGAAAAAATACCCAGATTTCATTAAACTAGAAGGTGTTTATAATCAGGAAAAGAAAAACTCGACCTGAATTAAGGGTTTAAGAAAACAATTGTAATCGTGATTACTGAAGAACAATGAAAGGTGTCAGCGTATCTTAGCTCGAGAAGATGCCTTAAGTGCACTATTAGCAAGAAACTGAGAGGAAAAGAGAAGGAGGCTTGATTGGAGGGATGGAGGAGAGAGAAAAAAAGTAGAGAGAGAGAAGAAAAAAGAGGGAGAGGGAGAAGAGGAAGGAGGGAAAAGAGCAGAAATACAGAATGAGAGAAGGAAGGCAGAGATAAGGAGGGAGGGATGAATGGAGGGAAGAGAAAACGAATTGATATAGAGGAAAGGAAAGAGGGAGAAAGGCGGGTAAGGAGAGAGAAGAAAGAAGCAGAATAGGGAATGAGAAGAGGGGAAGGGAGGAAGGACAGTGGAGGTTAGAGAAAAGGAGGCGATGGAGAAGAAGAAAATAGAGTAAACGATGAAATAAGAAAACAATACATCCAGGAAAGGAAGAAAGGAAGGAGGAAGGAAGGGAGAGAGGGGTGGGGAAGAAGCAAGAGGAGATATAAGGAGAAAATGGAAAAGAGGAAAAGATGGAATAAAGGAGTGAGTGACGAGGTAGGTGGAAAGGAAGAGGAGAGAGAAGGACTCCTTGAGGACACACAACACACACACACACACACACACACACACACACCGGCTCGTCAAAAGCATTGTGTGTGGTTTTCATTACAAGGCGAGGAGCCAGAGTGCCGTAATCTCTTCTTACACTTGGCACTAACTTTACTGCAAGTAATTGGAAGAGAAGAGCTTATTGTGTTAGGTGGTGTGTGTGTGTGTGTGTGTGTGTGTGTGTGTGTGTGTGTGTGTGTGTGTGTGTGTGGTTGCACTCAGTGTGAGCGACGAGGTGAGGTGTCTGTATACAAGCTCAGTAATGGAAGCTACCGACACCTTTGTTCCTGCCTGGAGCGTCTTATTTTGAAAAAGACCCTTCATCCGGTACTCATGTCCACCCGCCGTAGATTGAGCTAGCACGAGTAAAGAAGGCAGCCAAGGAACTGGAAAAAAATTAGTGCCAGTACATCCATGTTTAATCCCCGTTGGATGGGAAGAACTCAGACTAAGTGCCATTATTGCAGGACACTGCTGCTCATTCCATCGTGGAGTTGCCCCAACAATGGCGATGGGATAGGGAATGAATGAAGGCATGGTGGGAGCTCAAAACACAGCCAGACGAGGATAGAGAATCACAACATATAGTCGGGGGAAAGGTTGGAAAAAGAAGCTAATGAGTTAAACAGAGGGGACGACACCTTGTTTTACATATTACAGAGTTTGTTGGCTAACTAAGTTAACCTAGATTTAGGATGAGGTTGCACAGTGGATCACTATTAGACAATGACTAGATTGATTTACAATACAAGTTTACTAACATCTTATACTGTACCACGTTACGGACTCACTTGATTGTCACTTGTTAAATGTGAACCTTATCATCCAAGTTTTAATCTAAGGTTAATCACTGCGGCGGACATAGATGGGTCACGAGTTGGGTTGATGAGCGTTTCTTCCCCGCGCATGTGGTCACAGGCTGTGAGGACGTCCGAGCTTGTCCCAAATCTTCTTCCCAGGCGATGGAACCTGACGTTGAGGGCCTCTGTTTTATTACTTGGGTGGATGGTTTCCACTGCCTCCTGGTAGGGTGGCATGGCCACTGGCTGACCTCAAACACTTGTTTTGGAGCCTGTAGTTGTTGTAGTCTAGTCTTCCCAGAGGGACAGGGTATATGTGAATACTCTGCTTCAAAGCAATACGTAACTTCTAG
>NW_024754565.1:0-14990 GCF_018991925.1 Homarus americanus
TTACCACTAACACCACCAACACCAATATTACCACCACCAACACCACCACTATTACCACCACCACCACCACCACCAACACCACCATTGTCACAACCACTATCACCACTATCATTACTACCACTACCTGCACCACTATGACCACCACCACCACCTTGCTACTTAACACATGCTGGGGACATAGTTAATGGCCCCGCCTGACAATGAGGGAAACTTAGTCACCACACAATAGATGGAGGAATATTGTGTGTGTGTGTGTGTGTGTGTGTGTGTGTGTGTGTGTGTAATAATAATAATAATAATAATAATAATAATAATAATTAACGGTTTATTGAAAGAACTTGGCAGCCAGAAGGCTGAAAATATACAGTTACATATTTGGGGAATGGATTTCGAATTACAAATAATATACAAATAACATAAGTGATACAAATAAGATATATAATAACTAGATGGGGAATAGCTCAAACTACAGTTCATTTCAACATAGTGACAGTGCAAGGAGTAGTGTTTACTGGGAGTGAATACACTGGTTTATTACAAGTTATTGATAATTTTTACAATGGTTGGGACTGGGCTGTTCTTATAGCGACCAGTTCGTGCACGTATGGGCTGGATGCGGTTGTGGTGTCGAACAGCAATTCTCGGACTAGGGATCTCAGGTGTTAGTAGGAGCCGGTGTCGGGGATGGTGTAGAAGCTTCTTACCAAATTTGCAGATGAGGTCGTGGTGATGGTCAGTGAGAGTCGAAAGGGTCAGTGTGTTGAGCGCTTCTTGATATGTGGAGTAGGAAGGGAGAGAATAATCTTGCATGCCCTCTTTGCACTTTTTCACCAGAGTGTTTTACGTTGTGTGGCATTTAGGGGAGGAGGCCGGAGTGGGGAGGCATAGGTGAGCTTAGGGAGTATGAATGTTGTGTAAACACTGAGGGCTCGTGTGCAGGAACTCGAGGGACTTGGAGTCGGCGGAGGAGGTGGAGACTGAAACTGGAGGATTTGATACTTCACTGACGTGTGGTTTCCAATTTAGTTTGTTGTCTATGGTGACGCCGAGAAGCTTCGTGGAATCTACAACCTGGAGTGTGTTCGGACCTAGAGTAATGGAAGGAGGTGGGACAATGTCGGAGGAGAGGTTGATGTGCATAACCATGGTCTTGGTATGGTTGATGGTGACATGGTTGTTGGTGGCCCAGTTTTGGAGACTGTTCAATAAATCCTGAAGGGCGGTATAGTTGGGAGCAGAATTGTTGACGCTGATCCCAATGGTGGAGTCGTCGACATATTTCCAGCGAGCTGGGGTTTCTCTTTCAGGGCATCATTGAGCATAAGGAAACCCAGAGTGGTCCCATCCTCTTGGTGCCTTGGGGACGCCACGGGTGAGGCGACTGAAGGTGGAGACAGCCCCTCAGGAAGCGTACAGCTTGGCGTCGGTCACTGAAAGGAAGTCTGTAAGCCATGGTATAAGACTTCTCCGAAGCCAAAGTCAATAGCTTTGTTGATGATTATTGTGGTCGACTAGGTCGAACGCTTTGGTAAAATCAATGAAGGCGACAGCTACAGACGTTTTCGTTTCTCGAGATGGCGGTATATGTAAGCGAGAAAGCTGACAAGACAGTGAGTGGTGGAGGAAGTTTTCATATTGCCAAATTGCTGAGGGTCTACGACTCCTGCAATATCAGCATAAGCCCAGTCGAACACAAAACTTTCACAGATTAGGCTGGGTATTGGGGTGATTGCAATAGGTCGTAGCTGATTTAAGGATTGTGGGCTGGTTGACTTGGGCACTGGTGATACATAAGAGGTCTTCCAGTCAGCTGGGCATCTGGCTTGACTGAGAGAAGCATTGATGATGGAGCATAGGGGTTTAGCAAGCTCCGGGGAGAACTCCTTGAAGAGTTTCATTGGTAAGTCAATGGGGGTGGTAGAGCGTTTTAATTTTAGTTTGTCCAGGCGTTTTGCTACTTCAAATTCTTCTACTAAGTCAGTGGGAAGGGGGGCTGGTAGGTAAGCAGGGAGAGTGGTTGTGTCAAGCCGGGGGAGCGTCTGGCATATAGTAGCGAAATGGTTATTTGTTTGCTCAGCTGCGTCAACATTAGTGAGATGGCTAAGGAAGGGGAGGGGGTGTGTCTTATTGTTTAGTCCACAGAGTTCTTTAAGCTTACCATACCATTGACTGATGTTGGTCTGCTTCAGGTGTTGTAATTTGGTTGGGTAGTGGGACTTCTTTGCAGTGTGTGTGTGTGTGTGTGTAATACTGAAAATCAAGGACAAGTGTGTTGTTGTTGTTGTTGAGAGAGAGAGAGAGAGAGAGAGAGAGAGAGAGACCAACCCAAACAAAATACTGCATTTCTCTTTATGATTTTCTACCTGACGCTCACATAAATCCTAATAATATTATCAGAACTGTATTTCTTCACTATTGTTAGTCTTCACACTCTACGTAACACACACTCTACATGTGAGTTAGTGGTGTATAGTTCACTACACAGGAGAGTTTGGGCGTTTTCTTCAAGCAACGCAAAGGAGCTAGTTTATTGAGCACCCCCATTATATCCTATGTAAGACGAAGCTTAAGAGATGTAATACCCAGCTCTATATCTCCGGCCCAGAGTCGTGTTACACTTCTTACACACTTGGTGATATATAAACAGTTTTCTGAAATTCCTAAATGTCCTTCCATCAGCTCCTGCCTCCTGCTCTGGGCGCCACGACAGAGGATCAGGCAGCGAGAAGTCATCTTAAAAATATGCAATAATCTCCTGGAGGCGACACACACACACAAGACTCGAGAAACAATGTTAATAAAAATGTAAATTAGCATCGGTATAATCCCGGAAGTTTGTGACTTGTCAACAAAGGCGAGAAAAAGAAATGTTTACAATTTTTTTTTGTAATTTAATATTTTCAACTAATAATGATAATGTTAAGGAAATAAATACCTGTCATTACTAATTACCATTTTAGGTTTAGTGTTTCCTAGTCTTAAGGGTTTAGGTGTTTTATTATTTAAATATCATATATAAACACCAATTAACTGGGTTTAACAATTACAAAATTACATAAATCCAGCAAATTAATGTGAACCTACTATAGCTTACACCCTACAGCGGCACCTTACAGTACGGCCACCGAGGGTCCACATTGTCTACGTATATCCCAGTGAAACCTAAATATAACGGACTCTCTTCCTCCATATAGTCCGTTATATGGAGGTTTCACTGCATTTCCTTTATTGTTTTGCGATGAATAAACCAGAGAGAGAAATTTAGGACAGACAGACAGGTCATAACCCCACCCCCTCCATCGCTGAGTGGTATAAATAACAGTGACGTAACGCACAATGCTATCTCATAAACACAGGATTTTTTTAAGAGAGGGGGGCAATTGTGGGGGAGGGGGCAATTGTGGGGGAGGGGGCAATTGTGGGGAATGGGGTAATTGTGGGGGAGGGGGCAATTGTGTGGGAGGGGGTAATTGTGGGGGAGGGGGCGGGTTGTGGGGAGGGAGGGCGATTACATAAAAAAATATCATATTGTATTTGTTTTTTGTTTGTATCGAAAAACAAAAACAAATAACGCTTCCGAGTCTTTAAATAAATAAATAAATAAATAAATAAATAAAACCAAAGGACTAAACTGCATTTCATTATTCTTTTTTTTTATCTTTCCTGCGTTTTTACTGTATGCACCAAAGGACATACATTTTTTTTCTTTTTAATCATAAAGTTAAATGTTTCCTTTATTACCATAATTCTCGCGGGGACAAGTCAATAATCTTTTTTTTTTACATCTGTTTCTCGTGGCTTTTTTTTTTATCTTTCACGTGTTTTCGGTGTTTAGTGGTGTTTTTGTTTCACGTATTTTCGGTGTATAGTGGGTGTTGTTTTCATGTTTCACACGTTTTCGGTGTTTAGTGGTGTTTTTGTTTCACGTGTTTTCGGTGTTTGTTCTAATATGATTGAAGATAAGAGACAGCCAGCATCGTAGTGTAGTAGTAGTAATGACTAACAGAACTCCACAGTACAGCAGTGACTAAGATAACTCCACAGCACAGTACAGCAGTGACTAACAGAACTCCACAGTACAGCAGTGACTAAGATAACTCCACAGCACAGTACAGCAGTGACTAACAGAACTCCATAGTACAGCAGTGACTAAGATAAAATCACAGCACAGTACAGCAGTGACTAAGATAAATTCACAGCACAGCACAGCAGTGACTAACAGAACTCCATAGCACAGTACAGCAATGACAACAACCAACACAGCAAACGACACACCTCATCACCGAACAGCAGTGAAATAGCCAAAGTTAAGAGTCATTTTCTGCCTCAATCAAAAGTTTTCTAAACAAAACAAAACACGTAGAGAGAGAGAGAGAGAGAGAGAGAGAGAGAGAGAGAGAGAGAGAGAGAGAGAGAGAGAGAGAGGACACACACAAAACACACGCTCCTCTCAAGAAAATTGGGTGATGGCTCTAGTGTTTAATTTTCATAATGCCTGAGTCAATATTTAATGTTTATTTTTTTCCCTTCACAATGTTAAAGTCAACATGATGAGCGGTGACACAGGCTCCCTCTATATAGGTCTTTGTCACTCACTCGCTCACGGACGGAGGAATGAGCCAGGATGATTAACCTCTTCTTAATCAGACTAACATGGCTAAAACAACAAACATATACAAGGTTGAACGAGAACCAAGTGACACACAACACAATGGTCTTAGTATAACCAATGTGTGTGTGTGTGTGTGTGTGTGTGTGTGTGTGTGTGTGTGTGTGATTTAGCTTTTAATTTCCTTCATCCATCACACGTCTCTGCATTACCCTGGCCTTCCTATACCTTGGCCCTCCTACCTGGCCCTCTTACCTGGCCCTCTTACCTGGCCCTCTTACCTCTAATTGTACTCATTAATATCTATAACATTATCCCCTTCTCCTTAATTATATGTAAGACGATTAAGCAATAAAATTATATCCGTAATAAAGTGATGCATAGCCCCGCAGCTCCTAACCTAACCTAACCTAACCTAAGAGCCAGGTCAATGATAATTATAGAACATTGAAACAAACACAAACACACACACACACACACACACACACACACACACACACACACACACACACAACTCCGGTGGAGGAGGTGGAGTGACATCACCACCTGTCTTACACCACTTGTCCTCCCACACTCCCTCCCTCCCTCTTCTTCTTCTCTCTCTCTCTCTCTCTCTCTCTCTCTCTCTCTCTCTCTCTTTATCAATCTATCTTTACTCCCTTTCATTCGGTATTGTCTTTGTCTCATGTTCCCATTAACACTCTCTCGCTGCGTCTGTTCCCTCCATTCTATTCTAATTTCCTTCATTATTCCTAATCTTTCATCTCTCTCTCCCTCCCTCATTATCACCTTTTGTCAGCTATCCCCTTCTTCTTTTCCTCCTGTTTATCTCTTACGACCAGGGTGTGTGTGTGTGTGTGTGTGTGAGTGTGTGTGTGTGTGTGTGTCATTAACATAGATAATAATAATCAAGAGTAAATGAAGCTAACATTCATACACACAATAATGGATAAGTAAAAGCTAAAATGACAGGGATAAATTTTTTTTTACTGTTGTGAGAAAGAGAGTGAGTGAGTGAGGAGGAAAAGAAAGAGAGAGAGAGAGAGAGAGAGAGAGAGAGAGAGAGAGAGAGAGAGAGAGAGGCTGTTGTGGGGGGGGAGGGGCGTTGTTGTGGGCGTTCAAGATCCACTGAAAGAGGTCAGCTTCCAGGGTCAATGTCTGGCAAATTTGTAGGCGTACGAATGGTTCTACACACACACACACACACACACACACACACACCATCTCTCTCTACCAGTGGGAGAAGAGAAGGAGGAGGAGAAAGAAGAAGAGGGAGAGGGGAAGGGAAGAACGGAAGGATATATAGTAATGAGCAATTGTTTTGTTAGTGTGATTGTCTGTAATCAAAAATTTTCTGTAGTTGACCATAACCTGTGTGTGTGTGTGTGTGTGTGTGTGTGTGTGTGTGTGTGTTAGTAAACAGGTCCCTCATTGGTACATTTCACTTGTTTGTTTAACTTCCTTCCCCTTACTCACTATGCCCGCGTTTTCGTCTAGCTGTGGGTGGGGGCGTGTGGGTGGTTTTGTGAGGCTGGGTCTGTGGGTGGGTGTGTAAGTGCCTGGATGTTAATCGATTTGCAGATCGTATTCCGGGGTAATGGTTAACCAGTGCAATTGGCGAGGCACTATACACGACATCTTCACTATTCACTTCACTATAAGACACAATAAACATCTTCACTATTCACTTCACTATAAGACACAATAAACATCTTCACTATTCACTTCACTATAAGACACAATAAACATCTTCACTATTCACTTCACTATAAGGTAAAAACACAACATCTTCACTATTCACTTCACTATAAGGCACTATACACACCATCTTCACTATTCTTTTCATTATAAGGCACAATAAACATCTTCACTATTCACTTCACTATAAGGCACTATACACACCATCTTTACTATTCACTTCACTATAAGTCACTATACACAACATCTTCACTATTCACTTCACCATTAGGCACTATGCACACCATCTTTACTATTCACTTCACTATAAGTCACTATACACAATATCTTCACTATTCACTTCACTATAAGGCACTATACACAACATCTTCACTATTCACTTCACTATAAGGCACTATACACAACATCTTCACTATTCACTTCACTATAAGGCACTATACACAACATCTTCACTATTCACTTCACCATAAGGCACTATACACAACATCTTCACTATTCACTTCACTATAAGGCACTATACACAACATCTTCACTATTCACTCACTATAAGGCACTATACACAACATCTTCACTATTCACTTCACTATAAGGCACTATACACAACATCTTCACTATTCACTTCACTATAAGGCACTATACACAACATCTTCACTATTCACTTCACCATAAGGTACTATACACAACATCTTCACTATTCACCTCACCATAAGTCACTATACACAATATCTTCACTTTTCACCTCACTATAAGGCTCTATAAGCATCTACACCAATCAGTACTCACTTCACTATAAAACTACTTTACGTCTCACCTACTTGGCAATGTTCCAACCTCATTAATTTTTTTTTCGCAAGATTTTGAAGTTCGTGGCCGAATTTCAACTTGACCTCAGTAGAAGAACTGCTGGTCAAGGGTAAGTTGTCGTTATGACTTACTTTGAGAAATTGGACATCTCTTGTTTCACCAGCTCCAGCCTCTCATGGCTGGAGTTGGTTGAAGCTGAAGAAAGCAGCCAAACTTTGGCTTCCCTTACACCCAAGCCCCAGAGAGAACCCCGTCAACGAGTGCCCCGCAAGCCCAACCATGCTTTGGCTTCCCTTACACCCAAGCCCCAGAGAGAACCCCGTCAACGAGTGCCCTGCAAGCCCAACCATGCTTTGGCTTCCCTTACACCCAAGCCCCAGAGAGAACCCCGTCAACGTGTGCCCCGCAAGCCCACCCAGGTACCCCAGGAGAACGGGTGGCCCAAGGATATAACACCAAAGAAGTCCCGCAAACCTACTGGTAGTTTTACAGGATTTGTTGTTCGAGTCCCCAAGGTGCCCTGCCTTAACTGATATGTAAAAAAATCAATAAAATTGAAAAAAAAATTACCCGTTGTTTTGTTTTTATATCCTTGTAAATAAGTACTACAACTACTGGTAATAATAATAGTCTTCTTTATTTCTAAGCCATGTCACTATGTCACATGGCACTGTTTCTCTACTCCACTTCTTTCTTTCATTCATTTCTCTCTATCATACATACATACATACATACATACATACATACATACATACATACATACATACATACATCATACATACATACATACATACATACATACATACATACATACATACATACTTAACTAAACAATTGATAAAGACCAACAGACAGACAGACAGACACGTGGGTCCATCCCCCCCCCCTGGTGCACACATATGTACAAGGTGTGATAACAACAACATGTACACCTTGTCCTTATATGTACCGTCACGTGTGTGTGTGTGTGTGTGTGACGCATCATCCAGAACAGCATCCGGTGTGACGTCACGTGTTAAACGAGAGATAGACAGACAGATGTAGACAGATGACAGGAGAACAACAAGACAGCTGAAATCTCTCTCTCTCTCTCTCTCGCTCTCTCTCTCTCTCTCTCTCTCTCTCTCTCTCTCTCTCCAAGGATCATAGCAATACTTACCTTCACTGACTCACGCTTGTATTTCCTACATGTATGTGTGTGTGTGTGTGTGTGTGTGGACAGGGGACACTGCCTCATACGGTTCGAGACACTGAAATATTTATGCCGTCAAGTCAATTCATTATTGTAAATCGATGTCGCTCCAGGTAGGTATCAACGCGGAGTGGGGTGATAGGGAGGTGGTGGTGGGGAGGGGTGGTGAGGGACTGTGGTAGGTGAGGGGACAGTGTGAGGTGACGGGAAGGGGTGGTGAGGGGGCAGTACACACAACTCCCACACCTACCTAGGGAAGAAGAGGGGTAAAGGTGTCCACAAAATATCAGAATGTTATTAATTATTTTTATTCACGAAAGTTAAAAATTACTGTAGGATTTTAACACTTTGTATACGACCTCAGTTGAATTGTAAGTCAGTAATATGATAATTATAGTAATGTTAGGTTGATCATTAGCCCAGTAGTGTTTGTTTGTTTGTGTGTCGTTGTTTACGTCTCCATCATAGCAGCGACATGAGCTCTCTGTATTGTGTATTAAAATATAGAAACATTTACACTATGATATGAATTATTACCTTAATAATTTTGTAATTTTAAGAATATTATAATAACTATGTTTATTAACTTTGTAAATTATTAATGGTGATGTATTAATATTAGACTTGTCACACACACACACACACACACACACACACACACCTCGTAATAGGGTGTAGTTATAACGATTAATAAGAGCTATAAACCACCTTAGTAGTTATTAATACCTCGCCAATGAACGGACACACCTGCCCATTATTATTATTACAGGTGTGTGTTATGGGAAACGATGAAGAATAGGGGACTCATTATACTGTCATGTACGGTTGAACCTAACATTATATTTCATGATGAGTTTGAATGACCCAACACTATATATAGGATGATAGTACGTATAATGACCCAACACTAATGAGAGTACATACAGTATAATGACCCAACACTAATGAGAGTACATACAGTATAATGACCCAACACTATATAATAATCATGTATAATGACCCAACATCATTGACAGTACTTCGGGAACCAGAGCCGGAAAAAAACCCTTATGATGGTGGTAGTTGTTGTGATTATGAGTAGTGGTAGTGGTGGTGGTGGTGGTGGTGGTGGTGGTGGTGGTAGTGGTGGTGGTAGTAGTGGTGGTGGTGGTGGCGTGGTGGTGGTGTGGTAGTAGTGGTGGTAGTAGTGGTGGTGAGGTGAGGTGAGCCAGAGTGGTGGTGGTAGTAGTGAGTGTTGATGATGGTGTTAAATGTTATTAAGACGTTATGAATGTGTAATCGTAGTAAAATTATGAATAGTGGTTGTGGTATATTTATAAATGGTGGTAATAGTCATAGATTATTTAGCGATGGTTATAGTAGAAGATTTATTTCTTACTACGTACACACACACACACACACACACACACACACACACACACACACACACACACACACACACACACACACACACACACACACACACACACACACACACACACACACACACAGGCTACATAAACTTAGTATTTATAGTGATAATACTAGAATGATAAGTCACTTCCCCAAGTTCTGATGAGAGTCGCGTAAGATCAAAGGAGAGGACTGGAAGTGAGAGATGGTGTGTGTGTGTGTGTGTGTGTGTGTGTGTGTGTGTGTGTGTGTTGTGAAAGGAGTCCTGAGGCATCCTGTGAGAGAGTTAGGTTAGGTAGTGGATGTGAGGGAGAGAGAGAGAGAGGTGTCCATGGAGGTGAGTGGCCGTAAATGTGGGACTCTGTGGAAAGGAATAAAGGAAGGAGGAAGGATATTGACGTGTGAATTGAGGTTGGACAGGAGATTGAACAGGTCAGGTCAGGTCAAGACAGATCAGGTAAGAACAGGACATTGGAATAGCTTTCTAAAAAATATAATACACTATATATCTTTATACTAATCACGTGACGTCAACAAATTCACGTGACGTCAACAAGAAAAACATCAGGCCACCGGGTAAAATTGGTGAAAAACTACAACAGAGGGCAGCACTGAGGTGGGTTGTCTGATGATACATTGAATCTCCTTGGATAGAGTGTTATCTAAGACACTATAGTTATGATGGTAAAGTTCCCGTCTTGTGTTGGTGAGTCGATGGATATAAAGCGATGTTAAAAAGGCAGTGATTTTACCTACAGCAACACTCCTCGTAAAATGTGCCGTCAATAATAAGAATAACAACAATAATAATAATAACAGCAATAATAACAATAAATAATAATAATAATAAACAACCACAACACCGAATCACCTCACCTGGCATAAATAACCCAACAGATCATAACTATAGTATAAATGACATGAGATTTTAGATCCTGTGTCTGTCTGTCCCTTCCCCACCAGAGTCCGCCACTAACACACCACACTTTACTGAAGGTTTTGAACAAGGTGACCAGAACAGCTATATACAGGTGATGCAACGGTCCATCTCCAACTGGGCATGGGCGATAAAACGTGAAGGACGATGGGAAATGTGGGAAATGTACCTTAAGGTGTCATGGTGAATGTTATGCACTAAAGGTATATGGGAAATTTAAGACAAAGAGAGGAATTTATGATTAGTGACTCATACAATAACAAGGCTGCCGAGTTGTGAGCAATACTTGGAAGACTCTGCATAACTCGGACCCCTGAAAGTGACTATTTACATTAACTCGTAAATAGAAACAATATATTTTTTTTTTGAAAGTATGGAAAGTAGAACCTTTTATTATTATCATCTATTAAGTTGTATTAGTATTACAGGCTAAGTGGTGCCTAGAGTGAGGGCGGCAGGTGTGTGGGTGGGGGGGGGAGGGATTGATGAGGGCTATATAATTACATGTATGTATGTGTGTGTGTGTGTGTGTGTGTGTGTGTGTGTGTGTGTGTGTGTGTGTCTGTGTGTGTGTGTGTGTGTGTGTGTGAGGGACAGGTATATTGACTACTAACACATCCCACCTCAGGTAACATGTCAGTCAGTCTCTTGCCTTCCCTCCACACCCAGATCTTTAAGCATGTACTGTTCTCCTTAGCACCTCACACACAGGTATTTAAATGTCTCTCTCACCTCAAAGACACTGTCACTACCTCCGCACACTGTCCATTAGCACCACACACACTCTTGTTTCCTCAAAGGGCGAGAAATACACTAGGTGAGCTTCAAGGCGAGGACACCAGGTGGCGTTAGTACAAGATGCTCTCTCTCTCTCTCTCTCTCTCTCTCTCTCTCTCTCTCTCTCTCCGTGCTAATTAACCCCCCCCTATTACGTATATCTCTCTAATTAACACTTTTTCTCATTCTCCTCTCTCATCCTTCACATGATAGGAACAGGTTATTATCATCCACTGTTATAGATCCCTCTCCTTCATCCCTCTCACTCTGTTCACCTTTATCCCTCTCCCCTGCTGCCATCATCCCTCCCACAAACAATTGTATCTCATTGACTTCCTCTTTAACGATACTCTCACTAATCAACTGTTTTATAGGACCCCTAGAGTCTCTCCAGTCACCCCCCCTCCCCTCCTTCTCTCTACCTCCCTCTACACACCACTCTCACCCCCCCCCCACGGGCACTAGAATACGGCCAGGTGAGATTCAACACAGATACGGTCATCAACACTTAGAATCACATCCCACTTCCACAATGGGACCAAAACTCCATTCATATTTTGTCTATCTCTCGTAAACACAAAACTCCCAAACTAATCAATCCCGGAAGTGTTCAGGCAGCCACCAACTACCCATGATTAAGATGTATTAAAATCACTACATCCATATTCATTCACCCCACAAAACAGATAAAGTAAAATGGTATTCTCTACGAGGCCACATCATCAAGTTTATGGAATCCAAGGCTTAAAAAAAATAATGATAATAGCGTAACCACTTTACTGAACTGTGTGATGGAAACGTGCAGCCACATCATATTATATACGGTAAAGCTTTTAAATTCTGTTCCCTTTATATGATAGCGGGTATTATCACTCACTGACGTTTAACATGAAAACTGACAGCCTTCCCCTCCCTGCCTGCCTGGTACCCTCCCTCCCTGGTATATTCACACTTCTCTCTCCCTCTTCTATGACACGCCCCTTCTCCCCCCCCCACTAACTCTGTCTCTCCCTTCCTACCATTTTATCCCTATATTTCATGTATAGAGAAACCGGATTTTCAGATTTGTTCTCATATTTTGTCTGGTCACATTCCCTCTCTCCCTACCTCCTGGCACTCACACTCCCCCTCCACTCCTCCTCTCTCTCCCTCCCACCTGGCACTCACACTCCCCCTCCATTCCTCCTCTCTCTCCCTACCTCGCTCCCTCCCCTCCTCCTCCTCTCTCCTCCCTCCCACCTGCCCTTACCTCCCCCTCCACTCTCTCTCCCTCCCACCTAGCACCCACCTCCCCTCCTCCCTCCTCTCTCCCTACCTCCTGGCATTCACACTCCCCCTCCACTCCTCCTCTCTCTCCCTCCCACCTGGCACTCACACTCCCCCTCCACTCCTCCTCTCTCTCCCTCCCTCCTGGCACTCACACACTCCTCCAACCTCGTTTTGGCACCCTCACACCTTCCCCCTCCTCCTTCTGCCACTCATAATTCTCTCTCCTCTTTCTGGCACTCTCACACTCCCTCCTCCTCCTCCTCCTCCTCTCCTTCCTTCCTTCCTTCCCTCCCTCCTCTTGGACCTCTCACACTTCCCTCTCCCCCTCTTCGTACCCCCCCCTCTCTCTTCAGCTGGCAATCTCACACACACACTCAAGAGGAAGGTGTCCAAGAGAGAGGGGAGATGAGAGGGTGTTCAAGACAGAGGGGAAAAGGGGAGAGAATGTTCAAGAGAAAAGGTAGAGGGGAGAGGGCGGTCAAGTGAGAGGGCGGTCAAGTGAGAAGGCAGAGGGCTGTTGGTAAGGTCAGAGGGAAGCTAATTTTAATATACTGTAGAAATATGAATGGAATCCAATAATTATTTGCGTTCGAGGTCATAATGGGAAACAAGGGAGCTTAATTCACACACACACACACACACACACACACACACACACACACACACACACACACACACACACACACACACACACACACATACACATCCCATACTCCGTACCCCGAAAATAGTGATTTATAAACATACCATCAAGTAAACAAAGGGTTGTATAATAAGTCTCCTGAAGAAGGCGCAGCACAGCCCTCTCCTGAAGGGATCTTACCCATAGCTTTTGTGAGGACGAGAGAGGAACCTTGTGTCCCTCTCATGCTAAATCAATGACGGAAGCGGTGAAGGGGAACAAGGTGAGGCAGTGATGTTGGTGACCGAGTGTGACCTTGACCTTACTTTACTCTACATTGCTACAGGAAGGACTTGATCAGTTTATTTATATTCTCACTTAACAATCAGATAATTATTTACGCTTCAACTACACGTAAAAGAAAATCTTGATCGAATTTATTTAAAAACTAACCTAACCTGACCTGACCTAATCTAATCTGGTCTTTAACTATGAACCTCGCATGGTCCCTGTGTCGATACTGCACCAGAAAGTACTAAAGTCTTACACTGGTTTAATAACAAGTTTACTACACTCTTTGATGTGCCCTGGCGCTGGTTAGGTTAGGTTAGGTTTCTCAATAACAGAGAAGTGGACTGTAGCAGGAATTTCAATCAGCTTCTGTGTGTGTGTGTGTGTGTGTGTGTGTGTGTGATATCACTGGTTTTAGCTGTCTTTTAGAATTATTTCGTTCGACCTGCAATGTATGTATGTATGTATGTATGTATGTATGTATGTATGTACAGTATGTCCCCTCGCTTCCTCTAACACATGAATACACTGATAATAACACACACAACACCATAACACACAAGTAATAACACGCATGAACAAAGTGATATTAATTACGATACAGCATACACGGCAAGACAGGGGAGGAGGCATAGCTGGCCTTATGAGGTGAAGTGAGGTGAAGCAAGATGAAGTTAACCGAGCCGAGGCGTACCAGAGGGCTCCTAAGCTCATCATAATAGTTAAGATTATATCCTCCTACACCACAATATCTCTTGCTTCACCTTCTCTTGCTTCACCTCCTCTTGCCTCACCTCCTCTTGCCTCAACCTCCTCCTTGTGGCGACGGTATTAATTAGATAACAATGCCTCCGTCATCTTGTGCATCCCAAATTGGTAGTCCCTGTGTCGTAATTGCCAGGCTCTGTGGTTAGTGTTGGTCCCTGTATGTATGTATGTATGTATGTATGTATCTATGTATGTATGAATGTATGTATTTATGTATGTATGTATGTATGTATGTATGTATACCTCACAAGTACACCGAGTAAGGACGCGACATGTGGAATATTTTTAGTGCTATATAAATAAAAAATAAAATAAACTACAATAATATAAAATAATTATATAACAAGCAAGAAATATCACGAGAACAAAATAAAAATTAAATACACAATAAACACAAAACAAGGTGGTACACTCCCCCTGCACAACGCCCGCCAACTACCGACTTGTCTTTTGACATAACATTAGCCAGTTCGAGTTGTGTCAGTGAGGACGCCCACAGTCGACCAGCTATAGAAGAGGTACCTAACCTAACCTAACCTAACCTAACCTAATCTCAACCAATAATAAATGTACATAATTTTCCCCGACTTATTACCATTATTAAGCTATAAATAACAAAGTAATAATTAAG
>NW_024754566.1:0-23864 GCF_018991925.1 Homarus americanus
TAGGGGGGTGTTGGTATGGGGGGAGAAGGGTGGGGGGCAGTAGGGGGAGGAGGGTCATGGTGTGTTGGTGTGGGGCAGGAGGGTCATGGTGTGCTGGTGTGGGGAGGAGGGTCATGATATGTTGGTGAAGGAGGAGGGGTTGCAGGGGAGGATGGTCATGGTGTGTTGGTGTGGGGAGGAGTGTGTTGGTGTAGGGGAGGAGGGAAGGAGGAGGTGGTGTAAGGGGGAGGAGAACAGCATGGGGAGGAGGCCATGGAAGTTGGTGGGGCAGGAGGTCATGGGTGTTGGTAGGGGAGGAGGGTCAATGAGGTGTTGGGAGAGAGGTCAGGTAAGTTAGGGGGAGGAGGGCTCATGAGTGTTGGTAGGGAGGAGGGTCATGTCATGTTGGTGTAGGGGAGGAGGGTCATGGTGTGTTGGTGAGGGAGAAGGCTAGGTGCTGGTGTGGGGAGGAGGCTCAAGCTGGTAGGGGAGAGGGTCTGGTGTTGGAGGGGAGGAGGTCAAGCAGGTGGGGGAGAAGCGTCAGGAGTGTTGGTGTGGGGAGGAGGGGTGCTGAGGGGAGAGGCCTGGTGGTGTTGGTGTGGGGGGAGGCATGGTGGACTGGGTGTGGGGAGGAGGTATGGTGGTAAGTGTAGGAGGGTCATGGTGTGCTGGGTGTAGGGGAGGAGACAAAAGGTGTAGGGGAGGGTCAAGTGCTGGTGGGGAGGAAGGTCATGGAAGGTGTCAAGTTGGTGTGGGGGATGAGGGCAAGCAGGAGGGAGGAGGTCAGGGGTGTTGGTGAGGGGAGGAGGGCAGGTGTTGGTGTAGGGAGGAGCGCCAAACATGGGTGAACTCTGGGTAACAGGGGATGAGGGTCATGGAGGTTGGTGGGGGGAAGAGGTCATGGTGTGTTGGTGGGGGAGGAGGAAATGCAGGTGTTGGTGGAGGAGGTCATGAATGGTACAGGAGAGGAGTCATGGGTGCTGGTGTGGGGGAACTGGGTGTTGGGGAGGGGAGTGTCATGGTGTGGAGGAGGAGGCTCATGATATGGTGAGATAGCACTGCCTGTGGGTAAGCAGGGGACGAGGTCATGGGGTAGAGGAGGTCATGAATGCTGGGTGGGGAGGAGGGCCATGGTAAGCAGGTGGGGGAGGAGGCTCATGACATGTCAGTGTAGGAGAAGGGTCAGGAGCAGGGGAGGAGGCTATGGTGTGCTGGTGTGAGAGGAGGAGGGTCATGGGGTGTTGGTGGGGAGGAGGCCTTGATATGCTGGTGTGGGAGAGGATCAAGTGGGGTGTTGGTGGGGAGGAGGTCATGGTGTGTTGGTGTGGGGAGGAGAGGTCATGGGGTGTGGTGTGTGGGGGGAGGAGGGCCAAGGGGTGTTGGTGTGGGGGAGGAGGTCAGAT
This sequence comes from Homarus americanus, assembly GCF_018991925.1. Classification (NCBI taxonomy): domain Eukaryota; kingdom Metazoa; phylum Arthropoda; class Malacostraca; order Decapoda; family Nephropidae; genus Homarus; species Homarus americanus. The sequence goes on from NW_024754566.1 coordinate 1,383, forward strand.
ATGTTTGTGTGGGGAGGAGGTCATGGGGTGTTGGTGTGGGGGGAGGAGGGTCATGGGGTGTTGGTGTGGGGGAGGAGGGTCAAGTGTGTTGGTGGGAGGAGGGTCATGGGTGTTGGTGAAGAGGGATGGGGTGGAAGCAGGTGTGGGGAGGAGATCATGGTGTGTTGGTGTGGGGAGGAGGGTCATAGGTGTTGGTGTGGGGGAGGAGGGTCAAGGTATGTTGGTGTGGGGAGGAGGGTCATGGTGTGGCTTGTGTGGGGGAGGAGGGCTTCGGGGGTGTTGGTGGGGGAGGAGGGTCATGGAGTGTTGGTGTGGGAGGAAGGTCATGGTGTGTTGGTGGGAGAGGAGGGTCATGGTGACTTGGTGGGGGGGAGGAGTGGTCATGGTGTGTTGGTGTGGGGAGGAGGTCATGGTGTTGGTGGGGAGGAGGGCTGCGGGATGTTGGTAGGAGGAGTAATAAGGGTGGAGTGGGGGAGGAGGGTCATGGTGTGTTGGTGTAGGAGGAGGCATGCGGTGTTGGTGTGGGGGAGGAGGGTCATGGAGTGCTGGTGTGGGGGAGGTGGGGTGCTGGTGTGGGGAGGAGGTCATGGTGTGTTGGTGGGGGAGGAGGTCATGGTGTTGGTGTGGGGAGGAGGCTGCGGTGTTGGTGTGGGGGAGGAGGGTCATGGGGTGTTGGGTGTGGGGAGGAGGTCAGGTGTGTTGGTGTAGGGGAGGAGGGCTGGGTGTTGGTGTGGGGAGAGGTCAGGGGTGTGGGTGTGGGGAGGAGGTCGGTGGTTTGTGGGGGAGGAGGAATGGTGTTGGTAGGAGAGGGTCATGGCAGCTGGTGTAGGGGAGGAGGTCATGGGTGTTGGTGTGGGGGAGATGGGTGGTTGGGTGGGGAGGAGGGGGCTGTGGGAGAGGGTCATGGGTGTGGTAGGGGAGGAGGACAATGGTGTTGGGTAGGGGAGGAGGGTCATGGTGCTGGTGTGGGGAGGAGGTCAGGTGTTGGTGGGGAGGAGGTCAGGTAACTGGGTAGGGGAGGAGGGTTGCAGGGGCAGGTGGGGGAGGAGGGTCATGGTGTGTTGGTGGGGGAGAGGTCATGGTGTTGTGTGGGGAGGAGGGTCATGGTGTTGGTGGGGGAGGAGGGTCATGGTGTGTTGGTGTGGGGAGGAGGTCATGGGGTGGTGTGGGGAGGAGGGTCATGGTGTGGTTTGGTGTGGGGGAGGAGGTCATGGGAGTGTTGGTGTAGGGAGGAGGGTCATAAGAGTGTGGTGTGTGGGGAGGGTCATGGTGTGTGTTGGTGTGGGGAGGAGATCATGGGGTGTTGGTGTGGGGAGGAGGATCATGGTGTCGGTGTGGGAGGGGGTCATGGGGTGTTGGTGTAGGGAGGAGGTCATGGGGTGTTGGTGTGGGGGAGGAGGGTCATGGGTGTGTTGGTGTGGGGGAGGAGGGTCATGGGGTGTTGGTGTGGGGAGAGGGTCATGGTGTGTTGGTGTGGGGGGAGGAGGGTCATGTATTGATGTGTGGGGAGGAGGGGTCATGGAGTGTTGGTGTGGGGGAGGAGGTCATGGGGTGTTGGTGTGGGGGAGGTCAGGGGTGTTGGTGTGTGGGGAGGAGGGTCATGGGGTGTTGGTGTGGGAGGAGGTCATGGTGGTGTTGGTGTGTGGGAGGAGGTCATGATTGTTGGTGTAGGGGAGGGAGGTCATGGTGTGTTGGTGTGTGGGGAGGGTCATAGGTGTTGGTGTTGGGGAGGAGGTCATGGGGTGTTGGTGTGGGGAGGAGATCATGGGGTGTTGGTGTGGGGAGGTGGGTCAAGTGTGTGTTGGTGTGGGGGAGGAGGTCATGGTGTGTTGGTGTGGGAGGGAGGTCATGGGGTGTTAGTGTGGGGAGATCATGGGAGTGTTGGTGTGGGAGGTGTCATAGGTGTTGGTGTAGGGAGGGTCATGGGGTGTTAGTGTGGGGAGGAGGTCATGGAGGTGTTGGTGTGGGAGAGGTCATGGTGTGTTGGTGTGGGGAGGAGGTCATGGGGTGTTGGTGTAGGGGAGGAGATCATGGGGTGTTGGTTTTGGGGAGAGGTCATGGTGTGTTGGTGTGGGGGAGGTCATGGGGTGTTGGTGTGGGAGGAGGTCATAGTGTGTTGGTGTGGGAGGAGGGTCATGGGGTGTTGGTGTGGGGGGAGGAGGGTCATGGGGTGTTGGTGTGTGGGAGGAGGTCATGGGGTGTTGGTGTGGGAGGAGGTCATGGGGTGTTGGTGTGGGGGAGGGGGTCATGGTGTGTTGGTGTGGGGGAGAGGGTCATGGGTGTGTTGGTGTGGGGGAGGAGGATAATGATGTTTGTGGGGAGGAAGGTCATGGGGTGTTGGTGTGGGGAGGAGGTCATGGGGTGTTGGTGTGGGGAGGGTCATGGGATGTTGGTGTGGGGAGAGGTCATGGGGTGTTGGTGTGGGGAGGAGGTCATGGGGTGTTGGTGTGGGGAGGAGGTCATGGGGTGTTGGTGTAGGGGAGGAGGGTCATGGGGTGTTGGTGTCGTATAGTGAAAGGACTAGAAGGATGCCGAGACTGAGAGACATAAGAAAGTAATAAGAGGAGGTTAGGGGGACATGAGGTGGAAGAATTGAGGGAAGGAATGTTAAAGGGAAAGAAAGAAGAAAGAAAAGAACTATCGGAAGAGGAGAGAGTAAGGGGGTGGAGAGGGTAGTGAGAGAGGAAAGGAGGAGATCAGAAAGAGACCAAGGTACCACTTGATGTTTCTCCTCTTCCGTTCCTTCTTCCTCATCCCTCCTCTCTTTTTATCTTCTCCTCTTATAGTGTCTTCAAGTCATCATCGTCAACAACCTAAAACACAACTTTTTATTCAAAAACAAAGAACAGTCGAGTGGCTCAATAAAGTCACCAGTTAAAAAACTGACGTGAAACATTTCCAGCTGTGACCAATAATTTACAATAAAAAGTCATTAGGTCATCAGGTCATTAGGTCACTAGTTCGATATTTATCCTGCCATGGTAACGGTTATAATCCTCTCTGGTGATGTTAATTAACGATATATTTAACAAAGTTTAGTCATTATAGCAGTAATTTACCATCTGTTTTGGAAGCATATTTATGGACAATTCTATTTATGAAAAGTATAGTGTTACCCAAGACCAATATAGTGTTACCCAGACCAATATAGTGTTACCCAGACCAATATAGTGCTGCAGACCAGTATAGTGTTACCCAGACCAGTATAGTGTTACCCAGACCAGTATAGTGTTCCAGACCAGTATAGTGTTGCAGACCAGTATAGTGTCTCCAGCCAGTATAGTGTCTTGAACCCAGTATTATAGTGTTACCCATCAGTATGGTGTTCCAGACCAGTTAGTGTTACCCTGAAGTATAGTGTTACCCAGACCAATATAGTGTTACCCAGACCAGTATAGTGTTACCCAGACCAGTATAGTGTTGCAGACCAGTATAGTGTTACCCAGACCAGTATAGTGTTCAGACTGTGCATAGTGTTGCGGAGTCTGCCCAGTGGTGTGACACAGACCAGGTAGTGTGACAGAAAGTGTGTGACACAGACCAGGTAGGTGACACAGATGAAGTGTGACAGACAGTGTGACACAGAAAGGTTAAAAGAATCGTTGAGGTCTCGGCAGGAGGCGAGGAAAAGCCATAGGTCGACCTCGGACAACCATTATCATTCTTTGTGGTCGAGTGAGGTAGGGGTCGAGGTGGGGTAGGGGAGTCGAGGGTGAGAATAGGGGTGAGGTGGGGAGTCGAGGTGAGGTAGGAGTCAGAGTAGAGGTCGAGGTGAGGGTAGGGGTCGAGGTGAGGTAGGGGTCGAGGGGTGAGTGGGGGTCGAGGGAGGAGTGGGGTCGAGGTGGTGGGGGTCGAGGTGAGAGGGGTCGAGGTGAGGTAGAGTCGAGGTGGGGTGGGGTCGAGGGGTGAGGTCGAGGGGTGAGGTAGGGGGTCGAGGTGAGGTAGGGGTGAGGGTAGGGTGTCAGGGTGAGGGAGTGGGGTCGAGGTGGTGGGGGTCGAGGTGAGGTAGGGGTCGAGGGTGAGGATGGGGGTCGAGGTGAGGCTAGGTCGAGGTGAGGTGGGCGGGGGTCGAGGAGGAGGCTCGAGGTGAGTGAGAGTGGTGATGGTGGGGTCGAGGTGAGGTGAGGGTCGAGGGGTGGGGGTCGAGGGTGAGGTGGGGTCAGGGTAGAGCGTCGAGGGTGGAGTGGGGGTCGAGGTGGGGTAGGGGTCGGGGTGAGGGTGGGGTCAAGGGTGAGGGTGGGGGGTCGAAGTGTTGGTGTAGGGGTCGAGGTGGTCAAGGGTGAGGTTGTATGAGTTTTCCTTCTTTTTGTTTCTTTTATTTCCTTCTTTTGTTTGTTTTCGTTTGTCTGATTGTTTGTTGTTTGTCATCTCCATTATTCGTTTTTCCTTCCTTCTATTGTTTTCATCCTCGTCATCTTTCTCCGACCTCCTTATTTACAACCTCCTCCTCCTCCTTCTTCTTCATCTGCCCCTCCTCCACCTCCCTTCTTCTTCCTCTACCCTTCTCCTCTCCTCCTCCTCCTTCCTATTCCTACTTGTCCCCTATCATCCTATTCTCTTCCTTTTATTTTTCTCCTTTATCTTAGTTTCTCTTCTTTTCTATTTGCTTCTTCCTTACTTCATCCCTCATTTTTTCTTTCTCTTTTTTGTATTTCTTCCACCTCCTCTTAATCCTTCTCTTCTTCTTTTAATCCTCTTTTTCCTCCTCTTATTCCTATTAATTTTCTTCCCTCCTTCTATTCCTCCTTCTCTTATACTTTTTTCTCCGTTTTCTTATGTTTCTTTCATTTTCGACTTTATAAAATGTTTAAGCGGAATTTGAGATAGGAGGAAGAGGAGGAAAAGTGGGATAGGAAGTTGGAGGAGAATTGAGAGATAGGCAGATGGGGATGGAAAGGTGGAGAACGAGGAAAGGAGGGAGGATGGTATGGAGAGGAGATGGAAGGGGTGAATGTTGATAAAAGTACCGACCAAGACGTATCATTGCACCAATCATTCTTCTAATTTAACGACCACAATCAAACCTAACCTACCAACCTAATCTAACTTATCAAAACATAATCTAATCTAATCTACCTATAATCCAGCCTAACGATTCGAAGTTGAGTTATTTTTGATCAGTTTATGTTGGTTTACGGTTAGTTTACGTTGATTTAGGTTGGTTTATGTTGATTTAGTTTAGTTTATGTTGATTTGGGTTGTTTATGTTGATTAGGTTAGTTTATGTTGATTTGTGTTAGTTTATGTTGATTTAGGTTAGTTTATGTTGGTTTAGGGGTTTTGTGTAGTTTATGTTGATTTGGGTTAGTTTATGTTGGTTTAGGTTGGTTTGTGTGATTTAGGTTAGTTTATGTTGATTTAGGTTAGTTTATGTTGATTTGGGTTAGTTTATGTTGATTTGGGTTGGTTTATGCGTTGGTTTAGGTTAGTTTATGTTGATTTAGGTTAGTTTTGTTGATTTAGGTTAGTTTATGCTGGTTGTGGTTAGTTTATGTTGATTTGGGTTAGTTTATGTTGATTTAGGTTAGTTTATGTTGATTTAGGTTAGTTTATGTTGATTTGTGTTGGTTTATGTTGATTTGTTAGTTTATGTTGGTTTGTGTTAGTTTTATGTTGGTTTGGTTGTTAGTTTATGTTGATTTAGGTTAGTTTATGTGATTTGTGTTGGTTTATGTTGATTTAGGTTATTTATGTTGATTTAGGTTAGTTTATGTTGATTTAGGTTAGTTTATGTTGATTTGTGGTTAGTTTATGTTGATTTAGGTTAGTTTATGTTGATTTAGGTTGGTTTATGTTGATTTAGGTTAGTTTATGTTGGGTTTGGGTTGTTTTGTTGGTTTAGGTTAGTTTATGTTGATTTAGGTTAGTTTATGTTGATTTGTTAGTTTATGTTGATTTAGGTTATTATGTTGATTTAGGTTAGTTTATGTTGATTTAGGTTAGTTTATGTTGATTTAGGTTAGTTTATGTTATTTGTAGTTAGTTTATGTTGATTTGGGTTAGTTATGTTGGTTTAGGTTAGTTTATGTTGGTTTAGGTTAGTTTATGTTGATTTAGGTTAGTTTATGTTGATTTGTGTGGGTTTATGTTGATTTAGGTTGGTTTGTTGATTAGGTTAGTTTATGTTGATTTAGGTTAGTTTATGTTGGTTTAGGTTAGTTTATGTTGATTTAGGTTAGTTTGTTGATTTAGGTTAGTTTATGTTGATTTGTGTTAGTTTTTGTTGGTTTGGGTTAGTTTATGTTGATTTGGGTTGGTTTATGTGATTTGGGTTGTTATGTTGGTTTGTGTTGTTAGGTTTATGTTGATTTGGGTTAGTTTATGTTGGTTTGGGTTAGTTTATGTTGATTTGTGTTAGTTTATGTTGATTTGTGTTAGTTTATGTTGGTTAGTAGTTTATGTTGATTTAGGTTAGTTTATGTTGATTGGGTTAGTTTATGTTGATTTGGTTGGTTTATGTTGGTTTAGGTTAGTTTATGTTGATTTAGGTTAGTTTATGTTGATTTAGGTTGGTTTATGTTGGTTTAGGTTGGTTTATGTTGATTTGGGTTGGTTTATGTTGATTTAGGTTATTTATGTTGGTTTAGGTTAGTTTGTTGGTTTATAGGTTAGTTTATGTTGATTTTAGGTTGGTTTATGTTGGTTTAGGTTAGTTTATGTTGATTTGGGTTGGTTTATGTTGATTTAGGTTAGGTTTGTGTTGATTTGGGTTAGTTTATGTTGATTTGGGTTAGTTTATGTTGGTTTAGGTTGGTTTATGTTGATTTAGGTTAGTTTATGTTGATTTAGGTTAGTTTATGTTGGTTTAGGTTAGTTTATGTTGATTTGGGTTGTTTATGTTGATTTGGGTTGGTTTATGTTGATTTAGGTTAGTTTATGTGATTTAGGTTAGTTTATGTTGATTTAGGTTAGTTTATGTTGATTTAGGTTAGTTTATGTTGGTTTGGGTTAGTTTATGTTGATTTAGGTTAGTTTATGTTGATTTAGGTTAGTTTTATGTTGATTTAGGTTAGTTTTATGCTGGATTTGAGGTTATTTATGTTGATTTAGGTTAGTTTATGTTGTGATTAGGTTAGTTTATGTTGATTTAGGTTAGTTTATGTTGATTTAGGTTAGTTTAGTGATTTAGGTTAGTTTATGTTGATTAGGTTAGTTTATGTTGATTTAGGTTAGTTTATGTTGGTTTAGGTTGGTTTGTTGGTTTAGGTTAGTTTATGTTGATGTAGGTTAGTTTATGTTGGTTTAGGTTAGTTTATGTTGATTTAGGGTTAGTTTATGTTGATTTAGGTTAGTTTATGTTGATTTGGGTTGGTTTGTTGATTTGTGGTTAGATTTATGTTGGTTTGGGTTGGGGTTTATGTTGATTTGGGTTAGTTTTATGTTGATTTAGGTTAGTTTATGTTGGTTTAGGTTAGTTTATGTTGATTTAGGTTAGTTTATGTTGATTTAGGTTAGTTTATGTTGGTTTGTAAGTTAGTTTGCTTTGTTAGGTTAGGGTTTATGTTGATTTAGGTTGTTTATGTTGATTTGGGTTGGTTTGTTGTGGTTTAGGTTAGTTTATGTTGATTTAGGTTAGTTTATGTTGATTTAGGTTAGTTTATGTTGGTTTAGGTTAGTTTATGTTGATTTAGGTTAGTTTATGTTGATTTAGGTTAGTTTATGTTGATTTAGGTTAGTTTATGTTGATTTAGGTTAGTTTATGTTGATTTAGGTTAGTTTATGTTGATTTAGGTTAGTTTATGTTGATTTAGGTTAGTTTATGTTGGTTTAGGTTAGTTTATGTTGGGATTTAGGGTTAGTTTATGTTGATTTGGGTTGTTTATGTTGATTTTGGGTTAGTTTATGTTGATTTAGGTTAGTTTATGTTGATTTAGGTTAGTTTATGGATTTAGGTTATTTATGTTGGTTTAGGTTGTTTATGTTGATTTAGGTTAGTTTATGTTGATTTAGGTTAGTTTATGTTGGTTTAGGTTAGTTTATGTTGATTTAGGTTGGGTTTATGTTGATTTGGGTTAGTTTATGTGGTTATTTTTGGTTTAGGGGTTTATGTTGATTTAGTTGTTTATGTTGATTTAGTTAGTTTATGTTGATTTAGGTTATTTTGTTGGTTTAGTTATTTATGTTGATTTAGGTTGTTTATGTTGATTTAGGTTAATGTTGGTTTAGGTTGTTTATGTTGATTTAGTTAGGTTTGTATGTGTTGTGGATTTAGTAGTTTATGTTGATTTGTGTTAGTTTATGTTGATTTAGGTTAGTTTTATGTGATTTGGGTTGGTTATGTTGAAGGTGTGGTTTAGGGTTTAGGTGATTTGTAGGTTGGTTGTGATTTGGGTTAGTTTATGTTGATTTGGGTTATGGTTTGTGTTAGTTTATGGGATTTAGGTTGGTTTATGTTGGTTTGGTGTAGGTTGATTTGGTTAGTTTATGTTGGTTTAGGTTGTTATGTTGATTTGTTAGTTAGTTGATTTAGGTTAGCTTTATGCTGATTTTAGGTTAATGGTGGATTTGTGGTTTGGTTTATGTTGATTTAGGTTATTTATGTTGATTTAGGTTAGTTTATGTTGGTTTAGGTTAGTTTATGTTGATTTATATTTATGTTGATTAGGTTGGTTTATGTTGATTGGTTGTTTTGTTGGTTTAGGTTGCTTATGCTGATTTTGAGGTTGGTTTATGCTGATTTAGGTCAGTTTGTTGGTTTAGTTTTATGTTGATTTGAGTTTGTTGGTTTGGGTTGTTTATGTTGATTTAGGTTGTTTATGCTGGTGGGTTATGTTGATTTGGTTGTTTATGTTGATTTGGGTTGGTTTATGTTGATTTAGGGTGTATGCTGATTTAGGTTATTTATGTTGGTTTGCGTTAGCTGATTTGGTTGGTTTATGTTGATTTAGGTTAGTTTATGTTGATTTAGGTTAGTTTATGTTGATTTAGGTTGGGGTTTATGTTGTTTGGGTTGGTTTATGCTGATTTAGGTTAGTTTATGTGAATAGGTTAGTTTATGTTGATTTAGGTGTTTCTTATGCTGATTTAGGTTAGTTTTGGTTTAGGTTTATGCCGATTTATGTTGGTTTAGGTTGTTTGCCGATTTGCCAGTTTATGCTGATTAGGTTGTTTATGCGTTGGGTTTGCTTGATTAGGTTGTTTTATGTTGATTTAGGTTATTATGTCGGGTCGCTGGTTTTGCTGGGTTTACGTTGATTTAGTGTTGTTGTTTGTTATAGTTGCGATTTGGGTTAGTTATGCTGATTTAGGTTAGTTTATGTTGGTTTTAGGTTAGTTTATGTTGATTTAGTTGTAATTTTGTAAATAGTTAGGCTTAGTTAGTTTATGTTGATTTAGGTTAGTTTATGCTGATTTGGTTGTTTATGCTGATTAGGTTAGTTATGCTGATTGGTTTCGATTTTCGTAATTTGTTAACGCGATTAGTTAGTTTGTGTTGGTTTGCTGGTTAGCTTATAGGGATTTATTGGTTTATGCCGTTGGTTAGTTTATGCTGATTTGTGTTTGCTGCTTAGCGTTTGGTTAGTTATGCCGATTTTAGTTTATGTGATTAGTTGGTCGGTTTTGTGTTGATTTAGGTTATTTGTTGATTTAGGTTAGTTTATGCTGGTTTGTTAGTTTATGCTGATTTAGGTTAGTTTATGTTGGTAGTTAGTTTATGCGATTTAGGTTAGTTTATGCTGGTTTAGGTTGTTGCTGATTAGTTAGCTTGCTGATTTGTGTTGCTTTATGCCGAATGGTTTCGTTAGTTGAGAAGTTAGTTTATGCTGGTTTCGTTCCGATTAGGTTGCTTATGTTGATTTGTTAGTTTATGTTGGTTTGTGCTAGTTTATCGTTGGTTTGTGTTAGTTTATGTTGATTTAGGTTAGTTTATGTTGATTTATGCTGTTTTGCTGGTTTAGGTTAGTTTATGTTGATTTAGGTTAGTTTATGTTGATTTAGGTTAGTTTATGCTGGATTTAGGTTAGCTTATGCTGATTTAGGTTGTTTATGTTGATTTAGGTTAGTTTATGCTGATTTAGGTTAGTTTATGTTGATTTGTGTTGGTTGTTGATTTAGGTTAGTTTATGCTGATTTAGGTTAGTTTATGCTGATTTGTGTTGGGTTTATGCTGATTTAGGTTAGTTTATGCTGATTTGTGTTAGTTTATGCTGATTTAGGTTAGTTTGCGCGATTTGTTAGTTTGTGTTGGTTTAGGTTAGTTTATGTTGATTTAGGTTAGCTTTATGCTGGATTTAGTGTTTATGTTGGTTTAGGTTAGTTTATGCTGATTTAGGTTAGTTTATGTTGATTTAGGTTAGTTTTTATGCTGATTTCAGTTAGTTTTGCTGTTTAGGTTAGTTTTATGCTGATTTGTGTTAGTTTATGTTGGCTTCTTTAGGTTAGTTTATGTTGATTTAGGTTAGTTTATGCCGATTTGTGTTGGTTTTATGCTGATTTAGGTTAGTTTATGTTGGTTTAGGTTGGGTTTATGTTGATTTAGGTTAGTTTATGTTGATTTAGTATTTAGCTGGTTTGTGTTAGTTTATGTTGATTTGTGTTAGTTTATGTTGATTTGGGTTAGTTTATGCTGGTTTAGGTTAGTTTATGCTGATTTAGGTTAGTTTATGTTGGTTTGTGTTTGCCTATGTTGATTTAGGTTAGTTTATGTTGATTTGTGTTAGTTTATGTTGATTTAGGTTAGTTTATGTTGATTTGGTTATTTATGCTGATTTGGGTTAGTTTATGCGATTTGTGTTGGTTTATGTTGGCTTAGTTGGGTTTGCGTTGATTTAGGTTAGTTTATGTTGATTTAGGTTAGTTTATGCTGGTTAGGGTTTGCTGTTGGTTTAGGTTAGTTTATGTTGATTTAGGTTAGTTTATGCTGGTTTAGGTTAGTTTATGTTGAGAGTTTATGTTGATTTAGGTTATTATGCTGATTTTAGGTTGAGTTTATGTTGATTTAGGTTAGTTTATGTTGATTTGTGTTAGTTTATGTTGATTTAGGTTAGTTTGCGTTGATTTAGGTAGTTTATGTTGGTTTGTGTTAGCTTTTTATGCTGATTTCAGGTTAGTTTATGTTGATTTGAGGTTAGTTTATGTTGATTTGTAAGGTTTTTGCTGATTTAGGTTAGTTTATGCTGATTTAGGTTAGTTTATGCTGGTTTAGTTGTTTACGTTGGTTTAGGTTAGTTTATGTTGATTTAGGTTAGTTTGCTTGATTTCAGGTTAGTTTATGCTGATTTAGGTTAGTTTATGTTGATTTAGGTTAGTTTATGCTGATTTAGGTTAGTTTATGCTGATTTAGGTTAGTTTATGCTGATTTAGGTTAGTTTTCATTTAGGTTAGTTTATGCTGATTTAGGTTAGTTTATGTTGATTTAGGTTATTTATGCTGATTTAGGTTAGTTTATGTTGATTTAGGGTTTGTTGGTTTAGGTTATTTATGCCGATTTAGGTTAGTTTATGTTGATTTAGGTTGGTTTTGCTGATTTAGGTTAGTTTATGTTGATTTAGGTTAGTTTATGTTGATTTAGTTAGTTTATGCTGGTTTAGTTAGTTTATGCTGATTTGTGTTGGGGTTTATGTTGATTTAGGTTAGGTTTATGCTGATTTGAGTTGGTTTATGTTGATTTAGGTTGGTTTATGTTGATTTAGGTTGGTTTATGTTGATTTAGGTTAGTTTATGTTGGTTTAGGTTAGTTTATGCTGATTTATGTTGGGTTTGGTGCTGGGTTTGTTATTTTGATTTAGGTTAGTTTATGTGATTTAGGTTAGTTTATGCTGATTTAGGTTGTTTATGTTGAGTAATGGGTTGATTTATGTTGGTTTTGCTGGTTTAGGTGTTTATGCTGATTTGGTTAGTTTATGTGATTTGTGTTAGTTTTGTTGATTTGCGTTAGTTTATGTTGATTTAGGTTATTTATGCTGATTTAGGTTAGCTTATGTTGACGAGGTTTAGTTAATGTTGATTTAGGTTGGTCTTGCTGATTTGGGTTAGTTTATGCGATTTGTGTTGCTTGCGATTTGTGTTGGTTTAGAGCTTGGATTTGGGTTAGTTTGCGTTAGAGGTTTGGCTTGGTTTATGTTAGTTTGTTGGTTTATGTTGATTTAGTTAGTTTATGTTGATTTGTGCTAGTTTATGTTGATTTGGGTTGCTTATGCTTGATTTGTAGGCTTTATGTTGGTTTTAGGGTTAGTTTATGTTGATTTGTAGGTTGGCGTTGATTTTAGGTTAGCTTATGCTGGTTTAGGTTTTGTTGGTTTGGGTTGTTATGCTGATTTAGGTTGGTTTATGCTGGTTTAGGTTAGTTTATGTTGATTTGTGTTGGTTATGTTGGTTTAGGTTAGTTTATGTTGATTTGGGTTAGTTTATGGATTTAGGTTGTTTGATGGATTTGGTTGGTTTATGCCGATTTAGGTTAGTTTATGTTGGTTTAGGGTTGGTTTATGTTGATTTAGGTTAGTTTAAGTGGTTTAGGTTGTTTTATGCTGATTTAGGTTAGTTTTGCTGATTTAGGTTAGCTTACGTTGATTTAGGTTAGTTTATGCTGATTTGTGTTGTTTATGTTGATTTAGGTTAGTTTATGTTGATTTGTTGGTTTTATGTTGATTTAGGTTAGTTTATGCTGATTGAGCGAATGGTGCTGATTAGGTTGGTTTATGCTGGTGTTGGGTTTACATGCGATTTAGGTTAGTTTATGTTGATTTGTGTTGGTTTATGTTGATTTAGGTTATTATGCTAGTTTAGTTAGTTTATGTTGATTAGGTTGGTTTATGTTGATTTAGGTTAGTTTATGTTGGTTTAGGTTAGTTTATGTTGATTTAGGTTAGTTTATGTTGATTTGTGTTATTTATGTTGGTTTAGGTCAGCTTTGTTGGTTTAGGTTAGTTTATGTTGATTAGGTTATTTTATGTTGATTTAGGTTAGTTTATGTTGATTTAGGTTAGGCGTTGGTTTAGGTTTATGTTGATTTATAAGGTTTGTTGATTTAGGTTAGTTTATGCTGGTTTAGGTTGGCTTATGTGATTTAGGTTAGTTTATGTTGATTTAGGTTAGCTTATGTTGATTAAGGTAGTTTATGTTGATTTAGCTATTTATGCTGGATTATGATGTTGGTTTAGGTTGGTTTGGGTGATTTAGTTGGGTATTTCAGGTTAGTTTATGTTGATTTAGGTTATGGTGATTGTGTTGTTAGCTTGATTTAGTTAGTTTGTGTTGATTTATGTTAGTTTATGGATTTGTGTTGCCTGTTGATTTGTGTTGGTTTATGCTGATTTAGGTATGCTTTATGTTGGTTTGTTAGTTTATGTTGGTTTGAGTTAGTTTATGTTGATTTCAGGTTAGTTTATGTTGATTTAGGTTAGTTTATGCTGATTTAGGGTTGTGTTGATTTGTGTTAGCTTTATGCTGATTTGGGTTAGTTTATGCTGATTTCAGTTAGTTTTATGTTGATTTAGGTTAGTTTATGCTGATTTGTGTTGGTTTATGCTGATTTGGTTAGTTTATGTTGGTTTAGGTTGTTTATGTTGATTTAGGTTGGTTTTGTTGATTTAGGCTGTTATTGTGGAGCGCCATTTGTTGGTTTCAGGTTAGCTTATGCCGATTTGTGTTGTATGCGATTTGAGTTGCCTTTTATGATTTGTGTTAGCTTATGTTGACTTATGTTGCTTTGCCGATTTAGGCTTATGCTGATTCAGGTTGCCTATGCTGGTTTAGTTGGTTTTTTGGATTCAGGTTGGCTTTATGCTGAATTTTGGTTGGTTTATGTTGATTTGGTTGTTGTTATGTTGGTTTAGGTTAGTTTACGCGATTTAGGTTAGTTTATGTTGATTTGGGTTAGTTTATGCGATTTGGGTTAGTTTATTCGATTTAGGTTAGTTTATGCGATTTGTGTTGGTTTATGTTGATTTGGTTGGTTATGTTGATTTAGGTTAGTTTATGTTGATTTAGGTTAGTTTATGTTGGTTTAGTTTATTTATGATTTGTGTTAGTTTATGTTGATTTGGTTAGTTTTTGCTGGATTGGGTTGTTTAACGATTTAGGTTAGTTTATGTTGATTTAGGTTGGTTTATGTTGATTTAGGTTAGTTTATGTTGATTTGTGTTGGTTTATGTTGATTTGAGTTAGTTTATGTTGGTTTGTGTTAGTTTTATGCTAGGTATGTTGATTTAGGCTGGTTTATGTTGATTTAGGTTGGTTATGTTGTTTAGGTTAGTTTATGTTGGTTTAGGTTATTTATGATTGGTTAGTTATGCCGATTTGGGTTGGTTTATGTTGATTTGGTTAGTTTATGCTGTTTAGGTGGTTTATGCGATTTAGGTTAGTAGCGTTGATTTATGTAGTTTATGTCATTTATGGTTATTTGTGATTTGGGTTAGTTTATGTTGATTTAGGTTAGTTTATGTTGATTTGTGTTAGTTTATGCTGATTTAGGTTAGTTTTTGCTGGTTTAGTTTGTGCATTTATAGCTAGATTTTGTGAGTTAGGTTTATGCTTGATTTGTTAGCTTATGCTGATTTGTGTAGCAGTTGGTTTATGTGACTGTTGGTTTATGTTGATTTGTTAGTTTATGTTGGTTTGGGTTGTCGTTTATGTATTGTGGTTAGGTTGGATTTGCGTTGATTTGGGTTAGTTTATGCTGATTTGTGTTAGTTTATGTTGATTTGTTAGTTTATGTTGATTTAGGTTAGTTTATGTTGGCTTAGGTTGAGTTTATGTTGATTTGTGTTAGTTTATGTTGGTTTATGCTAGTTTATGTTGGTTTGTGTTAGTTTATGGATTTATAGGTTAGCTATGTTGATTTAGTTGCTTATGTTGATTTAGGTTAGTTTATGCGATTTGTGTTGCTTATGCGGTTTGGGTTAGTTTATGTTGATTTAGGTTAGTTTATGTTGATTTAGGTTAGGATTGTGTTAGTTTATGTTGATTTGGTGGTTAGTTTATGTTGATTTAGGTTGGTTTATGCTGGCTTTAGGTTAGTTTATATGCTGCTGATTTGTGTTAGTTTATGTTGATTTAGGTTAGCTTTATGTTGGTTTAGGTGTTGTTTATGCCGATTTAGGTTGGTTTATGTTGATTAAGTTGGTTTATGCCGTGTTTATGTTTAGAGCGTTTATGTTGATTTTAGTGTGTTGGTATATGTTTTGATTTGGGTTAGTTTATGTTGGTTTAGGTTAGTTTATGTTGATTTAGGTTAGTTTATGTTGATTTGGGTTAGTTTTTGTTGGTTTAGGTTAGTTTATGTTGATTTGGTTAGTTTATGTTGATTTAGGTTAGTTTATGTTGGTTTGGGTTAGTTTATGTGATTTAGGTTAGTTTATGTTGATTTGGGTTGTTTATGTTGGTTTAGGTTAGTTTATGGATTTGGTTAGTTTATGTTGATTTAGGTTAGTTTTGTTGGTTTGACATTATGTTGATTTGGGTTAGTTTATGCTGATTTGGGTTGTTTATGTTGGTTTGGGTTAGTTTATGTTGATTTAGGTTAGTTTATGTTGGTTTAGGTTATTTATGTTGATTTAGGTTAGTTTATGCTGATTTAGGTTAGTTTATGCTGATTTGAGTTAGTTTCAGTTTGAGTTGCTGGGGATTTGTGTTGGTTTGCGTTGAATTTTGCGAATTATAGCTTGGATTTATGTTAGTTTGCGTTAAGGTTTGGGATTTAGGTTATTTATGTTGATTTGTGTTAGTTGGGCTTGTAGTTTATGTTGATTTGTGTTAGTTTATGTTGATTTAGGTTGGTTTATGCTGATTTAGGTTAGTTTATGTTGATTTTAGGTTTGGTTTATGTTGATTTAGGTTGGTTTACGCGGATTTAGCGGTTTGTTGGATTTAGTGTTAGTTTATGCTTGATTTAGGGTTAGTTTATGTTGGTTTGAGGTTGGCTTATGTTATGTGTTGTTCATGCTGGTTTGGATCGGTTTGTCGGTATGCGATTTAGGTAATGTATTTAGTTAGTTTATGTTGATTTAGGTTATTTTGCTGGTTTAGGTTATTTATGTTGATTTAGGTTAGTTTATGGTTGACGAGGTTAGTTTGCTGGTTTGAGCAGTTTATGTTGATTGTGGTTAGTTTTGCTGGTTTGAGTTAGTTTATGTTGATTTAGGTTAGTTCACGTTGGTTTGAATGCAGTCTAAGTGGTTTTACGTCAGTTTGTTGGTTTAGATTAGTTTATGTTGGTTTAGATTAGTTTACGTTGTTTTGTTAGTTTATGTTGGTTTAGGTTAGTTTGCTGCTTGCTACGTCAGTTTGTTGAAATAATTATGCTGGTTTGTTAGTTTTAAGTTGTTAGGTTAGTTTTCGTTGGTTTAGTCATTATGTTGGTTAAATGTATTTTATTTATTTGCTTCAGGTCACCGATTTGGTTTAGGTCAGTTTATGTTGGTTTAGATTAGTTAACGTTGGTTTAGGTCAGTTTATGTTGGTTTAGATTAGTTTACGTTGTTTTAGGTTAGTTTACATTGGTTTAGGTCACTTTACGATGGTTTAGGTCAGTTTATGTTGGTTTAGATTAGTTAACGTTGGTTTAGGGTCAGCTTTATGTTATTTAGATAATACGCTGTTTTAGGTTAGTTTACATTGGTTTAGGTCACTACGATGGTTTGAGGTCAGTTTATGTTGGTTTAGATTAGTTAACGTTATTTAGGTCACATCGGTTTAGGTTAGTTTATGTTGGTTTAGGTTAGTTTACTTTCGTTTAGGTCAGTTTACG
Organism: Homarus americanus; assembly: GCF_018991925.1. Taxonomy (NCBI): domain Eukaryota; kingdom Metazoa; phylum Arthropoda; class Malacostraca; order Decapoda; family Nephropidae; genus Homarus; species Homarus americanus. The sequence goes on from NW_024754566.1 coordinate 18,070, forward strand.
TTGGTTTAGGTTAGTTTATGTTGATTGAGTTACATGCTGGTTTAGGTGTTTATGCTGGTTTAGGTTAGTTGTTTGTTTGTCGTCTGTTCTAAAAAAGAGTGAAAAAAACTTCTTGCTCAGAATAAATTCTTCCCAACATTTTACACTAGTCTCACTTCCAGCTTTGCCAGGTCACGTCTTTGTACGACCTGGTGCTCAAAGTACTCGTTAAGAAGACGTCAACCTGCCACTTGAGAACCACCATCAACGACGACCTCAAGACACACACACACACACACACACACACACACACACGCACCATCACTCATCCCACACATTCACATCACTCCCTCACACACGCACACACACCCCACACACACACGCACATCACCCCCACACACACACACACACACACACACACACACACACACACACACACACACACCCCCACAACACATACATCACCATACACGTACATCACCCAACACACATACACCCACCAGACACACACATCACCCCCCTCCCAGACACACACTCACACACACCTCCACATCACCACACACACATCACCCCACACACACACACATCACCCCCCCTCCCCAGACACACACATCACCCCCCCAGACACACATCACTCCCCCAGACACACACATCACCCCCCACCTCCCAACACACACACATCACCCCCCCAGACACACACACATCACCCCCCCACCCCCAGACACACACATCACCCCCTCCCAGACACACATCACCCTCCAGACACACACACACCTCAGACACACACATCACCTCCACACACGCACATCACTCACCCACACACACAACCCCCCCACACGCACACTCACCCCCCCACACACACCACATTGCGTGTCACTGGAACGATTATGATCACCATCCAGCTATGATACAATGATATGAGTTATTTGGGATGTCACCCTGCTGATGAGTTCTGAGGTGACTAAAGAGGCCGATATGGGGACGGCAGAGGTCCACATACAGTATGTTGCACATGTGGAGGGTTACATCTGTGCTGAGGGTCGCGGCAGCGTCTTTCCAGCGTTGGTGCTGTCTGCCTCGGTTTGCAGCTGGGCTTACTAAAGTGTTGACTCTCGTGTGGTGCTCCTCCAAACATTACGGTGTGGAGTAATCGTCTCAGGTGAGGGGGGTCGATTTGGCACCTTTTCAGGTTTGTCTTAAGACTATCCTAATACTTTTCAGTTGCCCGCCATCAATGCTTTACTCTTCGTTAGGTGACTGTAAAGTAGCATGTTTTGCAAGTCACTACTGTCGTCCATGTAACATGGCCAGTCCAACTAGTTGTTCATAGATAATGGTGTCACGAAATAATTTGAGTGCCTCCTGTATGTGACCCATGTCTCGCTGACTGTATTGTGGGGAGGACCACTGCTCGATATACTTGCAACTTTGTAGATAGTTTCAGCTCCCCATAGCTGAAGACAACGGTCGAAGCTCGCTAAAGTTTTGATGCACATCTGATCCGATGTTGAATCTCTTCATCGATGTCTGCGGTGGTGGACAGGAGCCGAGATACCGAAAGTGGGTAACATTAGAGAGGGTAGTACCGTTAAGCTGATGGATGGTGGAGGTGTCTGAACCAGGGCAGGTTGAAAGAGAATATGAATCTCTACGTACATTGACCTCAAGGCCTAAGGTACATTTGCATCTGCGTAGGTGTTTAGGGACTCCTAGGTCACATTCATTGTAGAGCGACAAGGTGAGGTCGTTTGCATACTAGTAATGGAAGCTGCCGACGCCTTCGTTCCTGCCTGGAGTTGTTTTGTATGTTGAAGACCCCATCCGGTACTGAATGTCCACCCGCTGGCTATTCAGACTGGCACTAGGCAGCAAGGCAGCAAGAAAATGGAAAAGAGAGTTAGGCCAGATACACATCCTTGTTTTAACCCTATTTGATAGGGAAAAACTCAGACTGGCTGTCATTGCAGTTCACTGTTCATGCCATCGTGGAGTTGCTCCTCACAAGCGATGAATTTTGGTAGCCAAAACGACTGAGGGTCCACCAGAGGCTTCCCTTGACCGAGTGCTAGGTCGATTAAGTCCATGTACAGGTCACGACGCTGTTCTCTGCACTTTTCCTGTATCTGGCGGGCAGCAAAGATCATGTCAGTGGTACCACGTGATGGCTCAAAGCCACATTGAGATTCTGGGAGAAGATTTTCCTAAGAAAGAAGCCTATTTAGATGAATTCAATAATCTTGCCAGCAATGGACAGTAGCGAGATCCTGTGGTAGTTGCCACAGTCTGACCAGTCACCCTTGTTCATATAAATATTGACAATGGAGTGCCTTTAAGAGCTTGGGGATTTTCTTCATATATTCTCCATGGTAGAGGGAGACGGCTGGTAAGCAGAGTCCTGCCTTATACATCTCGGTTGGATTCCATCAAACCCCTAAGCTTTGTTATTTTCATCTGTTTGATGGCAGTAGCTACCTCATCCAGGGATGGAGATAGCTGAGGGGTGACTACTGGATGCTGAGGGACCTGTGTAGTTATAATGATCCTCATCGATGTTTCAGTTGAGAAGCGAATGGCAGTACTTTTCCAGTGCTGAATGATGTTTTCTTTCTTAAATTGAGTTACCGTTTCGAATGAGCAGAGGAAGCTGTCTTATAATTTTTTTTTTATTGAATTGGAAATTCAAGCATCTTAGCTGACTAAGCTCTTTGTGTTTATGTTTTGATCCAAACCAGTCGTTCTTTTGATAGTTTAGTTTGCTGGGCCGCTTTTATTTCTTCTTGCATAAGGTATCAGCTTTGGTCCGGAGACTGAGGGTTGTTCTGCCAATCAGTTAAGGTGTATTCTTTTGATCTGCAGGTTTTATCATGACAGTGATGAGAATGCCCCATTCGCTTTGGATTGTTTGTTGAAGTTGTTTATCACCCATATTCGGAGCGTTTCGAAAGCATGTGCTACCGTTGATCTTCCAGACGCTTAGTGTTAAAACCTCTTCTGGAGTCTTGCTGCCTTCGCTGTTTTGGGGCGACGAAGTGAGAGCTTATTTGACGAGCTGATGATCAGTGTCGCAGGTGTCTTAACCACCCATGGCTCGGGTAATGAGGACATCTCTATGATCTTTTCTGACAATGATGTAGTGTATGAGATGCCATTGTACAGTACACCTGTTGAGGAGGAGAAGTCAGCTGGGATTACTTTTGCCTAGTTCATTTCTCCCTAGATTCTCACAAATGTGAGAGCATCTCTGCCATTCTCTGGTATTGAAGCCACCATGAACACAAACTTATTTTTTCTGGGATAGAGGTTAGCACTCTGTCAAGGTCGGCATAAAAGGCCCCTGGCGTCATCTTCTGCATCCACACACACACACACATCACACATATCACACCCCACACACACATCACACCCCACACACACATCACCCCACACACATCACCCCCACACACACATCACCCCCACACACACACCCCCACACATCACCCCCACACACATCACCCCACACACATCACCCCCACACACACCCCACACACACCCACACACCCCACACACTCACCCCACACACCCCACACACACCCACCCCAACACATCACCCCCACACATCACCCCCACACACCCCACACACACACCCCCCACACATATCACCCCACACACACACACCCCCCACACACACACATCACACCACCCCACAGACACACACATCACCTCACAGACACACACATCACCCATCCCACACACATCATCCCTCCCCACACACATCAACCCCCTCCCCACACACATCACCCCACACACACACACATCACCCCCACACACACACACATCACCCTCCCCACACATACACACTCACCTCCCCACATACACATCACCCTCCCCCACACACATACACATCACCCTCCCCCACACACACATCACCCCCCCACACACACACACAGCACTGTCCCCACACATCACCCCACCCCACCACACACATAATTAACATTAGGGACCTGCTGGGTAGTCAGACATCCACATCAGTGTTTCCTGTTGAGCAGTGAATGGGAGTGCTCTTTCCAGTGCTCAAGGAGGCCTTCTGACGCCCTACTGTGGATACTGTCGGATGAGGGATGGGGGGCTGCGCCACGAGTGAATTATTCCATAAAACAAGCTTCTTTGTGAAATTTAAACGAGCATCTTGTGCTGATCTGAAAATTTTTGTGTTTCTGGGCTATTTTAAAACCAGTCGTTCTTAGATTGTCTCCTCTGGCCCAGCCTTTGCAGAAGTTATCAGCTGGTCCCGAGACCGAGGTTGTTCTGCCAGTCGTTGCATTTATAATTGATGAGCACATTGATTGCTGGCCATTTTCATCAAACCAGTCCTGGTGTATTTTTTCGATCTGGCTGAGGGTCTCCCTGCTGGTTTTTAATATGACAGTGTTGAAAATATCCCATTCGGTAATCTGGGATTTGGGTTGTTCATTGTCGGTTTATTTATCAGCCCACGTTCGATCTGCTCTCTGGGATCATGTACCACCTGATCCTCCAGACGTTTAGTGTTAAAACCTTCTCCAGAGTCTTGCCTCGCCTTAGCGACGAAGTGAGCCACCTGACGAGCCGACGCTAGTGTCACAGGAATGAGCCACGCATCTCTCGGGTGATGAGGACCATCTCTTCTTTCGACAATATGTAGACAATAGATGCCAGTGTTTGAACCTGTGTTAAAGCAATAAACTCTAACACACACATAAGACATAAGACACATACAAACACACACAAGACACATACATAATTAATAAACACAAGACATTACTATAACACACACACACACACACACACATACATGCACAAGACACACATACTACACACACAGAACACATACAATACATACACACACACAAGACACATAAATATAATAATACACACAAGACAATATACAAACACATACACACACAACACACATACCTATAATCACACATATTCCTCGTCTTCATTACCAGAATGTCCCTTGAGGTCAGAAATCTCTTCCTGGCCTCCTTTTCTAACTGGCTTACCCCTCATTCTCCTCTCCTTCCCCTCATGCCCCCCTTCTCAATCTTCCCCCTCCCCCTCCTCCCTCTCCTTCCTCCTCCTGCCTCTCCTTTCCCCATCTTCCCTCCCCCGTGTCTCCTCTTTCTCCTCCTCTCGCTCTCCTTCTCTCATCTTCTCCTCCTCAAAGCCCCTCTTCCCCTTTCTCCTCTCCCCTTTCCCCATCTCACCTTCCCCTTCCTCTCCCCTCCTCTCCTTCCTCCTCGCCTCTTCCACATCTTCTTTTCCTCCTCCCTCTCCTCCTCCCATTCCCCACCCCCTCTTCCCTCCTCCCCCTCCTATCCGGACGGTGAGAACGATCTCAAGTGCCACAAACTGATACTAAATGGCACGATTAGAGACTCACTGTGTCTATAGTTGGGCAAGCTGGAGCAGAGTGTTGATGTATGTTCAGTGTTGGGAGGTGAAGTGCTGGTGGGTGTTGAGAGCACAGAGCATGGAGGTGGGCAGAGTGTTGAGGTGAAGCAGGAGGCGGAGGTGAAGTTGGTGAGTGTTGGAGGTAGTTGGTGTTGAAGTGTACAGGAGGTTATGCAGTAGTTGGTGAGTGCTTGGAGGTGTAGTTGAGGAGTGTTGGAGGTGTAGGCAGAGTGTTGGAGGTGTAGTTGGTTGCTGGAGAAGCAGGGTGTTGGGAGGTGGAAGCTGGTGGCGTGCTGGGAGGTGTAGCTGGTGGCTGGGAGGTGTAGTTGGTGAGCATGAGGTGCTTGGTGAGTGTTGGGAGGTAGTTGGTAGTGAGCAATGCACCTGGAACGAAGTACAATGAG
>NW_024754567.1:0-9787 GCF_018991925.1 Homarus americanus
CTGATGTACTTCGTTCAGTTGCGTATTGCAGTGATGAAGATGAGTGGGGTGAGTGGGAAGCAGAGACGCGGGTAGGTCAGTGTTAAACAAGCTCAAACGTCAAGAAGTAAATTGAGTTTGAAATAGTGTGTGTTATTTAAACCATAGATTGAGTGTATGGGGCCAGAGGCTGTGATGGTGTGGGGCTGAGGTGAAGCTGAGAGGTATATGTGCTGAGAGACAGACAGACAGACCTAAAAGAGAGACAGACAGACAGACAGACAAACCTAAAGAGAGACGAACAGACAAACCTAAAGAGAGACAGACAGACAGACCTAACGAGAGACAGACAGACAGACAGCAAAGAGAGACAGACAGACCTAAAGAGACAGACAGACCTAAAAAGAGACAGACAGACCTAAAGAGACAGACAAACCTAAAGAGACAGACAGACAGACAGACCTAACGAGAGACAGACAGACAGACCTTAAGAGAAGACAGACAGACCTAAAGAGAGACAGACAGACCTAAAGAGACAGACAGACCTAAAGAGACAGACAAACCTAAAGAGAGCAGACAGACAGACCTAAAGAGAGACAGACAGACAGACAGACAAACCTTAAAAGAGAGAGAGACAGACAGACCTAAAAGAGAGACAGACAGACAGACAGACAGACAGATTAATCGTCATTCTCATGGTAATACTCACTAATATAAGCTCTTCACTTCTCAGCTAATGACTTAATCCCTCTCACACCTCTCCCCTTTTAACACCTCTCCCCCTCTCACACCTCTCCCCTCTCAACACCTCTCCCCCTCTCAACACCTCTCCCCTCTCACACCTCTCCCCCTCTCCACCTCTCCCCCTCTCCACACCTCTCCCCCTCAACACCTCTCCCCCTCTCAACACCTCCTCCCCCCTCCACACCTCTCCCCTCTCACCTCTCCCCTCTCCCCACCTCTCCCCCTCTCACACCTCTCCCCCTCTCCTCTCCCCTCTCCCTCTCCCCTCTCCACCCCTCCCCTCTCACACCTCTCCCCTCTCACCTCTCCCCTCTCCAACTCACTTACCATAACACTCATTAATCACCCTCATCCACTTATCGTTCTCTACATCTTCAACATCTACCACATCATCTCACTACACATTCAGTAAACACCCCCCACCCCCCACACATTCACATACACCCACACTCTCCTACACCTGCCCCACCCCCACCTACACCTCGTTCTTGAGATCATTATTTTGTAACGTAAAATATCTTCAATTTTCTCTTGATTTCAATATTTTTATCCTTTTCTCATTTATAATATAACGTGTAGGAGTGTAGGATCCCCGGATGAAGGGAGGATATCAGATTCCCTTTCAGTTAGAAGAAAATAGTGAAGAAAACTCTCTTAGGTAAAGGAGGAAGGATCTCGTTAATAAGAGGGAGAAAAACCTAGATAAACGGGAACACCCTCGGATATTTAGGAAAAAGGAGATAAGGTGAAAAGAGAGCAGGGAGGAAAAGGGCAGGGAGGAAAAGGGAGGCAGGGAGGTAGGAAGCCAGTGGATTAAGGGTCTTATGAGTAAGGAGGAGGATAGAAGGCAATGGAAGAGAGGCGAGGCGAAGGAGGAACAAACTCGTCCTTACACAATGGACTTACCTGTGGTAGGAGAGGATGGCGGCGAGGAAGAAGAGGGTTGCCAACACGTCTGCTCGACCCACCAGCCCGGTTACCTGGTGGACAGGTGTACCACTTTTATAATGTTGTCCACACCTGGGGAGGATAGGTGTTGTCCTGGGGTGTGTGGGGAGGATAGTGTTCTCCTGGGGTGTGTGGGGAGGATAGTGTTGTCCTGGGGTGTGTGGGGAGGATAGTGTTGTCCTGGGGTGTGTGGGGAGGATAGTGTTGTCCTGGGGTGTGTGGGGAGGATAGTGTCTGGGGTGTGGGGAGGATAGTGTTGTCCTGGGGTGTGTGGGGGAGATAGTGTTCTCCTGGGGTGTGTGGGGAGGATAGTGTTGTTCTGGGGTGTGTGGGGAGGATAGTGTTGTCCTGGGGTGTGTGGGGATAGTGTTATCCTGGGGTGTGTGGGGAGGATAGTGTTGTCCTGGGGTGTGTGGGGAGGATAGTGTTGTCTGGGGGGTGTGGGGAGGATAGTGTTCTCTGGGGTGTGTGGGAGGGATAGTGTTGTTCTGGGGTGTGTGGGGAGGATAGTGTTGTCCTGGGGTGTGTGGGGAGGATAGTGTTATCCTGGGGTGTGTGGGGAGGATAGTGTTGTCCTAGGGTGTGTGGGGAGGATAATGTTGTCCTGGGGTGCGTGGGGAGGATAGTGTTGTCCTGGGGTGTGGGGAGGATAGTGTTGTCCTGGGTTATATGGTGTCAGGGTACAGTGCCCAGTAGTTACAGCGCTGGACAACAACATGGCTGTTACACAAGTGAAAGTGGATTCCAAAGGCTTGGTGGTCCGTTAGGTTTAGTGCAGATACAGAACATTGTATACTACACCTTCACTACACTGTTGCTGGCACTACACTCGATCACCTTCACTTCCTCATCTGTAAGTAATGTTGCCCCGGACACGACCTAACAACCCTTATAGAGTAGCGAAGGTTTGACCTCAGCTAGTGTCGTCATGAGGTCATCATTATCTGTTTCAAAGATTCAGTAAATATTAGAGGCTGAACTTAGAAGTCACTGAGGTTAGTCTCTGTCACGCTGGAGTTTTGGGTGACTTACCGTCTGTGGACGGTGGGTGAGATGAGCCCGGCGAGAGGACGGTGCCTGGGAGGTGCAGGGAGCAGCACGCGTCAGCAGTAAGCAGACGCAGGAGGTAGCGCCACGTTCACCAGGAATCCGAGACGTAGCCCAGTGATTTATTCTGTGAGAAAAAAACATCGCGTTAGCCTTCTCAGTGATATATTATGAGAGATAAGAGCGACACCAGTGATTCATTCTAGAGGAACAATGGTGACCAGGAACCTTACATGTCTGGAGGGAGGTGGGGGCGGGTCTTACGACAGACAGTCACACCGACGCTGGGTGATGAGTAGTATAGCAACACAAATGACCAACTGATACTTGTTGTTTATAATCAAAATAACGACATGATTAAATGTTATGACGCCAGATTAGTTTTGATGATGTTGGAATTTGTAACCAAACAGGAGGCAATAATGTCGCTGTCAAAGACCTGGCAGGCTTCACTAGACGGGTAAATATATATGTATATACACTGAGGCCATCAGTTATCAGTCAATAATCAAGTCAATCAGTCAGTCAACCATCCAGCCATCCAGTCAGTCAGTCAACCATCCAGCCATCCAGTCAGTCAGTCAACCATCCAGCCATCCAGTCAGTCAGTCAACCATCCAGCCATCCAGTCAATCAGTCAACCATCCAGCCATCCAGTCAGTCAGTCCGTCCAATCAAGCGAGTCAGTGACAATAGAGATTCAGCCACTGAGACAGGTATATACTTTACCTTGACGATTATTCAGTTGATATAAAACGAAAATAAATGTGACTCTGAGGGAACTAATGACAAAATAAACAGAAAATCACATGTTTATCTGTAAATAAATGAATATGAAAATCAATGGACGTGAATAATTCTGCAATAAAGATAAGACAGTTTTGCTCTGCGTCCAAGAAACACAGTATCAAGACTTAGAGATTGATGAGTTGTAGCAAATGTCTCTGTGTATGAAAACCACTTTTAAACTCAGTCAGCTGGTATGACAACATTTCTAATTGGTGTAGCAGTTCTCAGTGCAATGTTTTCCGCAGCCAACAATTGAAATCGGGATTTAAGTCTTGTATTTCTACTGAATTTTCAAACAATTCTGCGTGTTTCTGGTAGCCCGGCCAGGTGGATAGTGACCCGGCGTTTGGGAATTGGGAATTTAATTCTTGTATTTTAACCTTTTCTAGCATTTCTGAGTTTGTCATACAATTCGTAACTCGAAGTCCCGTCTAAGAGGTTGTGTTGCAAATGGCACTAGAGGGAAAACAAGCATGATAGTGGTAGTTATAAAGAGATTAAAGGCATTAATAATGGGAACTTTAACAGTGCTACAAGCGGTACTCAGAAGGTCAAAAAGTATATAAGAGCACTAGAAATTTTTTTCTTCAGTGGTGCTACAGGCGCTGGGTGGTGTTACGAAGGGCTGAGGTTAGTATAGTGTAGAGAGAAGGTGACTCGCGGTGGTGGAGGGCGGTGCTCTGACATGTCGCGATATACAAACATACGAATATACACGTCAATTAAGTATAACTACAATCTCACCTTCACTATATTGGAATGTTCAGTTTACACCTTCATGCACAATCTATACACTCTGATGAATTATTCCTCATCATACAAGATAGTCCAGTGTATGTGTGTGTGTATGATCCTCACATACAACCTTACTTAACATGTTACACCTCCACAACACATGGAATTTTCATCATTTCGTGTTTACTGAGACTCTTTCACTGATGGCGTGTCTAGTCCCCTCCCCACTCCATCTCCTTCCCACGCCATCCCTCTCACCCCTCTCCTTTTCCTACCCATCCTACCCTTTTCTCTCTTCACCCAATCTTGCTCCTGTGTCCTATTTTCTTCCCTATTCCTGTTTTTTTCCCATCCTCTCCTCACCCACCCATTCTCACCTCACCCCCCTCTCCTCACCCACCCATCCTCTCCTCACCCACCCATCCTCTCCTCACCCTCACCCTCTCCTCACCTCACCCCCTCTCTCCTCACCTCACCCTCACCTCACCTCCTCACCCTCACCCTCCTCACCCACCCATCCTCTCCCTCACCCCACCCCTCCTCACCTCACCCACCCATCCTCTCCTCACCTCACCCTCTCCTCACCCACCCATCCTCTCCTCACCACCCTCCTCACCTCCCTCTCCTTACCCACCCATCCTCTCTCCTCACCTCACCCCATCCTCTCCTCACCTCACCTCTCCCTCACCCAACCATCCTTTCCCTCACCTCAACCCCTCTCCTCACCCACCCATCCTCTCTCCTCACCTCCACCCTCTCCTCACCCTCACCCCTCTCCCTCACCTCACCCCTCTCCCTCACCCCTCACCCTCTCCTCACCCACCCATCCTCTCCCTCTCCTCACCCACTCATCCTCTCCTCACCCCACCCTCACCCTCCTCACCCACCCATCTCTCTCACCTCACCCTCCTCACCTCACCCCCTCTCCTCACCTCCCCTGTCCTCACCCACCCATCCTCCTCCTCACCCCTCTCTCCCTCACCTCCTCCCTCTCCTCACCCACCCATCCTCTCCCTCACCTCACCTCTCCTCACCCACCCATCCTCCTCACCTCACCTCCTCACCTCACCCCTCCCTCACCCACCCATCCCCCCTCACCTCACCCTCCTCACCTCCCCCCTCTCCCTCACCCACCCACCCCTCTCCTCACCTACCCCCATCCTCACCTCACCCTCTCCCTCACCCACCCATCCTCTCCTCACCTCACCCCCTCCTCCCCCTCACCCTCTCCTCCCCTCACCCTCTCCTCACCCACCCATCCTCTCCTCCCCCCTCACCTCACCTCTCCTCACCCCTCCCTCACCTCCCTCTCCTCACCCACCGATCCTCTCCTCACCTCACCTCCTCACCCACCCATCCTCTCCCTCACCTCAACCCTCTCCTCACCCACCCATCCTCCTCCTCACCTCACTCTCCTCACCTCCCACCCCACCCCTCCTCTCACCCACCCATCCTCTCCTCACCCACCCATCCTCTCCTCACCTCACCCTCTCCTCACCCCCCTCCCACCCACCCATCCTCTCCTCCCTCACCCCTCTCCCTCACCTCTCCCTCACCCAACCATCCTCCCTCACCTCACCCTCTCCTCCACCCACCCATCCTCTCCTCACCTCACCCTCTCCTCACCCACCCATCCTCTCCTCACCTCACCTCTCTCACTCTCCCCCTCACCCACCCACCCCTCTTCTCACCTCACTCTCCTCCTCACCCTCTCCTCACCCTCACACCCCATCCTCACCTCACCCTCTCCCCCACCCACCCATCCTCTCTCCTCACCCACCCTCTCCTCCCCCTCACCCTCTCCTCCCCTCACCCCCTCCTCCTCACCCACCCATCCTCTCCTCCTCACCCCACTCTCTCCTCACCTCACTCTCTCTCACTCCACCCATCTCCCCACCTCACCCTCTCCTCCCCTCCTCTCACCACCCCTCTCCTCACCCACCCATCCTCTCCTCACTACCTCACACCCATCCTCTCTCTCCTCACCTCTCTCCTTCTCCACATACACACAAGACCCGCTGTGGGAAAGTAATAAAATGTACCGGGTAACCTGAGCGCAATTCCACCTGTCCAGTAGGTGGTCCACCCAATATATCTTCCGCACCTTCCTCGTTCTGCGGGTCATCGTACAGCGGCCACTATCTTCACTATTCCCGGTGTTTGGAGGCATCGTACATGGGGGGGCATCATCTTACACTCGGCATTTTTCTCGGCATTTTTCTCATTTTCGTCCATGGGGCCTTTTTGTGGGGGGTCATCTTACAATTGGCATTATTTTCAGCATCATCAATGGTGTTAGTTATTGTATATGTGGCACTGTTAGGTTAGGTTAGGTATTGCACTTGGCACTGTCATGGTGCCATCAAACACCTCACTATCTGTTATTGACTATCGCACATTGTTGTTGGTCATCTGCCCTCTGATATTACCGGGAGTCACGTGTGTGTGTGTGTGTGTGTGTGTGTGTAACATTACTGAGATCGTCTGGTATTTGTCGCTGTTGAAGGGTCATTGTACATCTGGCACCGTCATCACTGCCTATATTGTTAAGGATTATGTTACACTTGTTATGGGTCATCGTCCATCTGGCATGTCTTAACCACACACACACACACACACATGCTACACAACACACACCTGAAATACAATACTAATTCCTGATTACATAAGCATGAGGAGGATGGCCTAGATACGGTTCACCTTACAGTCACATGTAGGTCAAGGATCTGTACTGTGTCTCACCTCAATATTCGTGTCCTTATTATTATTATTATTTATTTAATTATTTAGTTATTATTATTATTTATTATTTATTGTTTGTTTATTATTATTTTCTCTATCAATACTCACAAAAGTTATTGACTCGAGTAACTTTTTGTGTGGATGTTGAATCGTTCTCGAAATTTGGGTTCACATAATGGTTCCACTAATACACCTCCCCTTATGACCACTAACACCAGGGTAAACAAGGGAGTTATTGAAGGCCTTGCTTGTTGCTGCTATTATCCTCAACGCGGTGAACACACATTGGTATTGCTTGTGGAGGGAGAGTGCGGGAGAGGGAGAGAGAGAGGGAGAGGGAGAGGGAGAGAGAGGGAGAGAAAAAGGTCAGAAAGGGATACAGACAGATATAGAACAGGAGGAGGCGAATGAGAGAGGTAGAGAATGAGAAAGATAGAGTGGAAGAAGTGGGGGTGACAGAGAAGGAAGGAGAGAAAGAAGGAACGGGTGTGAAAGGTAGATGTGAGAAAGACTGGGAGATAGAAAGAGAGAGTGAAAGAGAAGGACAGAGATAAGAAAGATGGAGAGAGACGCCCGAAGGGAGAGAAGGTAGGAGTGAGAGAGATAAAACAGAAACACACACACACACAACACCGACACACACACACACACACACACCCTTACACACACACACACACACACACACACACACACCCTTGCCTCCTCTCAAATAATGTGAACCTTCTCTCCCTCCACCCAGAGTGCCACGGGCCTTTATTTATGGTCCAGGTTGGCACTACTGACCGCTAGAGTGCCACGCCTCTGAAGGAGAGGAACAGAGGGGGAGAGAATGAGAAAGAGAGGAGAGAGAGAGAGAGAGAGAGAGAGAGAGAGAGAGAGAGAGATTCGATCATCTCATAATTGGTTCTTTCTGTTAACTAAATAATTCTCATTAATCTTTTGTACACATTAATTATATATTACTATTATTTGTATTAGTATTATTAGTAGTCTAGAAAAAAAGACAGGTTAGATCAGGCTTAGGTTAGGCTAGGTCAGGTTAGGTTAGGCCAGGTCAGGTCAGGTTAGATTAGGTTTTTCTCTTATATCAAACAAACTTAGTTAATTGAAAGGTAAGTGTAATGTCACCATGGGGCAACACCACTGACATTAATTCTTTCTTCTACGTGGACAACGTCTTGCACACCTGTCAAGTTCCACGTTAATCTGTCTAACATGTTTTAAGATCCTTGGTTCAATACTTGCTGCTTTAAGTTTAGTGAATAAACTTAATGTGATATTCTCCTCTAAAAAATGGCTATTCATCTGATTCAAAGAGAGAGAGAGAGAGAGAGAGAGAGAGAGAGAGAGAGAGAGAGAGAGAGAGAGAGAGGACAAGGTGAAGAAAAGCTTAATTTGTATTCCTGCTGCTGAGGATTAATAATAATAACATGAAACCTTTGACACTGTGAGGTATTATAAGAGAAGCCCTTGAGGCTTCGACCTGACACACACAATGATGATAATGACATACTATATTACCCTCAGCCACCAACAACACCGGGGGCTCACGCTATAAAACTGTGGCACAAACTCTAAGAGGAGAGAGAGGGGATGGGGAAGGGAGGGAGGGAGAGGATGAAGAAGGAAGGGAAGTGGAGGGAAGTGGAGACAGGACTGAGGGTGAGGAGAAAGAGGGGTGTGTTGAGGCACTGCATTATTTCTTATACTTAGATAACGTAAGATAACGTCCACCACTGACATTAATTCTTTCTCCACGTTAATCTGTCTAACATGTTTTAAGATCCTTGGTTCATTTGCTGCTTAAGTTTAGTGAATAAACTTAATGTGATATTCTCCTCTAAAAAAATGGCTATTCTATCCTATTCAAAAAGAGAGAGAGAGAGAGGTGAAGAAAAAAAGCTAATTTGTATTCCCTGCTGCCGAGGATTAATAATAATAACATGAAACCTTTGACACTGTGAGGTATTATAAGAGAGCCTTGAGGCTTCGACCTGACACACACAATGATGATAATATTGCTTCATATTACCCTCAGCCACCAACACCGGGGCTCACGCTATAAACTGTGGCAATAAACTTCTAAGAGACGGGAGAGAGGGAAGGAGGGAGGGAGAGGATGTGAGAAGGAAGGAAGTGGGAGACAGGACTGAGGGTGAGGAGAAAGAGGGGTGTGTGTTGAGGGCACTGCATGGGGGTGGGGGTAGGCAGGTGGTGGGTGATCTGCACACCTCTATGAACATCACCTACCTGTACCTGCTATTCATTAACTAATACTAATTCGCTTATATACAGACATTTGATCATTATTTTTTACTTAAGATAACGTAAGATAACGTCTCCACCATCCCTAGTTGAACAAAAAAGGAACAGTTCTTGAAGATTAACATAATTCAGATAATATTTGAGTATATGAAGCAAATTATTTAATCCTATTAGGGGAGTACCATGACAATTATTATCATATCAATAAACCTTCCTTGTAATCCGGTCTTGTTGGAGATATTTTCGTAATAATAACAAAGTGACAAAATGAATATTTCTATGATTTTTTTTAGCACAAAGTTAAGTCTGATATTTTCTCATTTACTGGAGATATTTTGTGGATTATGTTGAACGTGTGAACCCAAAACCTTCCTTTGTGCAGGTGTTCATATCTCGTTACCATTGAAGGCTTAATGTCAAATGTAATTAACCCTGAGCCACCACGCTGTACAATAAGCCCACGCTGGTTTATAAAGCTGTGTATCATAAATCAACAATATTATATATTTACAGCTTGGCTAACAGTCATTCAACGAGT
>NW_024754568.1:0-30264 GCF_018991925.1 Homarus americanus
CTACATCAACCACACCCACCACCAACACCCACACGCACCCACCACCCCCCCACCACCCCCCACCCCACCTCAACCCCACCCACCCACCACCACCCCACCCACCTTCCACCACCCCACCCACCACAAACACCACCTTCCCCACCACCCACCCACCACCCACCACCCACTGCCCACCACCCACCCACCACCACCACCTGTTCCCACCACCACACCACCACCCACCACCACCACTCACCCACCCACCCACCACACCACCTCACCCACCACCCACCCACCACCCACCCACTCACCCACCCATTCTCACCACCACCTGCTCACCCACCACCCCACCCCACCTTCCACCCCACCACCACCACCACCCCACCACCTCTGACCCACCCCCACCCACCCGCCCCACCCACCCCACCCTGACCACCACCCACCACCCTGACCACCCTCCGACCCAACTCACCACTGACCACCCCTGTCTTCACCCACCGACCCCACCCACCTGCCCACCCAACTTTCACCCCACCCACTGCCCCACCTACACCACCACCCTGACTGCCCACCCAACTGTTCACACCCGTCTGACCCACCACACCCTCACCACCACACCTGCCCA
Source organism: Homarus americanus (assembly GCF_018991925.1). Lineage (NCBI taxonomy): Eukaryota > Metazoa > Arthropoda > Malacostraca > Decapoda > Nephropidae > Homarus > Homarus americanus. The sequence continues at coordinate 605 of NW_024754568.1, forward strand.
CCCACCACCACCACCCCACCCTTACCTCTCACCCACCACCACCACCTTGCACACCCCACCCACCACCACCCACCACCCACCCCCACACCTCAACTACCACCCCACCCTCCCACACCACCCCCACCACCACCCACCCACCACCCCCTGACCACCCTGCCCTGAACCAACCCCCACCCACCTGCCCACCCACACCACCCCACCACTCCCCACCCACCCACCACCCCACCACTGCTCCACCCACCACCCCACCACCTGCCCACCCACCACCCCACCACCTGCCCACCCACCACCCACCCCACACTCCTCCCCCACCCACCCCACCCCACCCCACTGCCCACCCACCTGACCCCCCACCTGCCCACCCACCATCCCCCCACTCCCCACACCCACCACCACCACCACCTGCCCACCCACCCACCACCCCACCACCCACACTGCCCACCCACCACCGCCACCCCACTGCCCACCCACCACCCCACCACCACCCCACCCCGCTCCCACCCACACCCCCACCCACCTGCCCAACCCACCACCCCACCACCCCACCCACCACCCCCACCACTGCCCACCCACCACCCCACCACACCTGCCCACCCACCACCACCACCTGCTCCCACCCACCACCTCACCCCACCACCTGCCCACCCACCACCCACCTCCACTTCACCTGCCACCCACCGCTCCACCCACCCACTCTCCACCCACCCCCACACCCGCTCCACACCCCCACCACCTGCCCCACCCACCACCACCACACCCACCGCTCCAACCTAACCACCCCCCACCCACTGCCCACCCACCACCACCACCACCCGCCCACCCACCACCCCCACAACCTGCCCACCCACCACCACCCACCTGCCCACACCCACCCCCACACCCAGCTCCACCACCACACACCACCCCACCCACCACCACCTGCCCACCCACCACCCCCACCTGACCTGCACCACCCACCACCCCCACCCACCTGCCCACCCACCACCCCACCCCCCACCTACTAACCCACCACCACCCCACCCACCTGCCCATCCCCACCACCCCCACCCTGCTCCACCCACACCCACCCACTGTCCACACCCACCACCCCCACACCCTGCCCCACCCACACCCACCACTCCCTCCCACCCACACACCCCACCACCCTGCTCCCACACCACCACCACCACCTGCCCCACCCACCCCACCCCACCACCTCCCTCCCCACCCACCACCACCACCTGCCAACCACACCACCACCCACTGACTCCACCCACCCCACCACCACCGCCCCAACCCACCCCACCCACCCCACCACCTGGCCCACCCACACCACCACCCACCCACCTGCTCCCACCCACCACCCCACCCACTTGCTCCCACCCACCAACACCCCACCTCACTCCACCCCACCCACCCACCCCCACCACCTGCCCACCCCACCACCCCACCCACTGCCCACCCACCACCCCACCACCTGCCCACACCAACCCCACCCACCACCCCCACCACTGCTCCCACCCCACCACCCCCACCACTCCGTCTCACCCACCCACCCCCACCACTCCTGCCACCCACCACCCCAACCCACCCTGCCTCACCCACCTGACTCCCCACCACCTCTGCCCACCCACCCACCCCACCCACTTGCCCACCCACCCCCACTCCCCACCCACCTGCCCACCCCGACCCCACCCCACACCCAACTCCACCCCACCCACCCTGCCCACCCACCCCACCCCACCCCGCTCCACCCACCACCACCACCCCACCCCACCTCCCACCCACCCCACCACCTGCTCCACCCACCACACCCACCCTGCCCCACCCACCCACCTCCCCCCACCTGCCCGCCCCACCCACCACACCACCTGCCTCACCCACCACTGACCCCCACCCACCCACTCCACCCACCACCGCCACCACCTGCCCCACCCACCACCCCACCACCTGCCCACCCACCACCCACCTCCTCCACTCACCACCCTGCCCACCTCACTCACCACCCCCACCCACCCACCACCACCACCACCCTACCCACCCACCCACCCCACCAACGCCCCCACCCCACCCCACACCCTGACCCACCCACCCACCCCACCCACAGTCTCACCCACCACTGACCCCACCCACTGCCACACCCACCACACCACACACCCTGCTCCACCCACCCCACCCCACCACACTGGCTCACCCACACCACCACCCCACCCCACCCCTGCCCACCCACCACACCACCACCCCACTGCCCTACCCACCACCACCCCACCCCACCACCTGCCCCACCCACCCCACCCCACCACCACCACACCCATTCACACCCACCCACCCCCACCACCTGCTCCACCCACCACCCCCACTCCCACCTGCCCACCCACCACCCCACCCACCTGCCTCACCCACCACTCCCCACCCACTTTCCCACCCCACCCCCACCACCCCCACCCGCCCCAACCACCACCCCCACTCCTCTACCCACCATCCCCAACCACTCCTGCTCCCACCCACCGACCCCAACCACCTGCTCAATCCAACCACCACCAACCACCTGCTCCAACGCACACCCACCACCCCACCCCTCCCCACCCACCACCCACCTGCTCCACCCACCACCCCACCACCGCTGACCCACCCCACCACTTCACTGCCCACCCACCCACCACCCCACTCCACCCACCACCTCACCACCACCTCGCCCACTCCCCCACCCACCACCTGCCTCCTCACCCACCACCACCTCACCTGCCCACCCACCACCACCACCCACACACCACCACCCACCCACCCCACCCACCACCTGCCCACCCACACCCACCTGCCCACCCACCCCACCCACCACACTCCGCTCCACCCACCACCACTCCTCACCACCACCACCACCTGCCCACCCCACACACCACCACTCCGCCCACCCACCACCCCTCACCCCACCCGCCCACCCACCCCACCACCCACCTGCCCACCCACCCCACCACCCACTCCGCTCCACCCACCACCACCCACCAATGACTCCACCTCACCCCACCACCACCACCCACCACCCACTCCACTCCCCCACTTCACCACCACTACTCACCAACACTCCACCACCCACCACCTTCACCCACTCCCACCACCACCCAACCACCCCACTCTCCGCACCACCACCTACCACCACCACCCATCACCACCACCACCCACCACCCCCACCCACAACCACCCACCCACCACCACCCACCACCCCACCCACCCACCACCACCACCACACCCACCACCACCCACTCCACCCACCAACCCACCACCCCACCCACCCCACCCCACCCACCACCACCCACCCCACCCACCCACCACCACCACCACCCACCCACCACCCCACCACTGCCCACCCACTACCACCACCTGCCCCACACCCACCACCCTCACCCACCACCCACACCCCACCCACCCCTGACCACCACCCACCCTGCCCACCCACCACCCCACCACCTGCTCACCCACCACCACCACCACTCCACCACCACCTGCCCACCCACCACCACCACCACCACTGCCTCACCCACCACCACTCACCACACCTGCTCACCCACCACCACCACCACTTTCCACCACCCACCCACCACCACCCTGCCCCAACCACCCACCACACCCCACCCCCCACCCACCCCACCCCACCACCCCACCCGCCCCACCCACCACCACCACACCATCCCCCCCACCCAACACCACCCACACCCCAGCCCACCCCACCCCAACCCACCACCCCACCCCACCCCCACACCACACCCACCCACCACCACACCCACCCACCTCACACCACCACCACCATCTGCTCCACCCACCACCCACCCACCACCTGCTCCACCCACCACCACCACCACCTGCTCACCCACCACCTCACCACTCCGCCTCCCACCCACCACCACACCACCACCACCTCACCTCACTCCTGCCTCCCACCACCCCACCACTCCTCCCACCCACCACCACCACCTCCCCAGCCTCACCCACCACCTCCCTACCCACCACCACCACCTCCTCCCACCACCACTACTCCCCACCACCACCACCTCCACCACCACCACCTGCCCACCCACCCCCACCCCACCACCTCGCCCTCCCCACCACCACCCACTGCCCCACCACCACCACCCGCCCCACCCACCACCACCACTGCCCCACCCACCACCCCACCACCCCGCCCTCACACCCACCCCACCACCACTGCCCCACCACGACCAACCACCCCACCCTGACCCACCCCACCCCACCACCACCCTGCCCAATCTCACCACCACCACCCACCTTCCCCACCCAACCTCAACCCCTCACCACCTGGCCCACCCACCACCACCCACCACCTCACTGCCCACCCACCACCACCACCACCTCGCTCCACCCACCACCACCACCTACCTCCACCCACCACCACCACCTGCTCCACCCACCACCACCCACCCCACCCACCACCCCACCCACCCACCCCAGCCCCACCACCACCCACCCCAACGCACCACCACCCCACCAATCTGCCCACCACCACCACCACAACCAACTGACTCCACCCCAACACCAACCAACCACCACCCTGGCCCACCCAACCAACCACCACCCCTGACTAACCCCACCCCACCCCACCCCAATCTCACCAACCAACGACCCCACCCCACCCACCCCACCCCACCACCACCCTGGCCTCCACCCCACCCCACCCCACCCCACCCACACTGCTCCCACCCACCAACCACCACCTTCCACCACCTGCCCACCCACCCACCACCCACACCACCACCGCCCACCCAACCACACCACCACACCGGCCCACCCACCAATCACCCCACCCGGCTCCAAATCTAACTTCACCCCACCCCACCACCCAACCACCACCACCCCACCCCACCGTCTCTGACCCAATCAACCCACCACCCACCAACTCAACTACAATCAACTTCACCCCCACCACAACTTGCTCACCAATCACCACCCCCACCAACCACCCCACCAACTGACCCCCACCACCACCACCTGACTCACCCACAACCAACTCAATCCACCGACTCAATCCAACCCACCTCAACCACCACACCCTGTCTCACAACCCCACCACCACAGGCCCACCCACCAACTCACCACCACTTCACCTCCGCCTCATCTAACCTCACCTCACCAATTCACCTTCACTGCCCTCACACCCATCTCACCACCACCACCACCACTCTGCCCACACTCACCCCACCACCACCACCCTCCACCCCTCACCACCCACCACCACCACCACACCACCTGCCCCCCACCACCACCACCCATCACCCCACCCACCCACCCACCCCACCCCACCACCACCACTGCCCACACCACCCCACCCCACAACCACCCCACTCAAATCTCAACACCACCACCACCACTCCACCCCACCACCTCACCACCACCACCACACTCCACCCACCACCACCACCTCACCAACCTACCACCCCACCCACCTCGCCCCACCCACCAACACCCCACCTGCCTCCTGACCACCTCACCCACTGGCTCCCACCTCACCACCACCTGCTCCCACCCACCACCACCTGCCTCCCACCACCACCACTCCTGCCACCCACCACCACCACCTCGGCCTCCCACCACCACCACTCCCCGCCTCCCACCACCACCACCTCCTGCCACCCACCACCCCACCACTCTCTCCCACCACCACCACCCTCCCACCACCACCACTCGCCTCCCACCACCACCACTGCTCTCCCACCACCACCACTCTGCCTCCCACCACCACCACCACCACTGCCTCCCACCACCACCACCCCACTCCTTCCCTCCCCCACCACCACCCCACCACTGCCTCTCCCACCACCACCACTCGCTCACCCACCACCTCCACCACTGGCCACCCCACCACCACCACCTCGCTCACCCACCACCACCCACCTGCCCACCCACCACCACCACTGCCTCCACCCACCACCACCCACTGCCTCACCCACCACCACCAGCTCACCCACCACCACCTCGCCCACCCACCACCACCCCACCACTCGCTCACCCCACCAACCCCACCACTCGCCCACCCACCCACACCCCCCACCACTCGCTCACCCCCACCACCACCACCACTGCCACCCACCACCACCACCACCACTCGCCTCACCCACCACCACCACCACTGCCCACCCACCACCCCCACCACTGCTCACCCCACCACCACTCCTGCTCACCCACCACCACTCTCCGCTCACCCACCACCACCCCACCACTCCCTGCTCACCCACCACCGCCACCACCTGCCTCACCCACCACCCCCACCACCCCGCCTCACCCACCACCACCACCACCACCTCACTCACCACCACCACACCACCTGCCTCACCCACCACCACCACCACCACCTGCTCACCCACCACCCCACCACCACCACTGCCACCCACCAGCCCCACCCACTCGCCTCACCCACCACCCCCACCACTGCCTCACCCACCACCCCCACCACTCGCTCACCCACCCCCACCCACTCGCTCACCCACCACCCCCACCACTGCTCACCCACCACCCCCACCCACCACCTCCCCACCACTCCTGCTCACCCACCACCCCCACCACTGCCTCACCCACCACCCCACCACCACTCGCTCACCCACCATCACAACCACTCGCTCACCCACCACCCCCACCACTTGCTCACACCCACCACCACCACCACTCGCTCACCCACCACCACCACCACCACCACCCACCACCACCACTGCCTCACCCACCACCACCACTCGCTTCCACCCACCACCACCACTCAAGCCCACCCACCACTCACCACTCGCTACCCACCACCACCACTGCTCACCCCCACCACCACTCGCTCACCCCCACCACCACTCGCTCACCCACCACCACCACTGCTCACCCACCACCACCACTCGCTCACCCACCACCACCACTGCTCACCCACCACCACCACTCGCTCACCCACCACCACCACTCCCGCCTCACCCACCACCACCACTCGCTCACCCACCCCACCACCCCACTCGCCTCCACCCACCACCACCTCACTCGCTCACCCACCACCACCACCGCTCACCCACCACACCACCACTCGCTCACCCACCACCACCACTCGCTCACCCACCACCACCACTCGCTCACCCACCACTCACTACCAACACTCACTCACCAACACCTCACTCACTCACCACCACTCCTCACTCTACTCAACACTAACTCACCAACACCACTCACTCACCACCACTCACTCACCACCTCACTCACTCACAAACACCACTCTTCCCACCACTCCACCCACCACCACCCACCCACCCCACCTCACTCACCCACCACCACCCTCACCCACCACCACCACTCACCCACCACCACCACTCACCCACCACCACCCACTCACCCACCACCACCACTCACCCACCACCACCACTCACCCACTCACCCACCACCACCACTCACCCACTCACCCACCACCACTCACCACCACCACTCACCCACTCACCCACCACCACTCACCCACTCACCCACCCACCACCACCACCACTCTCCTCACCCACCACCACCACTCGCTCACCCACCACCACCCACCACCACTGCTCACCCACCACCACCACCACTCGCCACCCACCACCACCACCACCACTCGCCTCACCCACCACACCACCACCACCACCACCTGCTCACCCACCACCACCACCACCACTGCTCACCCACCACCACCACCACCACTGCTCACCCACCACCACCACTGCCTCACCCACCACCACCCACCACCACTGCCACCCACCACCACCACCCACCACACTCGCTCACCCACCACCACCACCACCATTCCCACCCACCACCACCACCTCAGCCTACCCACCACCACCACCACCAGCTCACCCACCACCACCACCACCACTAGCCTCACCCACCACCACCACCACTCAGCTCCACCCACCACCACCACCACTCGCTCACCCACCACCACCACCATCGCTCACCCACCACCCCACCACCATCTGCTCACCCACCACCACCACTCCTGCTCCCCACCACCCCCACCACTGCTCACCCACCACCCCCCACCACTCCTGCCCACCCAACCACCCCACCACTCCGCTCACCCACCACCCCCACCCCACTCGCCTCACCCACCACCCCCACCACTGCCACCCACCACCCCCACCACTCGCTCACCCACCACCCCCACCACTCGCTTCCACCACCACCCCCACTCTGCTCATCCACCACCCCACCACTGCTCACCCACCACCCCCACCACTGCTCTCACCCACCACCCCCACCACTCGCTCACCCACCACCCCACCACTCGCTCACCCACCACCCCCACCACTGCCTCCTCACCCACCACCCCCACCACCTCGCTCACCACCACCACCACCACCACTGCCCACCCACCACCACCACCACTCGCTCACCCACCACCACCACCACTCGCTCACCCACCACCACCACCACCTCACCCACCTCACCCACCACCTCACCACTGCTCACCCACCACCACCACCACCACCTCGCTCACCCACCCACCACCACTGCTCACCCACCCACCACCACCTCCGCTCACCCACCCACCACTAACACCACTCTCACCCACCCACCACCACCACTCGCCTCACCCACCCAACACCACCTGCTCACCCACCACCACCACTCTCAGCTCACCCACCACCACCACTCGCTCACCCACCACCACCTGCCTCCACCCACCACCACCCCACCTCACCTGCCTCACCCACCCCACCACCACCACCTCGCTCCACCCACCACCACCACCACCTCCTCGCCCACCCACCACCACCACCACTGCTCACCCACCACCACCACCACCTCCGCTCACCCACCACCACCACCACTGCTCACCCACCACCACCACCACTCGCTCACCCACCACCACCCACCACTGCTCACCACCACCACCACTCGCTCACCCACCATCACCCCCACCACCACCACTGCCACCCACCACCACCACCACCATCTGCTCACCCACCCACCACCACCACCACCTCCGCTCACCCACCCACCACCACCACCACTCGCTCACCCACCACCACCTCCACCACCACCACTCGGCCTCACCCACCACCACCACCACCTCACCCACCACCACCACCACTCCTGCCCACCCACCACCACCACCACCACCACTCGCTCACCCACCACCACCACCACCACTCGCTCACCACCCACCACCACCTCCGCTCACCCACCACCACCACTCGCTCACCCACCACCACACCACCACCACTCGCTCACCCACCACCACCACCACCACTCGCTCACCCACCACCACCACCACCACTCGCTCACCCACCACCACCACTCGCCCACCCACCACCACCACCACCACTCGCTCACCCACCACCACCACCACTCGCCTCACCCACCACCACCCACCACTGATCACCCACCACCACTCGCTCACCAACCACCACCACCACTGCACACCCACCACCACCACCACTCGCTCACCCACCACCACCACCACCTGCCCACCCACCACCACTGCTCACCCACCACCACCACTCGCTCACCCACCACCACCACTGCTCACCCACCACCACCACTCGCTCACCCACCACCACCTCGGCTCTGCTCACCACCACTCCACTGCTCCTACCACTCACCACCATTCACTTACCACCACTCACTACCACCTCTCTTATACCCACACCACCACCTCACCCACCACCACCACCTCACCCACCACCACCACCTCACCCACCACCACCACCTCCACTCACCCACCACACCACTCCACCCACTCACCACCCACCACCACCACTCACCCACCCACCACCACCACCACTCACCCACCACCACCACTCACCCACTCACCCACCACCACCACTCACCCACCTCACCCACCACCACCACTGCTCACCACCACCACCACCACTCGCTCACCCACCACCACCACCTCGCTCACCCACCACCACCACCGCCTCACCCACCACCCCACCCACTCGCCCACCCACCACCACCACTCCTCACCCACCCACCACCACTCGCTCACCCACCACCACCCACTGCCTCCCACCACCACCACTGCCTCTCCCACCCACCACCACTCGCCTCCCTCCCACCACCTCCCACCACCCTCCTCCCACCACCACCACTCGCCTCCTCCCACCACCACCACTCTCCCACCACCACCACTCTCCCACCACCACCACTGCCTCCCACCACCACCACCTCGCCTCCCACCACCACCACTGCCTCCCACCTCCACCACCACTCGCCTCCCACCACCACTCAGCCTCCCACCACCACCACCACTCCCTCCCACCACCACCACCACTCGCCTCCCCACCACCACCACTCGCTCACCACCACCACCACTCGCTTCACACCACCACCACTGCCTCACCCACCACCACCACTCGCTCACCCCACCACCACCACTCGCTCACCCACCACCACCACTCGCTCACCCACCACCACCATCGCTCACCCACCACCACCACCTGCTCACCCACCACCACCACTCGCCTCACACCCACCACCACCCACTCGCCTCACTCACCACCACCACCTCGCCCCACCCACCACCACCACCTGCCTCACCCACCACCCCACTCGCTCACCCACCACCACCAGCTCACCCACCACCACCACCACTGCTCACCCACCACCACCACCACCACCACTGCTCACCCACCACCACCACCTGCTCACCCACCACCACCACCACTGCTCACCCACCACCACCACCACCACTCGCTCACCCACCACCACCACCACCACCACTGCCTCACCCACCACCACCCCACCCACCACTCGCCTCACCCACCACCACCACCACCACTCGCCCACCCACCACCACCACCACCCCCTGCCCCACCCACCACCACCACCACCACCACTCGCTCACCCACCACCACCACCACCACTCGCTCACCCACCACCACCACCACCACTCGCTCACCCACCACCACCAACACTCGCTCACCCACCACCACCACCACTCGCCTCACCCACCACCACCACCACCCGCCTCACCCACCCACCACCACCACTCGCTCACCCACCCACCACCACCACTGCCTCACCCACCACCACCACCACCGCCTCACCCACCACCACCACCACCACTCGCTCACCCACCACCACCACCCCACTCGCTCACCCACCACCACCACCCCCACCTCGCTCACCCACCACCACCACCCCCACTCGCTCACCCACCACCACCACCACCCCACTCGCTCACCCATCACCACCACCCCACTCCGCTCACCCACCACCACCACCACCACTGGCCACCCACCACCACCACCACCACCACTCGTCACCCACCACCACCACCACTCGCTCATCCATCACCACCACTCGCTCACCCACCACCACCACCACTCCGCCTCACCCACCACCACCTCGCTCACTCACCACCACCTCGCCCACTCACCCACCACCCCTCCTCCACTTTCACCACCTCACCACCACTCACCTCCTACCATCACTCTCTTATACCACCCCACCACCACCACCTCACCAACACTCACTCACCACCACTCCACCTCCCACCACTCACTCACCAACACTCACTACCACTCACTCACTCAATCACTCACCACCACTCACTCACCACCACTCACTCACCACCACTCACTTATCACCACTCCTCTATCACCACTCACTTATCACCTCTCACTTACCACCACTCACCAACACTCACTCACCAACTGTGTTCTTGGAATTCTTCATTGTCTATATCAGTGGTTCTCAACCTTGTTTGCCCCATGCACCCCTTTCACCATATGTCAGAATGTCATTCCCCCCTCCTTTCCAAGATTGTCTGCCTCAAAGTGCATTCCAAATAATATGCATATAATACTGAAAATCCTATATTTTTTCCATATTAGTACATATACATTTACAATTTTATATGGATTATTTTATAGTGGAGTTTTACAAATTAAATGCCACTTGAAAATGTTGATGGATTTATAAACTTGAATAAAGTAAAATAGTTGTTTTATATTTGTAATGAATTACTTAACAGACCAAACTGAAGCATAATGCAATAAAAAAAAATTCAATAGAATACCAGGACATTGTAAATTTGTAATTAATTTTATTCGGATGAAGATTACAGTCATGAGAAACCTGTGATTGTTTTTTCTTCGCCAATTCTGGGATACGCGGAGGAGTTTTGAAACACAACGCAGGTCATTTTCTGCCTCTAATCTACTACGTTGTTTGTTTTAATTTGCAACAGAGTTGAAAACTGACTCACAAAGATATGTCGACACAAACGGAAGCAATGCACGGATAGCTCTTTCTGCCACTTTTGGGTAGGAATCGCACATCAAGGCCAAAATTCTGTGATTGATTTCATCAAACATATCTCTTGCTCCCGAATTCTCCCTGAAAACCTGACTCTGGGAATTTCCTGGTTGAGAACCCCTGGTCTATATCATTTATCCAATTTTGTGTTTCTGTGTTGAGCTCAGTCACTTTGTTCCAAATATTTGCGGCTTTGTTGTGTATTTCTACATTGATTGCTAGGAGGTTTGCTCTCTTGTGTAGCTGTTCGTTATTGATGTTATCGCCGCTGAATTTATCGTTAGTGTCAACAACCATGTGCCTCCCCCCACACGCGGCCTGTTACCACACCAGAGGTAGCGACTGGGTGGGGGGCGGTGTATACCACCGGAGTGTCATTACCACTGGCGTGAGCGCTGTGAGGGCGTCATGGATCTCATGACACAGATCGCCCTCTCGAGTGCTCCCCTTCCCCACCACGCGACCTGTTGCCTCGACAGATGTGGCAGCTGACGGGGGGGGGGTGTTTACCGCTGGGAGTGTCATCGCCACTGGCGTAAGTGCTGACGTTTTTGCTGCCTTACCCGAACAAAGATAAGAGGTGTTTACGGCGGCGTGGCCACCTGACTCTATACCACCGACTGTCACTACTGGCGTAAGTGCTGCCATCGCCGGGAGTGTTTCATCGCTGGCGTCAACACTAGTAGTGTCAGTGCTGACGTTTTGCTGCCTTACCCGACAAAGATTAGGGATGGCGGTGTTTACGGCGGCGTGGCCACCTGACTCTTACCACTGCGACTGTCATTGCTAGGCGGTGTGGTCTACTTTGGACTCCAAGAGACTGCCACCTCAAGTGGGGCTGCTTGCTTGATTTGTGAACAGCAACTCCCAATCCTGGCCGAGTTTTGTACTGAAACCAAGTTTACACGGAACTCTTCATGGAAACACCATACTGGTTGCATTGACCCACACTTGTAAGTGCAATAGAAAGTAATGACATAACCCTCTCAATTGCTGAAATGTTGTGGACTAATTAGCGCACTCGTTTCCTGCCTTATCTGAGCAATAAGACAACATGGAATGAGGTGCTAGCTAAGATTAATAGAGTTATTAACTTTGTATCATGTCATTCATGCTCTATAATCAATTATAAATTAAGATAAATTATGTGAGAACTTAGCTAATTGTGTATCAGATAGATCACATGTAATACTAATGAACGCCTTGTTGTCTACGGGTTTGTTACCAATAAACATTGGGCCATGCCGGGCAAGGTTTCAAAGTATTTCGCTGAGCTTTTACGTCACTGGGCGTCACCTTCAGGGCGTTTTACGATCAAAACAAATGCAGGAGGGCATCAGAAGGGCCTCAACTAACGGAGAGAAAAAGGACCACAAGACACATCACCAACGCCAGAGTTCGCGTGGGTAGCATGATCTAGTCATCAGCCATCCTGCCCAGCAATTGGGTGGGCTTGTCACGGCGCGTGGAACAGTGTCGTGTTTGAATGAGGAGTGTATAAATATTACAGGGGTTTTCGCAGAGTTTTCAGTTCAATCGTATGGTGCTGCTGACGTTTGTTTGGCTCAAACCGGCTCACACTTTTGTTGAAATAGGCCACCTCCCAGGTAATTATCGCAGTGATGCATGTTTCAGGCAAGCTGACCGGGTTTGAGTTCACAAATAACCTACTTAACGAATTACGAGGTAAGTGTGATTAAATTAACTTAATATCACCCCAATTTGTGACACCGTATACAACCTGCAGTGATTCACTTGTAACACCGTAAGTAACCGACAGTGAAGTGTCGCTTGTAACACCATAAGCAACCAACAGTGACCAACTATTGTCAAACATACATACAAGCAGCGAGCCACACAACCGAATGCAAATACAGTCAGTGAGCAGTGGTTCATCGAACAAACTTTGAGACCTAACCAGAGCTGAAAATAATTCTCAATAAGAGGACCAGAGGTAGCGGGAATGGATCAAGAGCAACGAAAGAGAAATGTGAACATGGATGAAGGTGACCAAGACCCAGAGGCAGTAGTTGTACCTCCAGAATTGAACGACCACGATGTTACGGCCACAGAAGCTGAAAGAGGCCACCCTCTGCCTGAGTCTGAATGCTTAGCACCTGACCAAAATCCCGGATCTAACATAATGGCAGAAGTACGACGAACTGTGACTGAAATGCTGGATGCATATTTTGCGAAAGGGAACACAGCACGACGTTTGGACGAAGGGAGCGACCAACCCAGGCTGAAGACAACATCAGGAGGGACTCTTGGCAAGTCTCCCACTGTGATGACTGGACGCCCCAGGGGCCATGAGGAATCGACCGACAAAGACGAAGACGTGCAACGAGTTGAAATGGAGCAGCCTGAAAGGAGAGAGAAGTAGGGCGTCAAGGAAGAATCCGGCAGCACCTCAACTTCACTGAAGGATATGTTGTCATCCTACCACATGCGAAATGCGCGCAGCCCTACTTTCAAGGGGGGGGGGGGAGCTGTGGAGAATATTGGGACTACATGAATAGCTTCAAGAGATACGTGGAAACCTCCACTGCCCCAGATTCGGAGAAACTTCAAATGTTAATCCACTCGTGTTCAAGTAATATTCGGAATATTCTGAACCCATTCACCAGGATGAAGTCCTCTGAGGGCTATAGAAAGGCACTGAGTACCCTGAAGGACCGGTATGGTGAGGAGGACGCCCATATCGAAGAATTATTGATGAACCTGATCAACGGACCACCTGTCAAAATAACCAACGGCGAAGGCCTGCAGGACTTGGCCGACGAACTTCAGGCGTGCATTTGCAGCTTCCAGTCCATGGACTCACAAGAAACCCTCGAGCATCTCCTCGTAAAAAAAGGCATAATTGACAGACTTCTTGGTCTTTTACAAGAAAGGTGTGAGATTGCAGTCCTCGATCACCCTCCAAAGAGATATGGCCACATGAAAATAAGGGACATCTGGCAGTTCATACAAAGCAGAGCGAAGGAGGCAAAAATGACGCATACTCGATACACTAACCTGGGGTACGAGGGAAAAGACCGATCTAGCAAACAAGCCATGACTCTTGTGACCAACGACGTAGGAGAACGAGATTGTCCACTTTGTCATAGCCCTCATCGACTGCCACAATGCTCAAACTTCCGGAAGTTAACAAAAATGGAAAAAAGGAACACAGTCAAAGAGTTGGGCTATTGCTTCTTGTGCCTAAGGGGCCGGCACCAAGCTAGCAACTGTATGTCTGGCTTCCGCCCATGCGACATCGACGGGTGTGGTAAGGCACATTCAAGATGGCTCCACCTGCCAAAGGAAGGGGCAGGTGTGCCGCCAAGGAAGGCAAGTGGGAGCAGCCGCCAGATCATAAAATCGAATAGGGTAGATGCTGACGTTTAGGAAGACCGAGGATTCAAGAGAGAGAGCCAGGACTGTGACTTCGAAGATAGAGAACAGAGTGGTGGAACCGGAGGAAGAAAGAATAGAAAGAGAGAGCCCCAAGAAGATGACCAAGGCAATCAGCTGAGGCGGTTCGACCAAGCCGACAACAAGCAAGGAGAGAGGACATATGTGAATTACGTGGATACTACTGTAAGAGGGCGAGATCAATGACTAAGCCAAGACAAGGTCGCGCTCCCTATACTAGAAGTTCAAATAATGGCAAAGGGGTTTACAGGATCAGAGAGAACTACGGCGCTACTGGACACAGGCAGCGACAGGTCTTACTGTGCCAAAGGACTGGTCGAAAGACTGAGAATACGAGGGAAACCAACATCACTCTTCATAAACACGTTAACCCAAGGGGAACAATGTAACACCACAGAAGTAGATCTGGAAGTAAGAGGCATTAACACCCGGGGAGCGAAGTGCCCCATATCCCTTCCTAAGGTACTAGTACTTGACAGACTGCCACCTTCTTTAGAAAACTCAACAGCTACACCCCTAGACATACTGTAGATGCTTGGGGACATCTTCGAGTCTGAGTTACTGATTGGACAAGATTGCCCAGATGCCCTGACTCCCCTCGAGTGTCGGACGGGGCCGGATGGAGCACCTTTTGCAATAAGGACAAGATTGGGTTGGACGATTAATGGGCCCCTGATGGGCAATTTAACTCACAGGTTTACAACGGAATGTTCCATGCTGACTGCCTCTACAGAAAAAACTCGTTTGGAAGAGCAGGTGAGGCGCTTCTGGGAAATCGAAGCATTACACCAGACCCCGGGAGATGGCTCCCCATCATTGGTCGAGGATAAACGGGTCATCAAGCTTTGGTCGTCGACTGGACAGAGAGTACAGGGACACTACCAATTCCCAATTCCATTCCGACGTCAACCGCCCTGCCTACCTGACAACAGAGCGCTCGCCGAGCGTCGCTTACTAGGACTAAAGAAACGCCTATCGAGGGACACAAGGTTGAGACGACGGTACAAGGAGATGAAAAAATTATTCAATGAAGGCTTCGCCAAAAGGGTGCCACTAAGGCAATTATCGAAATCCGGTGGAAATAGCTGGTACCTGCCTCATCACCCAGTACTAAACCCCAATAAACCAGACAAGGTACGGATCGTCTTCGATTGTGCAGCAGCCTTCACAAAGACTTCACTCAACAACCAAGTGCTCCAAGGACCAGACCTCAACAACAAATTGATTGGAGTATTCATGCGGTCTAGACAAGAGCCGATCGCCCTGATGGCCGACATCGAAGCAATGTTCCATCAAGTGAAGGTAAACCCCGAGCACAGAGACACTTTACGATTCCTCTGGTGGGAAGGGGGAGATTTGACACAAACGCCAATGACATGTAGGATGACAGTGCATCTCTTTGGAGGAGTGTGGAGTCCCTCGTGCGCGGCCTATGCTCTGCAACGGACCTTCCAAGACTTCGGAGATGGGTTCTCGGATGCCGCAAATAGAGCGAAATCAAACTTCTATGTTGACGACCTGCTCCTGTCAGTAACTGAACCAAAAGAAGCAATTATGATATCTCGGCAGTTGCGACATCTTCCATCCCTGGGAGGTTTCAAACTCACAAAATGGATCAGCAACAACAAAGAGGTCCTCAACACGATACCACTTGAAAGTCGACATACTGGAGTGAAGGAAGTGAACCTGGGATGTGAAGACCTACCCACGGAGAGAGCTTTGCGAGTCATGTGGGACCTAAATGGAGACCAGTTTGCAGCAAAGGTTCAGGCTCCCACCCAACCAGCGACAAAAAGGGGCTTACTTGCAGTGGTAAGCTCGGTGTACGACCCTTTAGGATTCATCTGCCCTTTCACCATCAAAGCCAAGCACATTTTTCAAGACGAATGCAGGCGGAAGAAGGACTGGGACGAAGACATCACCAAGCAAACCCTTCATAAGTGGTTGCGCTGGCTTGAAGATTTGAAATCACTGCGAAACTTCAAAGTTCCTCGCTGCTACAGACCTGGGGGCCTGGGTTGTGCCACCTCATCGCAACTCCATGACTTCTGTGACGCCTCACAAGTGGCCTATGCAGTTGTAACGTACCTACGGACAGTAGATAATGAAAGTACTGCCAGATGTTCTTTCGTTTGTGGCAAGGCTCGTCTGGCCCCTCTCAAACAGCTAACGGTCCCAAGGCTAGAACTCTGTGCAGCAGTCCTGGCGACAAGAGTAGACCAGACAATCAAGCGTGAAATTGGAGTCCCACTTGAAGAATCTGTGTTCTGGACGGACAGTATGATTGTGATCATGTACATCAGCAACCTAGAGAAACTTTTCCATACCTTCGTTGCCAACAGGATCTCGGCTATACATGAAGTCACGGAAAAGGCCCAATGGAGACATGTACGATCACGATGGAATCCAGCAGATGATGCTACAAGAGGCATACCTGTTGAAGACATGTTAAAAGAATGCAGATGAATTGATGGTCCTTCTTTTTTGTCTCTACCTGAGAAGTACTGGCCGAAAAAACCGGAAATCAGACACGAACTTGAGAACGATCCTGAGGTTAAGCTCGAGGCGGTGTCATTAGCCACAGCAGGAAATAATGCTGATGCCATCATGAAGCTGCTATGAAACAGGTACTCATCATGGCATGCGCTGCAGTGAGGTGTATCCTGGATCAGGCGAGTATCCAGCATCCTGAGACACGACTTTCAGGGTGCAACATCAAAGCCGCTGGAATTGCCTGAACTGCGGAATTCCAAGTGGGCCATTATTCGGTTCCTGCAACAGGAGGCCTATGGTGAGGAGATGAGCCTCCTGCAGCACCGAAAACTGCCACGACAAAGTAAACTGTACCGACTAGAGCCATATCTAGGCCAAGACTGGCTGCTGAGAGTAGGAGGAAGGTTACAAGATGCCAAAGAAAGAACTGGACCAATACTACTGCCCAGAGACCACCCAGTAACCAAACTTATAGCACGGGAAGCACACGCGGTGGGCGCTGGTCATTCTGGGAGAACATGCACTGTCTATACTCCGGTGTGAGTTCTGGATAGCCCGTTGCCACCCTCTGCTCGATAAGATAATAAAGGAGTGTGTCACTTGCCGTCGTAACAAATGGAAGCCCACTAGGCAAAGGGATGCCATGCTGCACGAAGACCGGACCAAGCCCGGGGAGCGTCCCTTCACTTACACTGGCACTGAGTGCTTTGGCCCATTCACAGTAAGACAAGGACGAAAGAGTACCAAGAGATATGGCTGCATATTCACCTGTCTAGCTACTGTGCAGTGAACCTGGAGGTGTTGGAGTCTCTAGATACAGATGCACTCCTAAACGCTACTCTCCGCTTCATCGCGAGAAAGGGTACGAATCCGAAACGTATCCGTTCAGACAATGGCACCAACATGGTCGGGACTTGCAAAGAACTCTGTGCGGCAGTGCGTAGTTGGAGGAATGATGAACGCATAAACAGACACTTTCAGAAGAGATATAGAATGGGTATTCAACCCTCCAGCGGCTTCACACATGGGAGGAGTCTGGGAACGGCAAATCCGAACAGTCAGAAAGGTTCTCAGAGCAATTGTGGGAACCCAACTCCCGGATGAATATCGACTGCAGACGCTATTTTGTGAAGTGGAAGCAATCATAAATAATCGACCAATCACCCCTGCCTCAAGCAACGTGAGGGACCTGGAAGCGCTTACACCAGCCCACATCTTCCATGGTGCCCCACACGCTGATCTGTCACTAGGAGGATGTCTTCTGAAGGACTCATATCAACGACAGTGGCGGCACGTGCAGTTCCTAGCAGACCGCTTGTGGAAACGCTGGGTGAGGGAGTACCTTCCACTACTCCACAAAAGACAGAAGTACATAGAACTAACCAGAAATCTACAGGAAGGCGACCTCGTCCTCGTCACTGGGGAAAATCTTCCTGCAACAAATGGCCATTGGGCAGGGTCACGGCAGTGGTCCCAGGAGCTGATGGTCTGGTGAGCCAGGTACGTGTGCAAATAGTATCTGGGGAGTTCCGAAGGCCAGTGACCCGTGTATGCCTTCTTGAACACGCCACACCGTAAATCTTGGGCGATTGCACAACGCCGGGAGTGTTATCGCCGCTGGCTTTATCGTTGGTGTCAACAACCATGTGCCTCCCCCACCCCACACGCGGCCTCTTACCACACCAGAGGTAGCGACTGGGGGGGGGGCGGTGTTTACCACTGGAGTGTCATAACCACTGGCATGAGCGCTGAGAGGGCGTCATGGATCTCATGACACAGATAGCCCTCTCGAGTGATCCCCCCCCCTCCCCCCACCACGCGACCTGTTGCCTCGAAAGATGTGGCAGCTGACGGTGGGGGGGGGGCGGTGTTTACCGCCGGGCGTGTCATCGCCACTGGCGTAAGTGCTAGCATCGCCGGGAGTGTTTTCACCACTGGCGTCAGTGCTGACGTTTTTGCTGCCTTACCCGAACAAAGATAAGCGGTGTTTACGGCGGCGTGGCCACCTGGACTCTGTACCACCGGGACTGTCATCACTACTGGCGTAAGTGCTGTCATCGCCGGGAGTGTTTCATCGCTGGCGTCAACACTAGTGTCAGTGCTGACGTTTTTGCTGCCTTATCCGACAAAGATTAAGGGGTGGGCGGTGTTTACGGAGAAGAGATCATGACTCTGCTAATGTATGATTTAAAAGGCGGTGTGGCCACCTGGACTCCAGGAGACTGCCCCCTCAAGTGAGGCTGTGAGGATCAACACTGTTAGCAGTGGATACAACAACTCCCATTCCTGGCCGAGTTTTGTACTGAAACAATTTACACAGAACTATCTTCCCTTGAAACACCATACTGGTTCGCATTGACCCGCACTTGTAAGTACAGCCAAAGTAATGACATACCCCTCAGTAATGAAATATTGTGGACTAATTATGCCCACTCGTTCCTGCCTTATCTGGAGCAATACGACAACGCGGAATGAAGTGTAGCTAAGATTAATAGTTATGAACTTTGTATCATGTCATTATGCTCAATAATCAATTATAATTAAGATAAATTATGTGAGACCAACTAATTATGTATCAGATAGATCACCATGTAATACTAATGAATGCCTTGTTGTCTGCAGGTTTTGACCACATCAATAAATATTGAATGCGTCAAAAGACGGGTTTCAATCATTCCCTTCGACTTGCCCGTCACCTGAACGTCCTTAACTAAGGCGTTTACAATTGATGTGGTCTGTATATTTTATGTTATATATAAATCTGAGGGCTATATTTTGTACTGTTTGTAACCTTTTAATGCTCGTTTTACTAAGGGTGTTTAATGGGATGGGTGGGTAGTAGGGTGGCAATGTCATCGTGGTTCTTTATAATCTTATGAAAATTCAGTATTCCACCTTTTGCAACACCGCTAAATAGTTTTATTTAGGTAAAGTATTAATATCCAGGTTGTTTATTAAGTTGCAATGGTCAGAATAGTGTTAAAGGAAACGAATGATCTTGACATTTATTCAGGGAATTTAATATTCCACATTTTAGAAAACAAAATCCATCAAATACAAAACCAGGTTTTGCTACTACGACCCGGTGTTGCTGCTCACCATAGAGAACATGTCTTTCTTGCTTCTGTTTCTACTCATCACCTCCCTGCTGACCACCTGAGCTCGGATGTAGCCTTCCCTCCTCTCCTGGCTGTACACTGACTGCTGACCTCAGCTCACTTGCTGTACACAACCTTTATACTCTGGGTGTGCGAGGACATGCATGGGGTTGTCAGGAAAGCTCTGACGAACATTGGTGAGGCTGCAGGTAGGAGGACTCGCACTGCCGGCCTCTGGATGTTTATCCAGATCTATGAGATCAGTGAGGGTCTTGGCACCTAGATTGACTTCAGGGAGTCTTCCTGACCCTGAAGAATCGTCACCAACTGGTCGTCATGCCCAGATCTCTCACTTAAGTCTCGTATCAAGATCTTTGACTGCACCACTCTTTATACTCCTCTCATCCCTTACTGCAGAGCATTGTCTGCAGAACACTGCCTCAGGATGAGCATACCAGAAGGAGGAATCTCGTCACATTCACCAACTCCACCAATCTGAACAGCCTTCCTTGGCTGACTCCTCAGGGCTCAAGCTGGAAGAGAACTTGCCTCGGACCTTCGGAGGGTGATGAAGCTTGACCTTGGTGTTTGAACCAATTTGGCAAGTAGACACTCACGATGGTGGACAATAGAGTCTCAGGTTGTGAAGCTGGTTCCCCTTTCAGTTTATGATGAGCGACCCAAATTCTGCAGAACCTGAGAGCCGTTGTGAGAGCCACCGCAAATGTGAGACTGGACCTATCTGCGGGTAAGCAAGAATCTATCAGGCATGACCCAGTTTTTGATGGCACTGCAAATCATGTAACCATAGTACTGGTCAGTACTCAGGTCGTCAATGAGTATGTGCAAGCTCAACGGTGGAGGGCCAACTGTGATTTTTTCAAAGCTCGGATTTATTTCTAACTCAGTGGCAGAGTCAACATCTGCAAAGAGGACCAGACCATCTGTTGTTTGAAAGTCTTGCCATCCAGCTCCTGGATCAGGGTGTCTGGTGGCAACTCGTTGGTGTGGCGGTCACAAACAATCCAGACCAGCTTCCTCCCAATCTTCCGCTCTATCACTGTATGACCCCCTTGCCACCCTGTGTTCGTGTTGGTGCTTGTCCCCTCAATGGCCTGCAGGGGGTCTGGTCTACGTTCACTCTCTCTGAGCCAGTTCACAATGTTATCACCACTTACACTATCTCAGCTGGTTTCCTGATGTCATCTTTTCTCTGGAGTGAATGCCACAAAATCACTTCCCTCCCTGGTTCCACTGCCGGCAAGGAGTGAGAGTGTTCTTCCTTCCACCCACTGGCAAGGAACAAACTTGTCCGGGAATCTCCAGAAAAGCACCACTTAGAACCGCACGGTGTCCATCCCTTCTTCCATCAAGGCAAACAATTGATTCCATTTTCTCTTATCCCCTTATCAAACTCCTCTTCTAGGTTACTGACAAGTTTCTCCTGAGCTCTCCTTACTTTGTTATGATCTATCACCAGGTGAACATCATCAGGTGTTATCAAACCACCGTCAATCCAGGCAGCTGTTGTTATCTCTGCAGTTTCTCTGAGACCAGTGTGGTGTCGCATGCTGGCCAGAGCTATGCTCGGGATATCTTTCCTATTTCGAATCTTATGCATGGAAGGTTTGGGATCATTATTTTCTGGGTTAGGGACAAAGTCACCATTCTCCTGGTCAGCACTCGGATCAGTCATGGGGAAGTCATTAAACTCTGAATCAGCTTGACTCCAATCATCGGCCTTTTTTACCTCACCCTGGGCCTTCCCAAGTCTCTTTTTCTCGGCAACTCTTCTCCTCTTCTGTCTCTCTGTGGCAGCCTCCTGTCTCTTGGACTCCAGAATATCTTGGCTAGAAATCATGAGAGCCCCTATACTGCCAGTCTTCTCTCTCTGTGCTTTGACAAATGCCAGTTCGATCACAGGAATCTTCAGTTCACGCTTGCAAATACAGGAAATGTGGGCCTCGGATTTACAGTCACGATCGCATCCAAACTCAGGACAGAGAACAATTGGGCACTTGCAAGTAATTATGTCAAATAACTGGTCCAGTTGCTTGGCAAAGCTGTCCTTAACTGCAAGTTTTCCTCTCCCAAGAGAGATATCTCATGCCTTTTCCCAACTGGCTAGCAGTCTCTCACTAATCTTCTTCTGACTTGTTATGACTGGAGGCTTGAACTGAGCGTTAGCCAGAGTGTACTGTGCCAAGACAGCTTTGGTCAAGGCATCACTGGCACGTTCTCGGTTTGTGTAAGTTCTTGGTTCTTTTCACTGATTTGCCTGATTAAACACCGCATCTCAAAGCATCTCTCAATGTAGAAGGCAACTCGACTTCAGGAGCTCTCTCCCAGACCCAGGATAGTGACTGAGATGGCTGGATTTTTGGTTCCTCGTCCTGACACAAGCAGCCATCGCAAATATTATCAACTTATAAATGCATCAGAATCTGAAACAGAAAAAAATATTGTTAGTTGGGTTGTTAAAGAATGAAGTCAGAAAGCAATGTTCACTATTTAATTGTAATGCACTAATGCAGCTGTACGTTAGATTTTCGATAAATTTCACGCTAAAATTTACCTAGCAAAAGGTTGCAAAATATTGAAACTGAAATCATTTTCTGTTTATATACACTAAAATCTACCAAAAAAGTAATGGGCCATTAGTTTTAGCTGATCTTCCCTCCTATGACACACCCTAGTAGGTAGTCCATAATTGATTTAACAAAGGCTATATATATACATCTTTCTTTTGTTATTAATGCTAAGGTTCTTAAAACGTTTTATTTTTGATACTCTTATTCTTGCCTGTCGTTCTTTATCTTATATTTGTGTTATATATCCTCTTTTTGTTAGTATTAGTCCAAGCATCCTGCCTTCAGTGTCGTATGGGTATAGTTCCTGGTCGACTATTACTGAACTTCTTTTCATCTTGGCTATTGGTATTATCTTGAATTTGTTCTTATTTGTCCTGATTTTCCATTTTTTCTCAGTCATTTATATTTTTTGTCGCTCGTACCGTGTAGAGTGCCATAAATTGGGTTGATTTTCTTGGGTATGATACTATTTGAGTAATATCATCAGCAAACATTACATATTCGCTAAAGGGGGTGGGTTGAGGTGTGTGTGAGGTATAAATTGTATATAGTGTTGGAGAAAGGCATCCTCCTTGAGGTACTCCACTCTCAAGATTAAACATAGTTCCCATAAAGTTTCCAATTTGAATTTGTGCTCTCCTATCATCTAAATAGTTACACAATATTCTTAGCAAGTGTTCGTTAAGTCCCAATTTTAATATTTTATATTTTAAGCCTAAATGCCAAAGTTTATCAAAAGCCTTAGAAACGTCCCTTAAAATTATATTGATGTGGTTCCCCTTGCTTTTTTCTATTGCAATTATTTCCGTTATTGTAGCTATTGCAGTTAGGGTATTTCTATTGGGCATAAATTCATGTTGTCTATTGTTAGTTTTCCCCTGTTGTGCTAAAAAGGTTATAAGTCTCGAATTTAACATTTTTTCCAGTAGTTCACGGTAATTTAATATTTCCTTATTGTCCTTACCCTCCTTGGGATTAAATATCATTTTGGCATAATTTAGTTTGTCTGGAAAGTAACCGGTTATTCAGCATGCGTTATAAATGTTTAATTGTGTTTTTAAGTTGTTTTCAGGTAGATTTATGATCATATTTCGTGTAATACCCGTGAGACCGGGGGCCATTTCTTTAAACTTCCTCAGCCAGTGCATCATTTCTCCCATAGTTATTATTTTATTATTAGGTAGTAAGTTATAGTCTATATATTGCTTTGGGGTGATTCTATGTATTTGTCTTCCCATTTCGTCTTCTTTCCTTTCTTCGTGTTCACTATCAAAATCTTCATTTTCCTCATCTGATATTTTAAAAACTTTACCCATTCCCTTTTGAATGCTGACTCTTGTTCATTTTCCTCGTACAGTTTTGTTCCATTTTGGTCTTTAATGTATGGTGTTTTTTGCTTGTTGTACCCAATCATCTTGTTTAAGGAAGTCCAAAATGTTTTTGTGTCTTTAGTCTTGTCGGCCGCCATTATAATATCATTCCATTTTTTGTTGTTTGCTTCCTTCCATGCGTCTCTCAATTTTATCTGCAGTGCTGTATGCGTCGTATATAGCCATATGTTAATGCCGTGTCTTTCCTTATACCTGTTTATTGCATTGTAATGGGTTTGGATTAATTTAACTTCTTCTGTTAGCCTGTTGTTGGGTAATGTTCTAAAGTGTGAAGTAGGAGTGTGTTTGGTTATAGATGTTTTTATTGCTGAGTGCAGTCTGTCCATTTCTGAGTCTATGTCTTCTGTTGCTTTCCCTTGTAGGTTAATCGAATGGTGATTACCTAAGTCGTCTTTGAAGCTGTCCCAGTCTGTTTTGCTCATTTTCAGCCTCTTTTATTGGTATCTATATGGGGCTTGTTGGCAGTGTTAGTATAATTGGCAGATGGTCACTGCCTGTGAGAGGTCCTTGTTTTATATAAAGTTTTGGCACGAAATCATCTACTGAGTGTCCGCAGGATAACATCGTGTACACGGATTGGCAGCGAGAAAACTACTTCAGAGCGGTGGTGGAGGAGTTGGGTGAGGTGCGGGGACCTCTGGGGGTGGAGTATGACCACCTCACCCTTCATGCCTCACGCACCCTCCAACACCACCTCCCTCACAGCAACAAACTGGTCGACGTCTCCAATGGCACCATGAAGATGCGTATGATCAAGAGTCACGAGGAGATAGCTGTTATTAAGGTGAGTCACCATGGCCCAGCTGTTATTAAGGTGAGTCACCATGGGCCTGCTGTTATTAAGGTGAGTTACGATGGCCCTGCTGTTATTAAGGTGAGTCACCATGGCCCTGTTTTTATTAAGATGAGTCACCATGGCCCTGTTGTTATTAAGGTGAGTCACCATGGCGCTGCTGTTATTAAGGTGAGACCATGGCCCTGTTATTAAGATGTCACCATGGCTAGATATGTTTTATTTTGTTATTCTCCTAATATTAAAGCGGGGCCATCTCGGATGGGTCTCACTAGTCGGTAACGTTGTGAACCCCAAGGCCGACCTGATCATCATCAAACTACTGGGGCGTCAATTGACGTCACCGCGGTTGTTTGAGAATCGGCTTTTTTCACACTTCATTTTTCCAACATTCGCGGCCTGAGATCCAAATTTTCTTCTGTGGAGCACCATTTATTAACCTTAATTCACCTCTTCCCCGATATATATATATATATATATATATATATATATATATATATATATATATATATATATATATATATATATATATATATATATATATATATATATATATATATATATATATATATATATATATATATATATATATATATATATATGCAAGTAAATCACTGTAGGTGCGCGTGATCTAGGTATATGCTGATAACCACAAGGAAAGAAGAAAACACGAAGTTCCCAAGCGCTTTCGTGTAATTCACATCTTCAGGGGTGAGTACAGACTAGAGAGAGTAATACAAATCAAGGTGTATATATACAGAGGAGGGTGAGACCAGGTCCACAATGGTCAGGTATTAGGTAATGACCTTACTAATCTTTAAATAGCACACAACGGTTGGTGGTCAGGTCAGATGACTATATCTCTAAAATGAATGACCTCTTATGTGATACTACAACATATTCTAAACTTATAAATAATCCTCTCAACACTGTCAACACCCAGTTCAACAAAAAACTGAAGTCCCTATTGAGAGGCAAAGCTACGCTCATTAAACATCTTACTTCAACGTCCCCTCCACTGCCATACATGTACGGTGTAATCAAGACCCACAAGCCCAATAACCCAGCAAGACCCATCATTAGCTCAGTTGGGTCAATCTCTTATAAACTATCTAAATGGTTAGTTTCTTTACTAAATCCCCTAGTTGGCAACATTTCTAACTCCAATATCAAGAATAATACGGATCTGGTTGATAAACTCAATAACTTACACATTAATCATGATTTTAAACTGGTCAGCTTTGATGTAACGTCACTCTTTACAAAGGTCCCAGTTGATGATTTACTAGAGTTCCTCATAGATTCCCTGGATAACATTTCACTGCCCGTCTCGAAAGACGACTTCATCGAACTCATCAAACTATGTATTAAGGATTGCAAATTCGAATTCAATGGGGAATATTATGCTCAAAAATTTGGTATGGCAATGGGTAATCCACTCTCACCTGTATTAAGCAACCTATATATGGAATTCTTTGAAAAGAAACTATTAAGTAATATTTTACCACCCTCAGCAGTCTGGTTTAGATATGTTGATGATGTATTATGTCTCTGGCCATGTAATGAGGACCTAAAAGCTTTCCTACCACAACTTAACAACTTAGCCCCCTCGATCAAATTCACTGTGGAATTAGAGCAAGACTGTAAATTGCCATTCCTAGACTGTCTGATACACAGAATAGGTAACACTTTTAAGTTCAGTATTTATAGAAAACCAACTAATGTGTGTTCATACATTCATTATTATTCTGCCCACCATAATAAAGTCAAACAGTCAGTATTTTCAACAATGTTTTTACGTGCCTTGAGAATTTGCAGTCCGGAATTCATCGATGAGGAATACAAATATATATATAATATTGGCTCAAACCTTAAATACCCTAGATCTTTCATAGACAAATGCTTAAACATTACTAAGAAAACTTTTTATAGAACTGACCCCAAGCCCACCCATGACCATAAGAATATCTTAATATTACCATTTCACAAAAATTTCTCACACATTCCTGCACAGCTAAAAACCTGGAACGTCAATGTGGCATTTAAAAACTCATGCACTGTTAAACAAATGTTAATCAAGAACTCCCCCAACAACACAATTGGTTGCATTTATAAAGTTCCTTGCAAGGAATGTAATATGTTTTACTTAGGCCAGACAGGTAAAGATCTTGCAACTAGAATTAAACAACACAAATACAGTGTTAGGACAGGCCAGGAATCCAATGCTCTGTTTGTTCATTTGAGGGATAACAAGCATTGCATTGACTGGGATAATGCCTCCTCAATATTACCATGTAATTCAATTGATAGTAGGAACATCATAGAATCTAGTCTTATTAAACATACCGAAGCATCCAACATGAATTTGAGTAACGGCATGTACAAGCTGGACAATTTTGTAATTAAGAAGATTTGTGATCAGGTGAGAAGGCCGGGTCACTTGACCATCTGACCTGACCACCAACCGTTGTGTGCTATTTAAAGATTAGTAAGGTCATTACCTAATACCTGACCATTGTGGACCTGGTCTCACCCTCCTCTGTATATATACACCTTGATTTGTATTACTCTCTCTAGTCTGTACTCACCCCTGAAGATGTGAATTACACGAAAGCGCTTGGGAACTTCGTGTTTTCTTCTTTCCTTGTGGTTATCAGCATATATATATATATATATATATATATATATATATATATATATATATATATATATATATATATATATATATATATATATATATATATATATATATATATATATATATATATATATATATATTATGTGTGTATGTGTGTTAGTAAAAAAATATTAATTTTGTAATGTTTTGTTTGATTTATCATCATAAAAAATAATGAGCTATTTTACTTACATAATTATAAGACTAAGTGATATTTATTTTGGTAATTTGGCTTACCCTCAGATCTAGCCCTAGAGGCATGGTTATCAGTCTGATGATTATGAATTTAATGTTATAAAAGTTACCTTTGACAAGTTGATTAATTGGTAACAAAAACCTGACCGTAACAGCGGTCAGTAGTGTGTACATCCTGCTGCGTGTACTCTGAGCTGGGTGTACTCTCAGATGAGTGTACTGTGCATTGTTTTCTGTACATTCAGCTGTGTGTACTCTGAGTTGTGTATACTGTACTCTCAGCCGTGAGTACATTAAGCAATGTGTACATTCTTGCATAGTGGCTATTGCCTTTTGTTTATTTTATGTTGGGCAATATATACAGGTAAAAGATATATATGGTTTCTTACCTACTAGTGATATGGAGTGGTAAGAAGAGAAAGCGAATTGGATCGTTTGATGTTTCAGAACTGCGCAGCTACTGTGACGTGGTGGTTGGGCGTGTGCTGCAGCACAGGAGAGGCGTCCTGAGTACTTTAGCTAGTTTGGCAGGCACTCAAGTGCCATGATCAACAGTCAAGCAACTCTACTCCAGACAGTGAACTGATGGACAGTGAGTAACCTGTAGGTGCTAGGGCTGGGTGCAGGAGGTGTGCTGGGGTGCCAGGTTCGGGCTATTGCAGGGGTGCTGGGTGACAGGTCTCAAACAGGTGTGCCAGGGGTGCCAGATCTCCTGGGGTACCAGGTGCTCTGGGTGCCAGATTCCAAGTACCTGTGTGCCTA
>NW_024754569.1:0-18189 GCF_018991925.1 Homarus americanus
TTCTCGATCAGGGGACTTTGTTATACTCGACCAGGGGACTTTGTTATACTCGACCAGGGGAATTTGTTATACTGGGCCAGGGGCCTTTGTTATACTCGATCAGAGGACTTTGTTATACTCGATAAGAGGTCTTTGTAATACTCGATAAGGGGAATTTGTTGTACTCGATATGGGGACTTTGTTATACTGGGCCAGGGGAATTTTTTATACTCGATGAGGCGAATTTGTTATGCTCGATCAGGGACTTTTGTTATACTCGACCAGGGGACTTTGTTATACTCGATTTGGCGGCTTTGTTATACTCGATCAAGGGGACTTTGTTATATTCGATGAGGGGCCTTTGTTATACTCGATCAGAGGCCTTTGTTTTACTAGATCAGGGGACTTTGTTATACTCGATTAGGGCCTTTTTTGGACTCGATGAGGGGTCTTTGTTATACTCGATCAGGGGACTTTGTTATATTCGAGCAGAGGGCTTTGTTATACTCGAGCAGGGGACTTTCTTATACTCGAGAAGGGGGCTGTGTTATACTCGATCAAGGGACTTTGTTATACTCGATCAGGTGGCTTTGTTATACTCGATCAGGGGAATTTGCTATACTCGACCAGGGGACTTTGTTATTCTCGATCAGGGGTCTTAAGTTATACTCGACCAGGGGACTTTTTTATACTTGACCAATGGACTTTGTTATACTCGATGAGGGGCTTTTGTTGTACTCGATCTGGCGACTTTGTTATACTCGAGCAGAGGACTTTGTTATACTCCATCAGGGGACTTTGTTATACTGGACCAGGGGACTTTGGTATACTCGATCAGGGGACTTTGTTATTCTCGATCAGGGGGCTTTAATATACTCGTCTTGGAGGCTTTTTTATACTCAATCAGGGGACTTTGTTATACTCGATCAGGGGACTTTGTCTTACTCGATCAGGGCCCTTTGCTATACTCGCCCAGGGGACTTTGTTATGCTCGATATGAGGAATTTGTTATACTGGGCCAGGGGACTTTTTTGTACTCGATCAGGGGACTTTGTTATACTCGATCAGGGGACTTTTGTTATACTCGATGAGGGGACTTTGTTATACTCGACCAGGGGCCTTTGTTATACTCGATTAGAGAACATTGTTACACTCGATCAGGGGACTTTGTCTTACTCGATCAGGGCCCTTTTTTATACTCGACCAGGGGAATTTGTTATAATCGATTAGGGGAGTCTGTTATGCTCGATCTAGGGACTTTGTTAAACTGGCCCAGGAGACGTTGTTATACTCGATCAAGGGATATGTTATACTCGATCAGGGGACTTTGTTATTCTGGACCAGGGGCCTTTTTTATACTTGAATAATGGACTTTGTTATACTCGATGAGGGGCCTTTGTTATACTCGATCAGGGGACTTTTTTATACTTGACCAGAGAACTTTGTTATATTCGATTTGGGGACTTTGTTATAATCGACCAGGGGACTTTTTTATACTTGACCAATGGACTTTGTTATACTCAATGAGGGGCCTTTGTTATACTCGATCAGGGGAATTTGTTATACACGACCAGGGGACTTTGTTATACGCGATCAGGGGACTTTTTTATACTCGACCAGAGGACTTTGTTATACTCGATCAGGGGATATGTTATACTCGATTAGGGGACTTTGTTATACTCAACCAGAGAACTTTGTTATACTTAATCAGGGGACTTTGTTATACTCGATTAGGGGCCTTTCTTATACTCGATGAGTTGGCTTTGTTATACTCGACCAGGGGACTTTGCTATACTCGACCAGGGGACTTTGTGATACTCGATCAGGGGACTTTGTTATACTCGACCAGGGGACTTTTTTATACTTGATCAGGGGACTTTGTCATACTCGATCAGTGGACTTTCCTATATTTGAGCAATGGACTTTGCTATACTCGATGAGGGGCCTTTGCTATACTCGATCAGGGGACTTTGTTATACTCGACCAGGGGACTTTGTTATACTCGATCAGGGGATGTGTTATACTCGATCAGGGGACTTTGTTATACTCGGTTCAGGGGACTTTATTATACTCGACCAGGGGGCTTTGTTATACTAGGATCAGGGGACTTTGTTATACTTGATCAGGGAACTTTGTTATACTCATCCAAGGAGCTCTGTTATACTCGATCAGGGGACTTTGTTATACTCGATCAGGGGACTTTGTCTTACTTGATCAGGGCCCTTTGCTATACTCTACCGGGGGAATTTGTTATAATCGATCAGGGGACTTTGGTATGCTCGATCTAGGGACTTTGTTATACTGGGCCAGGGGACTTTTTTATACTCGATCAGGTGACTTTGTTAAACTGGACCAGGGGACATTTATATTCTCGATTAGGGGACTTTGTTATACGCGATCAGGGGACTTTTGTTTCACTCGATCAGGGGACTTTGTTATACTCGACCAGGGGCCTTTGTTATACTCGATTAGGGAGTTGTTATACTCGATAAGAGGACATTGTTATACTCGAAAAGGGGAATTTGTTATACTCGATAAGGGGACTTTTTTAGACTCGATTAGGGGACTTTCTTATACTTGATGAGGGGTCTTTGTTATACTCGATCAGGGGCCTTTGTTTAATAGAACAAGGGACTTTGTTATACTCGATTAGAGGTCTGTTTTGGACTCGATCAGGGGACTTTGTTATACTCGAGCAGGGGGCTTTGTTATACTCGATCTGGGGACTTTGTTATACTCGATGAGGAGGCTTTGTTATTCTCGATCAGGGGACTTTGCTATACGCGACCAGGGGACTTTGTTATACTCGAGCAGGGGGCTTTGTTATACTCGATTAGGGGACTTTGTTATACTCAATCAGGAGACTTTGTTATACTCGATCAGGGGACTTTGCTATACTCGACCAGGGGACATTGTTATACTCGATCAGGGGACTTTGTTATACTCGACCAGGGAACTTTTTTATACTTGACCAATGGACTTTATTATACTAGATGATGGGCCTTTGTTATACTCGATGAGGGGACTTTGTTATACTCCATCAGGGGACTTTGTTATACTCGATCAGGGGACTTTTTTATACTCGACCAGAGGACTTTGTTATACTCAATCAGGGGATATGTTATACTTGATCAGGGGACTTTGTTATACTCAACCAGGGGACTCTGTTATACTCGATCAGGTGACTTTGTTATACTCGATTAGGGGACTTTTTTATTCTTGATCAGGGGACTTTGTCATACTCGATCAGTGGACATTCCTATATTTGACCAATGGACTTTGCTATACTCGATGAGGGGACTTAGTTATACTCCATCAGGGGACTTTGTTATACTCGATGAGGGGGACCTTTTTATACTCGACCAGAGGACTTTGTTATACTCAATCAGGGGATATGTTATACTTGATCAGGGGATTTTGTTATACTCAACCAGGGGACTTTGTTATGCTCGATCAGGGGATTTGTTCTACTTGATTAGGGGACTTTGTTATACTGGACCAGGGGGCTTTGCTATACTCGATTAGGGGACTTTGTTATAATCGATCAGGGGACGTTGTTATGCTCAATCTGGGGACTTTGTTATTCTGGGCCTGGAGACTTTGTTATACTAGAACAGGGAACTTTGTCTTACTCGATCAGGGCCCTTTGCTATACTCGAGCAGGGGACTTTGTTATAATCGATCAGGGGACTTTGTTATGTTCGATATGGGGACTTTCTTATACCCGGCCAGGGAACTTTTAGGTACTCGATCAAGGGAATTTGTTATACTCGATCAGGGGACTTTTGTTATACTCGATCAGGGGACTTTGCTATACTCGACCAGAGGCCTTTGTTATACTCGATCAGGGGACTTTGTTATACTCGATAAGGGCACTTTGTTTTACTCGATAAGGGGAATTTGTTATACTCGATATGGGGAGTTAATGTTAGACTCGAACACGGGCCTTTGTTATACTCGATCAGAGGCCTTTCTTATACTAGATCTGGGGACTTTGTTATACTCGATTAGAGGCCTTTTTTGGACTCGATGAGGGGCCTTTGTTATACTCGATCAGGGGACTTTCTTATACTCGAGCAGGGGGCTTTGTTATACTTGATCAAGGGACTTTGTTATACTCGACCAGGGGACTTTGTTATACTCCACCAGGGACTTTGATATACTCGATGAGGGGATATGTTATACTCGATCAGGGGACATGCTATACTCGACCAGGAGACTTTGTTAAGCATGATCAGGGGAATTTGTTATACTCGGCCAGGGGACTTTTTTATACTTGACCAATGGACTTTGTTATACGCAATGATGGGCCTTTGTTATACTCGATCAGGGGACTTTGTTATACGCGATCAGGGGACCTTTTTATACTCGACCAGAGGATTTTGTTATACTCGACCAGGGGATATGTTATTCTCGATCAGGGGATTTTGTTATACTCAATCAGAGGACTTTGTTATACTCAATCAGGGGCCTTTGTTATACTCGATGAGGGGGCTTTGTTTTACTCGACCAGGCGACTTTTTCATACTTGATGAGGGGACTTTGTCATACTCGATCAGTGGACTTTCCTATATTTGACCAATGGACTTTACTATACTCGATG
The DNA here is from genome assembly GCF_018991925.1 of Homarus americanus. NCBI lineage: Eukaryota > Metazoa > Arthropoda > Malacostraca > Decapoda > Nephropidae > Homarus > Homarus americanus. Next base: position 4,583 of record NW_024754569.1, read on the forward strand.
AGGGGCCCTTTTATTATACTCGATCAGGGACTTAGGGATACTCCACCAGGGGACTTTGTTATACTCGATCAGGGGACTTTGTTATACTTGATTAGGGGACTTTGTTATACTCGATCAAAGGACTTTGTTATACTTAATCAGAGGACTTTGTTATACTCGACCAGGGGCCTTTGTTGTACTCGATTAGAAAACTTTGTTAAACTCGACCAGGGGCCTTTGTTATACTCGATTAGAGAACTTTGTTACACTCGACCAGGGGACTTTGTTATACTGCACCAGGGACTTTGTTATACTCGATCAGGGGATATGTTATACTCGATCAGGGGACTTTGTTATACTAGGTTCAGGGGACTTTGTTATACTCGTCCAGCGGGCTTTGTTATACTAGGATCAGGGGACTTTGTTATGCTCGATCAGGGGACTTTGTCTGACTCGATCAGGGCCCTTTTTTATACTCGACCAGGGGAATTTGTTATAATCGATTAGGGGACTCTGTTATGCTCGATCTAGGAACTTTGTTAAACTGGCCCAGGAGACGTTGTTATACTCGATCAAGGGATATGTTATACTCGATCAGGGGACTTTGTTATTCTGGACCAGGGGACTTTTTTATACTTGACTAATGGACTTTGTTTTACTCGATGAGGGGCCTTTGTTATACTCGATATAGGGCACTTTTTTATACTTGACCAGAGGACTTTGTTATATTCGATTTGGGGACTTTGTTATATTCAGTTTAGGACTTTATTTATAATCGATGAGGGACTTTTATACTTGACCAATGGACTTTGTTATACACTCAATGAGAGACGCTGTTATACTCGGTCAGAATCTGTGTTATACACGACCAGGAGACTGTTATCGCGATCGAGACTTTATATTATATACTCGATCAGGGAACTTTGCTTACTCGATCAGGGCCCTTTGCTGCTTACTCTACCGAGGACTTTGTTATAATCGATCAGGGACTTGCTGTTTCCTCGATCAGGGACTTTATTATACTCGATCAGGGGACATTTGTTTCACTCGATCAGGGGACTTTGTTATACTCGACCAGGGGCCTTTGTTATACTCGATTAGGGAGTTGTTATACTCGATAAGAGGACTTTGTTATACTCGATATGGGGAATTTGTTATACTCGATAAGGGGACTTGTTTAGACTCGATTAGGGGACTTTCTTATACTCGATGAGTGGCCTTTGTTATACTCGATCAGGGGCCTTTGTTTACTCGAACAAGGGACTATGTTATACTCGATTAGAGGTCTGTTTTGGACTCGATCAGGGGACTTTGTTATACACGAGCAGGGGGCTTTGTTATACTCGATCAGGGGACTTTGTTATACTCGATGAGGAGGCTTTGTTATACTCGATCAGGGGACTTTGCTATACTCGACCAGGGGACTTTGTTATACTCGAGCAGGGGGCTTTGTTATACTCGATTAGGGGACTTTGTTATACTCGATCAGGAGACTATGTTATACTCGATCAGGGTGACTTTGTTATACTCGACCAGGGAACTTTTTTATACTTGACCAATGGACTTTGTTATACTCGTTGAGGGGCCTTTGTTATACTCTATGAGGGGCCTTTGTTATACTCGATGAGGGGACTTTGTTATACTCCATCAGGGGACTTTGTTATACTCGATGAGGGGACTTTTTTATACTCGACCAGAGGACTTTGTTATACTCAATCAGAGGATATGTTATACTTGATCAGGGGATTTTGTTATACTCAACAAGGAGACTTTGTTATACTCGATAAGGTGACTTTGTTATACTCGTTCAGGGGACTTTTTTATTCTTGATCAGGGGACTTTGTCATACTCGACCAGTGGACACTCCTATATTTGACCAATGGACTTTGCTATACTCGATGAGGGGCCTTTGTTATACTCGAACAGGGGACTTTGTCTTACTCGATCAGGGCCCTTTGCTATACTCGACCAGGGGACTTTGTTATAATCGATCTGGGACTTTGTTATGCTCGATATGGGGACTTTGTTATACTGGGCCAGGGGACATTTTTATACTCGATCAGGGGACTTTGTTATACTCGATAAGGGGACTTTTTATAATCGATAAGGGGAATTTGTAATACTCGATAAGGGGAATTAATGTTAGACTCGAACACGGGCCTTTGTTATACTCGATCAGAGGCCTTTGTTATACTAGATGAGGGGACTTTGTTATACTCGATTAGGGGCTTATTTTGGACTCGATGAGGGGCCTTTGTTATACTCAATCAGGGGACTTTCTTATACTCGAGCAGGGGGCTTTGTTATAATTGATGAGGGGACTTTGTTATACTCGATCAGGAGGCTTTGTAATACTTGATGAGGGGACTTGCTATACTCGACCAGGAGACTTTGTTATGCACGATCATGGGACTTTGTTACACTCGCCCAGGCGACTTTTTCATACTTGCTCAGGGGACTTTGTCATACTCGATCAGTGGACTTTCCTATATTTGACCAATGGACTTTACTATACTCGATGAGGGGCCCTTTGTTATACTCGATCAGGGACTTAGGGATACTCCACCAGGGGACTTTTTTAAACTTGACCAATGGACTTTGTAATACTCAATGAGGGGCTTTGTTATACTCGATCAGGGGACTTTGCTATACTGGACCAGGGGACTTTGTTATACTCGATCAGGGGACTTTGTTATACTCGACCAGGGAACTTTTTTAAACTTGACCAATGGACTTTGTTATACTCGATGAGGGCCCTTTATTATACTCGATCAGGGGACTTTGTTATACTCGAGCAGGGGACTTTGTTATACTCCATCAGGGGACTTTTTTTATACTCGACCAGAGGACTTTCTTATACTCGATTAGGGGACTTTGTTATACTCGACCAGGGGACTTTTTTATACCTGACAAATGGACTTTGTAATACTCAATGAGGGGCTTTGTTATACTCGATCAGGGGACTTTGCTATACTGGACCAGGGGACTTTGTTATACTCGATCAGGGGACTTTGTTATACTCGACCAGGGAACTTTTTTATACTTGACCAATGGACTTTGTTATACTCGATGAGGGGCCTTTGTTATACTCGATGAGGGGACTTTGTTATACTCCACCAGGGGACTTTGTTATACTCGATGAGGGGACTTTTTTATACTCGACCAGAGGACTTTGTTATACTCAATCAGGGGATATTTTATACTTGATGAGGGGACTTTATTATACTCAACCAGGGGACTTTGTTATACTCGATTAGGTGACTTTGTTATACTCGATCAGGGGACTTTGTTATACTCGATTAGGGGCCTTTCTTATACTCGACCAGAGGACTTTGTTATACTCGATCAGGGGATATGTTATACTCGATCAGGGGACTTTGTTATACTCAACAAGAGTACTTTGTCATACTCGATCAGGGGACTTTGTTATATTCAATTAGGGGACTTTGTTATACTCGATTAAGGGCCTTTGTTATACTAGACCAGGGTACTTTGTTATACTCGACCAGGGGACTTTGTTATACTCGACCAGGGGACTTTTTTATTCTTGATCAGGGGACTTTGTCATACTCGATCAGTGGACATTCCTATATTTGACCAATGGACTTTGCTATACTCGATGAGGGGCCTTTGTTATACTCTATCAGGGGACTTTGTTATACTCGACCAGGGGACTTTGTTATACTCGATTAGAAAATTTGTTATACTCGACCAGGGGACTTTGTTATACTCCACCAGGGACTCTTTTGTACTCGATCAGGGGATATGTTATACTCGATCAGGGGACTTTGTTATACTCGGTTCAGGGGACTTTGTTATACTCGTCCAGGGGGCTTTGTTATACTAGGATCAGTGGACGTTGTTATGCTTGATCAGGGGACTTTGTCTTACTCGATCAGGGCCCTTTGTTATACTCGACCAGGGGACTTTGTTATAATCGATTAGGGGACTTTGTTATGCCCGATCTGGGGACTTTGTTAAACTGGGCCACGAGACGTTGTTATACTCGATCAGGGGCTTTTGTTATACTCGATAAGCGGACTTTGTCATACTCGATTAGGGGACTTTGTTATACTCGACCAGGGGACTTTTATATACCTGACCAATGGACTTTGTTATACTCAATGAGGGGCCTTTGTTATACTCGATCAGGGGACTTTGTTATACGCGATCAGGGGACCTTTTTATACTCGACCAGAGGACTTTGTTATACTCGACCAGTTGATATGTTATTCTCGATCAGGGGATTTTGTTATACTCAACCAGAGGACTTTGTTATACTCAATCAGGGGACTTTGTTATACTCAATCAGAGGATATGTTATACTTGATCAGGGGACTTTGTTATACTCAACCAGGGGACTTTGTTATACTCGATCAGGTGACTTTGTTATACTCGTTCAGGGGACTTTTTTATTCTTGATCAGGGGACTTTGTCATACTCGATCAGTGGACTTTCCTATATTTGACCAATGGACTTTACTATACTCGATGAGGGGCCCTTTGTCATAATCGATCAGGGACTTAGGGATACTCCACCAGGGGACTTTGTTATACTCGATCAGGGGACTTTGTTATACTCGACCAGAGGACTTTGATATATTCGATCAGGGGATATGTTATACTCGATCAGGGGACTTTGTTATACTCAATCAGGGGACTTTGTTATACTTGATTAGGGGACTTTGTTATACTCGATCAAAGGACTTTGTTATACTTTATTAGAGGACTTTGTTATACTCGACCAGGGGCCTTTGTTATACTCGATTAGAAAACTTTGTTGTACTCGACCAGAGGCCTTTGTTATTCTCGATTAGTAAACTTTGTTTCACTCGACCAGGGGACCTTGTTATACTCCACCAGGGACTTTTTTATACTCGATCAGGGGATATGTTATACTCGATGAGGGGACTTTGTTATACTCGGTTCAGGGGACTTTGTTATACTCGTCCAGCGGGCTTTGTTATACTAGGATCAGGGGACTTTTTATGCTCGATGAGGGGACTTTGTCTTACTCGATCAGGGCCCCTTTTTATACTCGACGAGGGGAATTTGTTATAATCGATTAGGGAACTCTGTTATAATCGATTAGGGAACTCTGTTATGCTCGATCTAGGGACTTTTTTAAACTGGGCTAGGACACGTTGTTATACTCGATCAAGAGATATGTTATACTGGACCAGGGGACTTTTTTATACTTGACCAATGGACTTTGTTATACTCGATGAGGGGCCTTTGTTATACTCGATCAGGGGAATTTGTTATACTCGAGCAAGGGACTTTGTTATACTCGATCAGGGACTTTTTTATACTCGACCAGAGGACTTTGTTATATTCGATTAGGGGACTTTGTTATACTCGACCAGGGGACTTTTTTATACTTGACCAATGGACTTTGTTATACTCAATGAGGGGCCTTTGTTATACTCGATCAGGGGACTTTGTTATACACGACCAGGGGACTTTGTTATACGCGATCAGGGGACTTTTTTATACTCGACCAGAGGACTTTGTTATACTCGATCAGGGGATATGTTATACTCGATCAGGGGACTTTGTTATACTCAACCAGAGTACTTTGTTATACTCGATCAGGGGACTTTTTTATACTCAATCAGGGTACTTTGTTATACTCAATCAGAGGATATGTTATACTTGATCAGGGGACTTTGTTATACTCAACCAGGGGACTTTGTTATACTCGATCAGGTGACTTTGTTATACTCGTTCAGGGGACTTTTTTATTCTTGATCAGGGACTTTGTCATACTCGATCAGTGGACTTTCCTATATTTGACCAATGGACTTTACTATACTCGATGAGGGGCCCTTTGTCATAATCGATCAGGGACTTAGGGATACTCCACCAGGGGACTTTGTTATACTCGACCAGAGGACTTTGATATATTCGATCAGGGGATATGTTATACTCGATCAGGGGACTTTGTTATACTCAATCAGGGGACTTTGTTATACTTGATTAGGGGACTTTGTTATACTCGATCAAAGGACTTTGTTATACTTTATTAGAGGACTTTGTTATACTCGGCCAGGGGCCTTTGTTATACTCGATTAGAAAACTTTGTTATACTCGACCAGGGGCCTTTGTTATTCTCGATTAGTAAACTTTGTTACACTCGACCAGGGGACTTTGTTATACTCCACCAGGGACTTTTTTATACTCGATCAGGGGATATGTTATACTCGATGAGGGGACTTTGTTATACTCGGTTCAGGGGACTTTGTTATACTCGTCCAGCGGGCTTTGTTATACTAGGATCAGGGGACTTTTTATGCTCGATGAGGGGACTTTGTCTTACTCGATCAGGGCCCCTTTTTATACTCGACCAGGGGAATTTGTTATAATCGATTAGGGAACTCTGTTATGCTCGATCTAGGGACTTTTTTAAACTGGGCTAGGACACGTTGTTATACTCGATCAAGAGATATGTTATACTGGACCAGGGGACTTTTTTATACTTGACCAATGGACTTTGTTATACTCGATGAGGGGCCTTTGTTATACTCGATCAGGGGACTTTGTTATACTCGAGCAAGGGACTTTGTTATACTCGATCAGGGGACTTTTTTATACTCGACCAGAGGACTTTGTTATATTCGATTAGGGGACTTTGTTATACTCGACCAGGGGACTTTTTTATACTTGACCAATGGACTTTGTTATACTCAATGAGGGGCCTTTGTTATACTCGATCAGGGGACTTTGTTATACACGACCAGGGGACTTTGTTATACGCGATCAGGGGACTTTTTTATACTCGACCAGAGGACTTTGTTATACTCGATCAGGGGATATGTTATACTCGATCAGGGGACTTTGTTATACTCAACCAGAGTACTTTGTTATACTCGATCAGGGGACTTTTTTATACTCAATCAGGGTACTTTGTTATACTCGATTAGGGGCCTTTGTTATACTAGACCAGGGGACTTTGTTATACTCGATCAGGGGACTTTGTTATACTCGACCAGGGGACTTTGTTATACTCGATCAGGGGACTTTGTTATACTCGACCAGAGGACTTTGTTATACTCGATCAGGGAATATGTTATACTCGATCAGGGCACTTTGTTATACTGGATCAGGGGACTTGATCAGGGGACTTTGTCATACTCGATCTGTGGACTTTCCTATATTTGACCAATGGACTTTGTTATACTCTATGAGGGGCCTTTGTTATACTTGATCAGGGGACTTTGTTATACTTGATTTGGGGACTTTTTTATACTCGATCAGGGGACTTTGTTACACTGGACCAGGGGACATTTTTATACTCGATTAGGGGACTTTGTTATTCTCGATCAGGGGACTTTTGTTACACTCGATCAGGGAACTTTGTTATACTCGACCAGGGACCTTTGTTATACTCGATTAGGGGACTTTGTTAGACTCGAACAGGGGACTTTGTTATACTTGATTAGGCGGCTTTGTTATACTCGATCAGGGGACTTTCTTATACTCGATGAGGAGGCTTTGTTATACTGCTTCAGTGGACTTTGCTACACTCGACCAGGGGACTTTGTTATACTCGAGTAGGCGGCTTTGTTATACTCGATTAGGGGACTTTGTTATACTCGATCAGGGGATTTTGTCTTACTCGATCAGGGCCTTTTTTATACTCGACCAGGGGACTTTGTTATACTGGGCCATGAGACTTTGTAATATTCGATCAGGGAACTTTGTTATACTCCTCCAGGGGGCTTTGTTATACTCGATTAGGGGACTTTGTTATACTTGATCAGGGGACTTTGTCTTACTCGATCAGTCCCTTTGCTATACTCGACCAGGGGACTTTGTTATACTCGATTAGAAAACTTTGTTATACTGGACCAGGGGACTTTGTTATACTCCACCAGGGACTTTTTTATACTCGATCAGGGGATATGTTTTACTCGATAAGGGGACTTTGTTATACTCGGTTCAGGGGACTTTGTTATGCTCGATCAGGGTACTTTGTCTTACTCAATCAGGGCCCTTTGTTATACTCGACCAGGGGACTTTGTTATAATCGATTAGGGGACTTTGTTACGCTCGATCTGGGGACTTTGTTAAACTGGGCCAGGAGACGTTGTTATACTCTATCAGGGGATATGTTATACTTGATCAGGGGACTTTGTTATACTGGACCAGGGGCTTTGTTATACTTGATTAGGGGACTTTGTTATACTCGATGAGGAAACTTTGTTATACTCGTCTAGGGGGCTTTGTTATACTCGATCAGGGGACTTTGTTATACTCGATCAGGGAACTTTGGTATTCTCGATCTAGGGACTTTGTTATACTCGGCCAGGGAACTTTTTTATACTCGATCAGAGGACTTTGTTACACTGGACCAGGGGACATTTTTATACTCGATCAGGGGACTTTGTTATACTTGATAAGGGGACTTTTGTTACACTCGATCAGGGGACTTTGTTATACTCGACCAGGGGCCTTTGTTATACTCGATTAGGAGACTTTGTTATACTCGATTAGGGGCCTTTGTGATACTCGATCAGGTGACTTTGTTATACTCCACCAGGGACTTTGTTATATTCGATCAGGGGATATGTTATACTTGATCATGGGACTTTGTTATACACGATCAGGGGTCTTTGTTATACTCGTCCACGGGGCTTTGTTAAACTCGATCAGGGGACTTTGTTATACTCGATCAGGGGACTTTGTCTCAGACGATTAGGGCCTTTGTTATACTCGACCTGGGGACTTTGTTATATTCGATCAGGGGATATGTTATACTTGATCAGGGGACTTTGTTATACACGATCAGGGGTCTTTGTTATACTCGTCCACGGGGCTTTGTTATACTCGATCAGGGGACTTTGTTATACTCGATCAGGGGACTTTGTCTCATTCGATCAGGGCCTTTGTTATACTCGACCTGGGGACTTTGTTATAATCGATCAGGGGACTTTGTTACTCTCGATCTAGGGACTTTGTTATACTGGGCCAGGAGACTTTGTAATAGTCGATCAGGGGATATGTTATACTCGATCATGGGACTTTGTTATACTCGACCAGGGGACTTTGTTATACTCGATTAGGAGACTTTGTTATACTCGATCAGGGGACTTTGTTATACTCGATTAGGGGCCTATTTTGGACTCGATAAGGGGCCTTTGTAATACTCGATCAGGAGACTTTGTTATACTCGATCAGAGGACTTCCTTATACTCCAGCAGGGGGCTTTGTTATATTCGATCAGGGGACTTTGTTATACTCGATCAGGAGGCTTTGTTATACTTGATCATAGGACTTTGCTATACTCGACCAGGGGACTTTGTTATACACGATGAGGGGACTTTGTTATACTCGACCAGGGGACTTTTTTATACTTGACCAATGGACTTTCTTATACTCGATGAGGGCCCTTTGTTATACTCGATCAGGAAACTTTGTTATACTCATCCAGGGGTTTTTGTTATACTCGATCAGGGGACTTTGTTATACTCGATAAGGGGACTTTGTCTTACTCGATCAGGGGTCTTTGGTATGCTCGATTTAGGGACTTTGTTATTGTGGGCAAGAGGACTTTTTTATACTCGATCAGGGGACTTTGTTACACTGGTCCAGAGGATCATTTTTATATTCGATTAGGGGACTTTGTTATATTCGATTAGGGGACTTTTGTTACACTCGATCAGGGGACTTTGTTATACTCGACCAGGGGCCTTTATTATACTCGATTAGGGGACTTTGTTATACTCGATATGGGGACTTTGTTATACTCGATAAGGGGAATTTATTATACTCGAAAAGGGGACTTTGTTAGACTCGAACAAGGGACTTTGTTATACTCGACCAGGGGACTTTGTTATACTCGATTAGGCGGCTTTGTTATACTCGTTCAGGGGACTTTCTTATACTCGATGAGGGGCCTTTGTTATACTCGATCAGGGGCCTTTGTTTTACTAGATCAGGAGACTTTGTTATACTCGATTAGAGGCCTTTTTTGGACTCGATTAGGGGACTTTGTTATACTCGAGCAGGGGGCTTTGTTATACTCGATAAGGGGACTTTGTTATACTCGATCAGGAGTCTTTGTTGTACTCGGTCAGTGGACTTTACTCTACTCGACCAGGGGACATTGTTATACTCGACCAGGGGGCTTTGTTATACTCGATTAGGGGACTTTGTTATAATCGATCAGGAGGCTTTGTTTTATTCGATGAGGGGACTTTGCTATACTTGACTAGGGGACTTTGTTATACTCGTCTAGGGGGCTTTTTTATACTCGATCAGGGGACTTTGTTATACTCGATCAGAGGACTTTGTCTTACATGATCAGGGCCCTTTGCTATACTCGACCAGGGGACTTTGTTATAATCGATCAGGGGACTTTGTTATGCTCGATATGGGGACTTTGTTATACCGGGCCAGGGGACTTTTTTGTACTCGATCAGGGGACTGTGTTATACTGGACCAGAGGATTTTTTATACTCGATCAAGGGACTTTGTTATACTCGATCACTGGAGTTTTGTTATACTCGATCAGGGGACTTTTTTATACTCGACCAGAGGCCTTTGTTATACTCGATCAGGGGACTTTGTTATACTCGATAAGGGGACTTTGTTATACTCGATAAGGGCAATATGTTATACTCGATAAGGGGATTTAATGTTAGACTCGAACAGGGGAATTTGTTATACTCGACCAGGGGACTTTATTATACTCGATCAGGGGATATGTTATACTTGATTAGGGGACTTTGTTATACTCGATCAGGGGACTTTGTTATACTTGATCAGAGGACTTTGTTATACTCGACCAGACGCCTTTGTTATACTCGATCAGGGGACTTTGTTATACTCGATAAGGGGACTTTGCTATACTCGATAAGGGGAATATGTTATTCTCGATAAGGGGATTTAATGATAGACTCGAACTGGGGACTTTGTTATACTCGACCAAGGACTTTGTTATATTCGATCATGGGATATTTTATACTCGATTAGAGAACTTTGTTATACTCGATCACGGGAAGTTTGTTATACTTGATTAGGGGACTTTGTTATACTCGATCAGGGGACTTTATTTGTATGATCAGAAGGACTTTGTTATACTTTCATTGAGGGCCTTTGTTATACTCGATTTGAAACTTTGTTATACTCGACCAGGGACTTTGTTATACTCCACAGGGACTTGTTATACTCGATCAGGGGATATGTTATACTCGATCAGGGGACTTTTTCGGTATACTCGGTTCAGGGGACTTTGTTATACTCGATCTGGGGACTTTGTTATACTCGATCAGGAAACTTTGTTATACTCATCCAGGGGGTTTTGTTATACTCGATCAGGGGACTTTGTTATACTCGATAAGGGGACTTTGTCTTACTCGATCAGGGCCCTTTGCTATTCTCGACCAGGGGACTTTGTTATAATCGATCAGGGGTCTTTGTTATGCTCGATCTAGGGACGTTGTTATTCTGGGCAAGGGGACTTTTTTATACTCGATCAGGGGACTTTGTTACACTGGTCCAGAGGACATTTTTATACTCGATTAGGGGACTTTGTTATACTCGATTAGGGGACTTTTGTTACACTTGATCAGGGGACTTTGTTATACTCGACCAGGGGCCTTTATTATACTCGATTAGGGGACTTTGTTATACTCGATATGGGGACTTTGTTATACTCGATAAGGGGAATTTGTTATACTCGATAAGGGGACTTTGCTAGACTCGAACAGGGGACTTTGTTATACTCTACCAGGGGACTTTGTTATACTCGATTAGGCGGCTTTGTTATACTCGATCAGGGGACTTTCTTATACTCGATGAGGGGCCTTTGTTATACTCGATCAGGGGCCTTTGTTATTCTAGATAAGGAGGCTTTGTTATACTCGATTAGAGGACTTTTTTGGACTCGATTAGGGGACTTTGTTATACTCGAGCAGGGGGCTTTGTTATACTCGATTAGGGGACTTTGTTATACTCGATCAGGAGTCTTTGTTGTACTCGGTCAGTGGACTTTACTCTACTCGACCAGGGGACATTGTTATACTCGACCAGGGGGCTTTGTTATACTCGATTAGGGGACTTTGTTATAATCGATCAGGAGGCTTTGTTTTATTCGATGAGGGGACTTTGCTATACTTGACTAGGGGACTTTGTTATACTCGAACAGGGGGCTTTGTTATACTCGACCAGAGAACTTTTTTATACTTGACCAATGAACTTTGTTATACTCGATGAGGGGCCTTTGTTATACTCGATTAGGGGACTTTGTTTTACTCGATCAGGAGGCTTTGTTATACTCGATCAGGGGACTTTGTTATACTCGATCAGGGGACTTTGTTATGCTGGACCAGGGGACTTTGTTATACTCGATCAGGGGACTTTGTTATACTCGATCAGGGGACTTTTGTATACTCGTCTAGGGGGCTTTTTTATACTCGATCAGAGGACTTTGTCTTACATGATCAGGGCCCTTTGCTATACTCGACCAGGGGACTTTGTTATAATCGATCAGGGGACTTTGTTATGCTCGATATGGGGACTTTGTTATACCGGGCCAGGGGACTTTTTTGTACTCGATCAGGGGACTTTGTTATACTGGACCAGAGGATTTTTTTATACTCAATCAAGGGACTTTGTTATACTCGATCACTGGACTTTTGTTATACTCGATCAGGGGACTTTTTTATACTCGACCAGAGGCCTTTGTTATACTCGATCAGGGGACTTTGTTGTACTCGATAAGGGGACTTTGTTATACTCGATAAGGGCAATATGTTATACTCGATAAGGGGATCTAATGTTAGACTCGAACAGGGGACTTTGTTATACTCGATCAGGGGACTTTGTTATACTCGATCAGGGGATATGTTATACATGATCAGAGGACTTTGTTATACTCGATCAGGGGACTTTGTTATACTTGATCAGAGGACTTTGTTATACTCGACCAGACGCCTTTGTTATACTCGATCAGGGGACTTTGTTATACTCGATAAGGGGACTTTGCTATACTCGATAAGGGGAATATATTATTCTCGATAAGGGGATTTAATGTTAGACTCGAACTGGGGACTTTGTTATACTCGACCAGGGGACTTTGTTATATTCGATCAGGGGATATGTTATACTCGATCAGAGAACTTTGTTATACTCGATCAGGGGACTTTGTTATACTTGATTAGGGGACTTTGATATACTCGATCAGGGGACTTTGTTGTACTTGATCAGAGGACTTTGTTATACTCGACCAGGGGCCTTTGTTATGCTCGATTTGAAAACTTTGTTATACTCGACCAGGGGACTTTGTTATACTCCACCAGGGACTTGTTATACTCGATCAGGGGATATGTTATACTCGATTAGGGAACTTTGTTATACTCGGTTCAGGGGACTTTGTTATACTCGATCTGGGGACTTTGTTATACTCGATGAGGAAACTTTGTTATACTCATCCAGGGGGTTTTGTTATACTCGATCAGGGGACTTTGTTATACTCGATAAGGGGACTTTGTCTTACTCGATCAGGGCCCTTTGCTATACTCGACCAGGGGACTTTGTTATAATCGATCAGGGGTCTTTGTTATGCTCGATCTAGGGACTTTGTTATTCTGGGCAAGGGGACTTTTATATACTCGATCAGGGGAC
>NW_024754570.1:0-20780 GCF_018991925.1 Homarus americanus
GTGCAGTGAGAGTTAGTGGGCACACAAGACCCATGACCCACTTGCTATGTGCAGTGATAGTTAGTGGGCACACAAGGCCCATGACCCACTTGTTATGTGCAGTAATAGTTAGTGGGCACACAAGGCCCATGACCCATTTATTATGTGCAGTGATAGTTAGTGAGCACACAAGGCCCATGACCCACTTGTTATGTGCATTGATAGTTGGTGGTTACACAAGGCCAATGACCCATTTGTTATCGGCAGTGCGAGTTAGTGGGCACACAAGGCCCATGACCCACTTGTTATAGAAAGAGAGTTGGTGGGCACATGAGACCCATGACCCACTTGTTATATACAGAGAGTCGGTGGGCACATGAGGCTCATGACCCATATCATGAAGATAACAAACTCTCATGATTATTGTTATCAATTATATTATTGTTGATGAAAATTTTGCCTCATCCTTTCAACAGAGAAAAAGTTTTATACAACTAAAAGATTCTACAAATTAACTTTGATAAAAAAATGTATCAATTCCCCAACAAAAGTTGTTAATAATAAACTGTTAATTATAAAACAATTTTAAAACTGACCTCATACTTACACATTAGATTGACAAAATTATACAAAATACTGAAACTGAGATAAAACTTACTGCTTGTGGTTGGGCACTGCCGAAGCTCATTGATCCCTGTAAAAAACAAAGTTGTGTTAATATACGTCGAGTTTCTAACAGTGAAATGCGTGTATTACCTGATGACTAGTTCCAAGCCTCAGATTTCTGGCTCTATTACACGAAATATACATAAGAAATATAAATCACTGACACATTACAAATATTTCAAGTAATATACCTCCAAGTACAGGAAACCACCATGGCACCTTAAACCATTGGGCGTCACCGCCGTTTATAAACTATGCTGTTTTTACTCATCTCCCGGCCTCACTACAACCTAAATAAGTGAACACGGGACTAGTGGCAACTGTCCTAGGCACCGTGATGTCTTCTTGACACAGACACACTAGCATAAAACACTACATAATCATTCATATCTAACTTCCATAGAATATTGTGTTGTGTTCAGTGACGTGAGGTAGTGTGAAAGAAGGACTAATGACAACTGTCCCGGACGCATGGGTGGGTTGGGCGAGGTGAGGACAGAGCTGAGTGTAGGCCTGACACACCACCTCATACTCCTGTGACCATCACCACCACCTTACACAACCACACTCCTGTGACCACCACAACCACCTCACACCACCTATCACCATACTCCCACTACCACCACCACCACTCCCCTCTCATGACCACCAACTACCATCACCACCTCACACCACCCATCACCACACTCCCACTACCACCACCACCACCTCACACCACCTATCACCATACTCCCACTACCACCACCACCACTCCCCTCTCATGACCACCAACTACCATCACCACCTCACACCACCCATCACCACACTCCCACTACCACCACCACCACCTCACACCACCTATCACCATACTCCCACTACCACCACCACCACTCCCCTCTCATGACCACCAACTACCATCACCACCTCACACCACCCATCACCACACTCCCACTACCACCACCACCACCTCACACCACCTATCACCATACTCCCACTACCACCACCACCACTCCCCTCTCATGACCACCAACTACCATCACCACCTCACACCACCCATCACCACACTCCCACTACCACCACCACCACCTCACACCACCTATCACCATACTCCCACTACCACCACCACCACTCCCCTCTCATGACCACCAACTACCATCACCACCTCACACCACCCATCACCACACTCCCACTACCACCACCACCACCTCACACCACCTATCACCATACTCCCACTACCACCACCACCACTCCCCTCTCATGACCACCAACTACCATCACCACCTCACACCACCCATCACCACACTCCCACTACCACCACCACCACCTCACACCACCTATCACCATATACTCCCACTACTACCCACTCACTACTCCCCTCATGACCACCAACTACCATCACCCACCTCTCACACCACCCATCACCACACTCCCACTCACCAACACCTCACCACCACTCACACCACCTATCACCTATACCCCACTTACCACCACCACCACTCCCCATGACCACCAACCACCATCACCACCTCACACCACCTATCACCACACCCCACTACCACCACCACCACCTCACACCACCCCACACCATACTCCCACTACCACCACCACCACCTCACACCACCTATCACCATACTCCCACTACCACCACCACAACTCCCCTCTCATGACCACCAACTACCATCACCACCTCACACCACCCATCACCACACTCCCACTACCACCACCACCATCTCACACCACCCACCACCACACTCTTGTGACCATTATCCACCACTACCACCTCACACTACCACCACCACTACACTCCCACGACCAACAACCACCATCACCCACCACCCCACACCACCACACTCCCATGACCAACCACCACCACCACCTCATACCACCCACCACCTCACACCTAGTACTACTTTGCTGTCACTCAGAATCAAGTATGACGATCATCCAGCTATGATACAATGATATGAGTTATTAGGGATGTCACCTAGGTAGGTGAGTTTTGAAGTAGCTAAAGACGCCGATACGGGACAGGCAGTGTTGTTCACATTCGTTGCACATGCGGAGGGCTGCATTAAGTGCGGGAGGGGCAGTGGCAGAGTCTTTCCGGCGTTGGTGCTTATCTACCTCGGTTTCCAGTTGGGCTAACTCGAATATTTTGACAACTCGTGTGGTGATCCTCCAAGAGTTACGTTTACTATTTGTTAGGTGACTGAAAAATGGCTGCTTTGGCAGTCTACTGTCGTCCAAGCAGGAAACATGGCCAGTCCAGCATAGTTGTTCATGGATAATGGTAGACTCGATGCTCCTACAGTTGGTGTCAGCAAGAACACTGCAATTTGTTCTCTTGTCTTCCCTGCTAACACGGAGGATGGGACGTAGAGTGCGTTGGTGAAAGTTTTCAAGTGCCTTGAGATGTCTCCTGTATGTGACCCATGTCTGACTGCCATATAACAAGGGGGTGGGAGGGACCACTGCTCGATATATGCAGCTTTGGAGATAGTTTCAGCTCCCTACAGCTGAAGACACGGTTTGGGAGTTGCCAAAGGCTTCAGATGCACATATGATCTGATGCTGAATCTCTTCATCGATGTCTGCGCTGGTGGACAGGTGGGAGCCGAGATACCGATAGTGGGTAGCATTAAGAAGGGTAGTACTGTTAAGCTGGATGAATGGTGGAGGTGTGTCTGAGCCAGGGGCAGGTTGACAGAGAATCTGAGTCTTAGTACAGTCGGAAACCATATTCTCTAGCCCACCTGGGTCGGTGCTGGAGGTTAGTACAGTGTCCTTTCTGGACGGGGGCTCTTAACTATCACGAGGAAACACACGCACGAACACACAGTCATAGTACAGCTGTATAGATGATATTATGTATAAATATTGTATATGGCATTTTATAATCGGCATTACCTTCTTTATATATGAACACGAACAAAAATTACCATAGGTTGTAGTTACGAAAGTATGAATGGAAATAAACACTTCCAAACCACCCAGTGAGTCCACACAACGTTTACAGTGCTTGTGGCCAGACCACGGTGATTCGACCACACCCCATCTATATCTTATATTTCCCATCATTCTCATAACTACAGTTAACCCTCACTTTACGCGGTTAATGTAACCCGGAGGGTCCCGCGTAAAGTGAGAAACGCGTAAAGTGAATAACATAACATATGGGATTAATTGAAATGGAGTCCGGGCCGATCCCCAAACTCCACTTTTTGACGACACACAACTATGTTGTAGTAAAAATATTATCTTAACTTTATGATGGTATGCACACACAATTAATAATTAAGAGAAATATCAATAATATTAGGTTTTTTAACACTTACATTAGTAGAAAAAATGGCTGGGCACACGGGGATGGGCGGTTGGTTCCGAGGCAGAGGGCAGATTATTGGCCCTCACCTGTGTCACTTGTATCAATTGTATCACTATCCACCACAGAGGCTTGCAGGGCCTCTTTGTCAAACTCCCCAAAGGCCACATAAGTCCATATCCTCACCATAATTATCACTATCACTGACTTGGGCCGGCTGTGGTGGGTGGCGGGTGAAGAACTGGTAATGTTTTGATGACTGGGCGACCTTGTGCGCACCATGTTCGCGCGGCTTACACAACATGGCGGATGGCGGGAGGTTTGGATCCAAAGATGGCGCGGCTCGCCAGCCGCTCTCCGCGTAAAGGGGTACACGCACCGCGGAATGTGAGCATCCTGGGTTCCGGCAGGGCACCGCGTAAACATGGAAACGCGGAATGTGGGACCGCGTAAAGTGAGGGCTAACTGTATATGAAAAATCGTGTTTAATTTAACTATATATTTCAAGAACCTTAAATTACATGTGGATCAGTCACTCCTCATTTGACACACTTATAGTGTAATACTTTGACCATCCCACCTGGGCACATGGAGGCCCAAGGTAACTTTCACAGTGCATCATCCTTGCATTTGTTGAGAAGAGTTAAATATATATATATATATATATATATATATATATATATATATATATATATATATATATATATATATATATATATATATATATTGCAAGTAAATCACTGTGGTGCGCGTGATCTAGTGTATGCTGATAACCACAGAAAGAAGAAAACAAGTCTGGCTCATATCTTCAGGATGAGTACAGACTGTACTCACCCTGAAGATGTGAATTCCCGAAAGCGCTTGAAACTGTGTTTTCTTTTTTTGTGGTTGTTTTTTTTTTTTTTTTATATATATATATATATATATATATATATATATATATATATATATATATATATATATATATATATATATATATATATATATACTTCCCTCACCATAGTAAACTAGTTAGCATAGCATAACCAAACAGCCTTGCAAGGACCAATAGGACTGTATATAATGTGTGTGCACGCGCTGAAATGACCTAGTATATTTTACTAATGTCTCATTGTCCATGGGTTTTCTTACAGTTTGGCCGAACATCTGCAGCAATCTGGTAGATTCCATGCCCACCAGATTGCATGAAGTTATAGCAGCAGATGGAGGTTGGAAACGATATTAACCTGTGGTCAAGAATTAAATCTTCGCCCACGACGGTGCCTTGTAGGGGGTGGCGGGGGAGTTAGCTCTCTGGTGTAACCTCGTTGGGGCCCCATAGACGATGTGGTTTTACGTCACTTTGCATAAATAAGCTTACAAAATCTATGCATTAATATGCATAACTCTTGGGAATCTGTCCAGACATTAAATATATAGCCTATTATATACAACAATAATCACATACATATGTTTACAATGTTTATGCATAATAAATGTGAAAAATGTTTTTGGGGGTTTCAATTAACCAATAGTCATGCCTACAAAACAATCTTGATGCTCTAAGTGCATTGATGTGTTAAATAACGAGTAACTGATCCACATTATTTTGGTAAATAGAGAAATGAAAAGCAAGCACTTAGCCATATGGATATAGCTACACGGAAGAAGGGAAATAAGGATGAACCATTGTTTTGATGGAAACAATGTGCTCTGAGACGATGCTCACAATGACGAATGGGAGAAACCTCTTTATGAAACATCTTACCTACTAAGGATGAAGCTTAATGTTACAGAACACACACACACACACACAGACACACACACACACACACACACACACACCCACAGACACACACACACACACACACACAGTGTAACTTTGTGTGACGCATTGTCTGACTTGGGGTGGCTTTGAGCGAACCATACACTTGATATTACAATTTATGTATCCTTCCTGTCCATGATTTACAACAATAACTGTAGGGTAAAAGTTACAATATTATACTAATAACACTGTCATGTATTGATACTATGACTAGTTACCAAGATACAGAGCACGATGAACATAACATGGTAATGATAGTGATGCCTGGAAGGGTTCATATCATAACTTGTGTGTTCGTGCGTATGTTGCCCCGTGAGAGTTACCTTGGGCCTACATGTGCCCAGGTGGGATGGTCAAAGTATTACACTATAAGTGTGTCAAATGAGGAGTGACTGACCCACATGTAATTTAAGGTTTTTGAAATATGTAGTTAAATTAAACACGATTTTTCATATAGTTATGAGAATGATGGGAAATAAAAGATATAGATGGGGTGTGGTCGAATCATCGGGGTCTGGCCACAAGTGCTGTAAACGTTGTGTGGATTCACTGGGTGGTTTGGAAGTGTTTATTTCCATTCATACTTTCGTAACTACAACCTATGGTAATTTTTCTTCGTGTTCATATATAATGAACATAATGCAGAGTATAAAATGTCAAATACAATATTTATACATAATATCATCTACACAGCCGTACTATGACTGTGTGTGTTCGTGCATGTGTTGCCTCGTGATAGTTAGAGTGGGCCCCCGTCCAGAAAGGACACTATACTAACCTACAGCACCGCCCCAGGTGGGCTAGAGAATATGGTTTCCGAGTGTACATTCACCTCAAGGCCGAAATGTGCATACGCATCTGCATAGGTGTTTAGGATCTCTTGTAGGTCGCGTTCAGTGTGAACAACAAGGGTGAGGTCATCTGCATATTGAAGTTCAGTAATGGAAGCTGCCGACACCTTTGTTCTTGCCTGAAGTCGTCTTATGTTGAAATAATCCCCCTTTACCCGGAATAGGATGTTCACCCCGCCGGCTAAATTGGCACTGGCATGAGTAAGGAAGGCAGCCAAGAAAAGAGAAAAAAAAATTGGTGCCAGTACACACCCTTGTTTAACCCTTGTGCAAGACACTGCTGTTCATGCCATCGTGGAGTTGCTTCACATTGGCGATGAATTTTGGTGAGCAACCAAAACGGCTGAGGGTCCAAGAGAGGGCTTCCCTGTTGAACGAGTCGAATGCCTTGGTTAGGTCGATGAAAGACATGTACAGGTCACGACATTGCTCTCTGCGCTTTTCCTGTATCTGATGGGCAGCAAAGATCATTATCAATGGTGCCAAGTGATGGTCCAAAGCTGCAATGAGATTCTGGGAAGAAGTTTTCTGCCTCAGGATAAAGTCTGTTTAGGAGGACTCGGGTGATAATCTTGCCAGAAACGGAGAGCAGCGAGATCCCGTTATAGTTGCCACAGTCTGACCGGTCTCACTTGTTCTTATAAATATTGACAATAGAGGCATCTTTAAGAGTTTGGGGGATTTCCTACTTTTCCCATATATTATCCAGGAGAGAGAGGAGACGGCTGGTAAGCAGTGGTCCTCCTGCTTTATACACCTCAGCTGGGATTCCATCAGGCCCTGAGGCTTTGTTATTTTTCATCTGTTTGACGGCAGAAGCCACTTCATCCAGGGATGGAGGATAACTGAGGTGGGTCAGCTCCGGATGCTGAGGGACCTGCTGGGTAGTCAGGACATGTACATCAGTGTTTCGATTGATCAGTGAATGGTAGTGCTCTTTCCAGCATTGAAGGAGGCCTTCATTGTCTTTAATTATGAAGTAACCACCAGAGGAGCGGAGGGGGGCTGCGCCACGGATCATTGGCTCATAAAATGTTTTAATGGAATTAAAAAATTCGCACATCTTGTGCTGATCTACAAGTTTTCATGCGCCACATGCTTTATTTTTAAGCCAGTCGTTCTTTAGATTGTGAAGTTTCCGCTGGGCCACCGCTTTCTTCTTGCGGAAGGTATCAGCTTTGGTCCGAGACTGACGGTTGTTCTGCAAGTCAGTAAAAGCAGCACGTTTACCATCAATGAGTACATTGATTGCCGGGTCATTTTCATCAAACCAGTCCTGGTGTATTCTTCGATCTGTCCGAGGGTCTCTCTGCAGGTTTTTGTCATGACAGTGTTAAGAATACAGTATATAGTCTCGATTTACGCGGATTTCGTTTACTCGTTTGGTCATTTACGCGGCACCTTGCCAGACCGACAATTTTTATTTACGCGGTTCATTCCATCATTTATGCGGGAAGCGGCGCAGGCAGGGTGCGCACAAGGTCACCTAGTCAACAAAACATTACCGACTTCTTCACCCGCCACCCACCACAGCCAGCGCAAGTCATTGACAGTGATAGTGATAGTGAGGATATGGACTTTGAGGGGTTTGACAAAGAAGCCCTGCAAGCCTCTGTGGTGGATAGTGATACAGGTGATACAAGTGATACAGGTGAGGGCCAATAATCTACCCTCTGTCTCAGAACCAACCCCAATCCCTGTGTACCCAGCCATCTCTTCTACTAAGTAAGTGTTAAAAAACCTAATATTATTGATATTTCTCTTAAATATTAATTGTGTGTGCATACCATCATAAAATTAAGATGTTATTTTTACTACAAGTACTATTGTGTCGGAAAGAGTGTAGTTTGGGGATCGGCCCAGTCTCTATTTCAATTAATCCCATATGTTCTGTTGTTTCGTTTACGGGTTTCTCGCTTTACCCGGACCTCCACGGGTTCAATTGACCGCGTAAATGAAGATTATACTGTATCCCATTCAGCACTGGGATTTGCGTTGTTTTGCTGTTGGGTTGTTTATCAGCCCATGTTCGAGCTGCTCTATGAAAGCATGTGCTACCGATGGATCCTTCAGACACTGTTAAAATCTCTTCTGGAGGGTTGCTGCCTTCGCCATTTTGGGGCAACGTGAAGTGAGAGCTTGGCTCTGACAAGTCGATGATCAGTGTCAGAGAGGTCTGAGCCACGCATGGCATAGGTGATGATGACATCTCGGCGATCTCATTCTCTGACAATGATTCATTCTATGAGATGCCAGTGTTTGGAACGTGGGTGTTGCCACGAACCCTTGAACTTGTCGACCTGCCTAAACGAGGTACTGTATTGGTGATAGTGAGGTTGTGTGCAGCACATTTGCTGAGGAGGAGTAGGCCATTGAGATTACACTTGCCTCGTCCATTTCTCACTATGGTTCCCTGCCAAATGTTAGTATCTGCCAACTCTGGCATTAAAGTCACCAAGGAGCACAACCTCGTCTTCTCTGGGGATAGAGGTTACCACTCTGTCGAGGTCGGCATAAAAGGTCTGCTTGATGTCATCCTCTGCATCCAGAGTTGGGGCGTATGCACTAATGAAAAAGGCATGACATGAGTGATTCAGTGGGACTTAAAGCGTCATGAGGCACTAGTTGATACCAATAGGCATTTCAGTTAGCCTGTATAAAATGCGTTAGCGGATTGCAAAGCCAACTCCAAAAATGCTGTTTCTCTCCGCAGCAGGCTTACCCTTCCAGAAAAATGTATAGACAGACCCCCGTTCTGTGAACTGACCCTCATCTGGGAACTGGGACTCACTAATGGATGCTATGTCGATGTTATACCTAGCCAGCTCTTTTGCCACAAAGGCAGTTCATCTTTCAGGACACACATTTGTGCAAGTATCCAGAAAGGTCCTGACTTTCCATGCAGCAACCATAAGAGGTTGTGCAGTTTGTTTTTGTTTGAATCTGTGATTTTGTTTGTGTTTTTGACCGCATAAAGGATGACATTACTGGATGCGGTTGCCCAGTCAGGTTGGGTTTTTAGGAAGACCATGTTTACGGCACCTTTTCCAGCCCCTCTCTCCATGTGGGGTGAGCAGAGTGGCTCCTTTAAAGGGCTGCTCAGTCGCACAAATAGGACCAGATTGCACTGCTCCCTAGATCCCAGTGCATAAACGATCATCTTATCTGTACCTCCCATGTGCTAAGTTGTGGCTAGAGACTCCCGGCAGTCATCTCTGCCTGTACCCATCGCCACTTGGCCGTCGCCATAGGACTTTTGGGGGTATAGGGGTTTTGATGATAATGAGAGGTATGATGAACTGGTGGATGGCTGGGCCTGAGTTGATTTATGTGGTGAGGCAGGAGTGCAGGCTGCAACCACACATCTGGGCTCTCCCTTTTCCTGATCCAGTGATGCAAGTGTTGCAATGACTGGGTAGAAGGAGAGTTGCAAGCGACTGCCGATCGTCGAGCTTGATGGGTTTCGCCTCAGAAGCCTGTCCATTAGACACTGCCTTTCTCCAACGGTGTAGTCGTTGGGTTTCCACGGTGATCACCTCTTCCGCCTACACCGCCATTGGGGTCTTTCTTGGAGATCTGTAAGCATGTCTGCCTGATGCGGAGCTCCAACACAGATTTTTCGTTCGGGGTTTACTCGTGTAGCTTTATACCTACCAAGATTAATCTGCAAGGCAGAGGGGCAATTATGGTAGGCGACAGAGCGTGTTCACATGCTAGTGGGCCTATGCGCCGTCCCTCTGGGGTCCACTGCTACTCCGAGGTCCCTTGCTGATCTAATCTGGGCCCATGAGGCACCCAATTATCGTGTGTTGCCACGAGGAGACACATGAGAAGTCTTGATGGTGAGGAGGCTGTGTACTGGCAGGGGGAAGACTTATGCAAGTTGCTTCCATGTTTGCCACGAGAGCTAGCCAGCTGTGGCAGCTGAAAGCGAGAGAAAACAAGCAGTGCTAGCACCTTAACATTGACATGATGTTGCCACACTAGGTGCATTTCACCACCCTGCGAGACAGACAGACAGACAGACCGACGGGTCAAGATGGGTCAGACGCACCTGGCGCTGCTCAGCAGCAGCCACGTCAACTGTTATGTTGGCCCATACCAACTCCCTCCCCTGAACCCTCCTCCCCACCGGAATACCAACAAGTTCTCGCCAGAAGTTACTATTTCATTTGGGAAAGGAATGGAACCAGTGTTGAATAGTGGTGAACAGTGCTTAAGTCAGTGAAAAACAACTCGGCAGTTGAGTCTGAGCCAAGCTAACCTTCACACAGTGAGGTCCCAGGTACCCAGTGATAATTCCCCTGAGACTCCACGATAGAGAGGCCTGGGACCACACCTCACCCACTTGAGTGAGTGAATTCCTGTGACAACGGACCACGTGGTGTCCCCATTATGCACGACACCGCATAGTGAATGAGTTGCTACAGCATCATGTGAAGTTCCTCATAACACCTGCGAGGGAATTACTACACCACGTGATGCCCCTCATAACACCATCTGTGAGGGAATTACTACACCACATCAGGCCTCTCATAACACTATCTGTGAGGGAAGTACTACACCACATCAGGCCCCTCATAACACCATCTATGAGGGAATTACTACATCATCAGGCCCCTCATACACCATCTGTGAGGGAACTACTACATCATCAGGCCCCTCGTAACACCATCTGTGAGGAATTACTACACCACGTCAAGCCCCTCATAACACCACCTGTGAGGAAACTAGTACTCCACGCGATGCCCCTCATAACGCCATCTGTGAGGGAGTTACTACACTACGTGTCTGCTGTTCAACACCTCAGCTCACATGATCTACGTGTGTAAACATTAATCTGTATGTTCCTTCACCTTTCTCTAATGAAGGCTTTTGTTAAACCACCAATGTATGTAATAAGTCATTTATGTCCAATGTATATTTTCAGCCTTCGGGCTGCAAACTTTTTCAATAAACCGTTTATTATTATTATTATTATTATTATTATTATTATTATTATTATTATTACAAATACCCTCCACAGACACACAAACACACCCTCCACACAGACACCCCCCCGCCCCCAAACACACATTTCAACACCACTCACACACCCCAACAACAACAAGTGCATTAACACAGCAAGCATGAAGAGTGAGGGTGTTAATGTATGACACATTTGTGTGTGTGTGACTGCATGGTAGCAAGTTAAATATCAGCTGTTGAGGAACGCTTGGCAACACTGGTGCATGTTTCCACTCCATCTCTCTAATCACCCACACCTTTCTGCTTACTCGCTCCAAATTTTAAAATGTTATGTAACGTAATGTTGAAGGGATACAACTTTGCTTATTTATACATATACTTATCACAATCTCCCTAAAAATACTTTAAGTTACATGTTTATTCAAGACATCTTCAGGCCATGAGACCCACTAATCCCCCACTCAAGAAAGGGTGACCTGACATTCCATCAGGTCAGTAATCTACCACCCTACCTCCACCTGACACTGCACCAGGTCAGGTCAGTTAAATGAGACCCACCAATCTCCCACAGCTCCATGGGAGTGGAAAAATAAGTCTTTGCTGTAACACACAGCTTCATTCACACCCAGATCCTATAGATTTATAATTTTTAAATATATTTATTTAATCAAACCTTTAGATTAAATATTCTGTATTTTTATAGTAAAGAAATGGTGTTTGTAACTTAATTAAAACTGCTTCTACAGACTCCAGAAGTTTAGACTCAAGGAAAACATCATGAGCACCCAGAAACATTCTGGGGAAGTGGGCTAGTGTGTGTCTGTGCAAGATGTCTAGTTTAAACACCCAGAATATTTTCCCAGTAACCAGAAAAATTTGTTGCAACTAACGGGGATATCACTATATGCATTGACTCAATTTTTGTTAATTGAAATTGATCACATTAAAAAAAGGGGGCTTACAGTACCAACCATAACCCTCAGCTGGGTGGGCTCAGTGTATTCGTCTTGTTCCCTCTCCTACATCTTGGACCTTCCCCCCTTTGATATTACAGGATCCACCTGTGCAGTAGGGGGAGGTAAGGTGATGTAGCGACGGTAGTTGATGACCTGCCACACATGTTCACTACTTTAGGCATAACTTAGGCCTACTTCACACGAGCGTGTGTGAAACAGACCTTACGTTGGAGTATGAGAGCTGCTACTTACCCCCCAGTTTGAGTATTACTGTAGGGTATCATAATATTTCATTTGTCAATAAGTTGGGTATGCTTTGCTAATATCAAATAAGGGCGTTGTATATCAATTAAGGATAAGCGGGGTTACAAATAGCGAGGTATTCCTGTACTGTATACATTTATAATTCACTTACAGCCTGTTTACAGCTCTTGAGCCAGTAGATAATGTTGTCATTGTAAAAAAATAAAGGAAAAACAAATCCACAAAAGTTTCGAAGCCACAAGTTGAAACACTTCCCCTCGCACACAACCACCATCTTGAGGTTAATGTTATGTACCTACAACTTACACCAGACCAATTTAAAAAAAGATTCAAGTGTTTTTCATTCAGCAAATAATAATGTAAATATAAAAGACATTATTTCATCTTTAATAAAATATAATACTAGTATCACTAAGCACTATACTATATTTTTATATTAAAGAACCATTACACTGAATCCTAACCTTAAATCAGGTTTTCCAGTAACATAACCATTTTGTAAATCATAGTCTGCCTGTACAGTACAGTACTTTATTCCGGGTTAGTACTTAACCCTGTGTACAGTGGCAACACTATGTAAGCAAACACTGTGTGTGTGATTGTTATGTGCAGTGAGAGTTAGTGGGCACACAAGGCCCATGACTCACTTGTTATGTACAGAGTTAGTGAGCTCACAAGGCCCATGACCCACTTGTTATGTGCAGTGAGAGTTAGTGGGCACACAAGGCCCATGACTCACTTGTTATGTACAGTGAGAGTTAGTGGGCACACAAGGCCCATGACCCACTTGTTATGTGCAGTGAGAGTTAGTGGGCTCACAAGGCCCATGACTCACTTGTTATGTACAGTGAGAGTTAGTGGGCACACAAGGCCCATGACCCACTTGTTACGTGCAGTGAGAGTTAATGGACACACAAGGCCCATGACCCACTTGTTATGTGCAGGGAGAGTTAGTGGGGACACAAGGCCGATGACCCACTTATGTGCAGTGAGAGTTAGTGGGCACACAAGGCCCATGACCCACTTGTTATGTGCAGTGAGAGTTAGTGGGCACAAAACGCACATAACCCACTTGTTATGTGCAGAGAGCTGGTGGGCACATGAGGCCCATGAACCACCTGTTATATACAGAGAGTTGGTGGGCACATGAGACCCACGACCCACTTCTTATATACAGAGAGCTGTTGGGCACAAGAGGTCCATGACCCACTTGTTATATACAGAGAGCTGGTGGGCCCATGCGGCCCATGACCCACTTGTTATATACAGAGAGTTGGTGGGCACATGAGGCCCATGACCCACTTGTTATATACAGAGATTTGGTGGGCACATGAGTCCCATGACCCACTTGTTATATACAGAGAGTTGGTGGGCACATGAGACCCATGACCCACTTGTTATGTGCAGAGAGCTGGTGGGCACATGAGGCCCATGAACCACCTGTTATATACAGAGAGAGCTAGGCACATGAGACCCACGACCCACTTGTTATATACAGAGAGTTGGTGTAAGTACATGAGGCCCATGACCCACTTGTTATATACATAGAGATTTGGTGGGCACATGAGTCCCATGACCCACTTGTTATATACAGAGTTGGTGGGCACATGAGACCCATGACCCATATCATGAAGATAACAAACTCTCTTCTTTGGGCTAAATAATTAGGTTGTGTGACTGTCAACTGTCTCATCATTTTTTGTCAAATATTTCATGATTATTGCTATCAATTATATTATTGTTGATGAAAATTGTGCCTCATCCTCTTTCAACAGAGAAAAAGTTTTATACAACTAAAAGATTCTACAAATTAACTTTGATAAAATGTACTATTTCACCAACAAAAGTTGTTAATAATAAACTGTTAATTATAAAAACAGCTTTTAAAAACTGACCCCATATTTATACATTAGATTGACAAAATTATACAAAATACCGAAAACTGAGATAAAACTTACTGCTTGGGTTGGGCACCGCCGAAGCTCATTGATCCCTGTAAAATAAGTTGTGTTAAACCAAGCTGAGTTTTCAAAGTGAAATGCGTGTATTACCTGATGACTAGTTCCAAGCCTGAGATTTCGGGCACTATAAATGAAATAAAACATAAGTGAATATATAAATCTCCCAAAGCTTCAGGTTTCATTTTTATTCAAGACACTTTCAGGTCATGAGACCCACTGTAATAAAAGTTATGCTACACTTGTACACTTGGAGCCCGTCTTCTATCTTGTTATGTGTGTATGTACATACGTTATGTTTTATCATTGTCTTTTTGTTTTGTTTGGGGTTATATTATATTAGTAATATTAATTGTTCCCTTCACTTACTAGAATATTCTTATATCATCCAGATGCCATACTGCCTTTGGTCAGTTATGAACAATACCAAAGCTCTGTGAAAAAGGTCGACTTCTAGTCCTCTTTCACCACACTCCACTACCTCTCCACCCAAGAAGGGTGACCTGGACATACTATCCGGTTAGTAATATGAGACCACTAATCTCCACCCTACCTCCACCTGGCACAGCATCATGTCAGGTACCAATTCATCAACAAAGTTAAGCACACAAACTGTTAATTATAAAACTACTTTAAAACTGACCTCATACTTATACATTAGATTGACAAAATTATACAAAAATACTGAAACTGAGATAAAACTTACTGCTTGGGGTTGGCACTGCCGAAGCTCATTGATCCCTGTAAAAATAATAAGTTGTGTTAAAACCGCCTGAGTTTTCACAGTGAAATGCGTGTATTACCTGACATGACTAGTTCCAAGCCTGAGATTTCTGGCTCTATAACACGAAATAAACATAAGAAATATAAATCACTGACACATTACAAATATTTCAAGTAATATATACCTCCAAGTACAGGACACCACCATGGCACCTTAAACCATTGGGCGTCACCGCCGTTTATAAACTATGCTGTTTTACTCATCTCCCGGCCTCACTACAACCTAAACAAGTGAACACGGGACTAGTGGCAACTGTCCCAGGCACCGTGATGTCTTCTTTGACACAGACACACCAGCATAAAACACCAAGCATAATCATTCATATCTAACTTCCAGGAGAATATTGTGTTGTGTCTCAGTGAGGAGGTAGTGTGAAAGAAGGACTAATGACAACTGTCCCGACGCATGGGTGGGTGGGGTGGACAGAGCTGAGTGTAGGCCTGACACACCCTCACCTCATACTCCCAGACCATCACTACCACCTTACACTACCACACCCCTGTGACCACCACAACCACCACTCCTCCCAGACCATCACCACACCCTGTGACCACCACCACACTCCTGTGACCACACCTCACCACACTCCTGTGACCACCACCACCACCACACACTCCCAGGACCACCTCACCACCACCACACACCCTGTTACCATCACCACCACCTTACACTACCACACCCCAGACCACCACAACCACCACTCTCCTGTGACCATCACCACACCCTGTGACCACCACCACACCCTGTGGCCACCACCACACTCCTAGGACCACCACACCCTGTGACCACCACCACACCCTGTAGACCACCACCACACCCTGTGACCACCACACTCCTAGACCACCACCTCACACCCTGTGACCACCACCTCACACCCCAGGACTACTCACTACCACAACATCCTGTGACCACCACACTCCTGTGACCACCACCACACCCTGTGACCACAACCACCACCACACACCCCTGTGACCACCACCACCACCACTCTGTTAACATCACCACCACCTTACACTACCACACCCCTGTGACCACCACAACCACAACTCTCCCAGACCATCACCACACTCCTAGACCACCACCACCCTGTGGCTACCACCACACTCCTGTGACCTCACCTCACACCCTGTGACCTCACCACCACATTCCTGTGACCACCACCTCACACCCTGTGACCACCACACTCCCAGATTCTCACACAACCACACCCTGTGACCACCACCTCACACCCTCCTGTGACCACCACTACCACAACACCTGTGACCACCACACTCCTGTGACCACCACACCCTGTGACCACCACCACACTCCTGTAGACCACCACCACACTCCTGTGACCACCACACCCTGTGACCACCACCACACCCTGTGACCAACACCACCACACCCTGTGACCACCACTACCACAACACTCCTAGACCACCACACTCCCAGACCACACTCCTGTGACCACAACCACCACGACACCCTGTGACCACCACCACCACCACACACCCTGTTACCATCACCACCACCTTACACTACCACACCCTGTGACCTCACCAATAACCACCACTCTCCTGTGACCATCACCACACTCCTGTGACCACCACCACACTCCTGTATACCAACACACTCCTGTGACCACCACACTCCTAGATTCTCACCACCACACCCTGTGACCACCACCACACCTCCTTGTGATCACCACCACACTCCTGTGACCACCACCACACCCTGTGACCACCACTACCACAACACTCCTGTGACCACCACACTCCCAGGACCACCACCACACCCCTGTGACCACAACCACCACCACACCTCTGTGACCACCACCACCACACTCCTGTTACCATCACCACCACCTTACACTACCACACCCCTGTGACCACCACAACCACAACTCTCCTGTGACCATCACCACACCCTGTGACCACCACCTCACACTCCTGTGTGGCTACCACCACACTCCTGTGACCACCACACCCTGTGACTCACCACCACACTCCTATGACCACCACCACACTCCTGTGACCACCACACCCTGCAGACCACCACCATACTCCCAGACCACCACCACACCCCTGTGACCACCACCACCACCACACACTCCTGTGACCATCACCACCAGCTTACACTCACCACACCCCAGACATCACAACCACCGCCACACCCCAGACCACCACTACCACAACACTCAGACCACCACACTCCCAGACCACCACACCACACCCCTGTGACCACACAACCACCACCACACCCTGTTACCATCACCACCACACCTTACACTACCCGCCACCCTGTGACCACCACAACCACAACCTCCTGTGACCATCACCACACTCCTGTCACTCACCACCACACTCCTGTGGCCACCACCACCTGTGACCACCACACTCCTGTGACCACCACACCACATTCCAGTGGACCACCACCACACTCCCAGGACCACCACACTCCTAGACCACAACCACACCCTGTGACCACCACCACACCCTAGACCACACCACTACCACAACACCTTCTGTGACCACCACACCTGTGACCACCTCCACACCCTGTGACCACCACCACACCTCTGTGACCTACCACCACACCCTGTGACCACCACACCCTAGGACCTCACCACCACACCCTGTGACCTCACCACCACACCCTGTGACCACCACTACCACAACACCCTGTGACCACCACACACTCCTGTGACCTCACTACCACACCCTGTGACCACAACCACCACCACACCCTGTGACCACCACCACCACACCACACCCTGTTACCATCACCACCACCTTACACTCACCACACCCTGTGACCACCACAACCACCACTCCTAGGGACCATCACCACACTCCTGTGACCACCACCACACCCTAGGAAGCCACCACCACACCCTGTGACCACCACACTCCTCCTAGACCACCACCACACCCCAAGTAGGACCACCACCACACCCTGACCACCACCACACCCTGTGACCACCACCACACCCTGTGACCACCACTACCACAACACCCCAGACCACCACACCCTCAGGACTGTACCACCACACTCCTGTGACCACAACCACCACCACACTCCTGTGACCACCACCACCACCCTCACACCTCCTGTTACCATCACCACCACCTTACACTACCACACCCTGTGACCACCACAACCACAACTCTCCCAGACCATCACCACACTCCTAGACCACTCACCACACACCCTGTGGCCACCACCACACCCTTAGACCACCACACTCCTGTGACCACCACCACACTTATGACCACCACCACACCTCCTGTGACCACCACACTCCTGACCACCACCACCCCTGTGACCACCACCACACCCTGTACCACCACCACCACCACACCTCTGTGACCATCACCACCAGCTTACACTACCACACACCCTGTGACCATCATAACCACCGCCACACCCTGTGACCACCAACACCACCTCACCACACTCCTGTGACCACCTCACCTCACACCCTGTGACCACCACCACCACCACACACCCCAGACCATCACCACCACCTTACACTACCACTCCTGTGACCATCACAACCACCGCCACACCCCAGGACCATCACCACCAACTTACACCAACACACACCCAGGACCATCACAACTACCGCCACACCCTGTGACCACCAACACCACCACACACCACCACCACACCCTGTGACCATCACAACCACCGCCACACCCGGTGACCACCTCACCACCACCACACCCTGTGACCATCACAACCACCACCTCACACCCCAGACCACCACCACCTCACACAACCACTACACCTTGTAACCACCACCACCACACCCCAGACCATCACAACCACCACCACACCCTGTGACCATCACAACCACCACCACATCCTGTGATCACCACACCCCTGTGACCACCACCACCACAAATCCACACCCTGTGACCACCAACACCACCACCACACCTTGTGAGCAATCTCATCTCCACCACCTCACACCCTGTGACAATCACAACCACCTCACCACACTCCTGTGACCATCACAACCACCACCACACCCTGTGATCACCACACTCCTGTGACCACCACCACCACAACCAAACCCTGTGACCACCATCAACACCACCACACCCTGTGACCACCACCACCACCACCACACCCAGGACCACCACCACCACACCCTCCTAGACTGAATACTCACCACCATACCCTGTGACCACCACCACCACACTCCTGTGACCACCACCACCTCACCACCACACACTCCCCTGTGACCACCACCACCACACACCCTGTGACCACCACCACCACACCCTGTAACCACCACCACCACCACACCCTGTGACAACCACCACCACCACCTCCACCATATTCCTGTGACCACCACCACCACCACTCACTCCTGTGGACCACCATAACCACCACACCTCCCAGGACCACCGCAACCACCACCACATTCCTGTGACCACCACAACCACCACACTCCTGTGACCACCACCACCACCACTACACCCTGTGACCACCACCACCACCACCACAACCACCACACCACACCCTGTGACCACCACCACAACCACAACCACACACCTCTGTGACAACCAACACCACCACCACCACACTACCAGACCACCATCACACCACCACACTCCTGTGACCACCACCACCACCACGGCCAAACCCTAGACCACTCACCACCACCACACACCCTGTGACCACCACCACCCCACCACAACCACACCCTATGACAACGAACACCACCACCACCACACCCTGTGACCACCATCACCACCACCACCACACACTCCTGTGACCACCACCACCACCACACCCCAGACCATCATCACCACCACCACCACCACACCCTGCAGACCACCACCACCAAACCCCTGTAACCACCACCACCACCACCACACGCCTGTAGGTAACCACCCACCACCACCACATACCCTGTGATTACCACCACCACCACACTCCTGTAACCACCACCTCACCACAACACTCCTGTGACAACCACCACCACCACCACCATATTCCTGTGACCACCACCACACCCTGTGACCACTAGCACCACACCCTGTGACCATCATCACCACCACCACCACACACTCCTGTGACCATCACCACCACACCCTGTGACCATCATCAACACCAAAACCGCAGTCCTGTGGATCACTCACCACCACCACACCCGTGATCACCACCACACCCTGGTGACCACCTCACCACCACCACCACACTCCAGGGTGACCACCACCACCATATTGAAACCCTGTGACCACAGCCACCAC
>NW_024754571.1:0-22349 GCF_018991925.1 Homarus americanus
CTAGAAGCATGTATTGCTTCACTCCTCAGTCAAGCCACCACCACACATAGTCACAGTTTCACCACCACTGCCTACAACACTCTCAGTCACAGCTTCCCACCACTGCCTCACAGCATCCCAAGCCCACAGCTCTCACCACAACTCAGCTTCAAAACACCCCACTTCAAACTCTCACCACCACTGCCTACAACACTGCCAGTAACGGCTCTCACCAACACTCGCCCACAAACTCCAAGTCACAGCTCTCACCACCACTGCCCACAACGCTCCTAGTCAAGATCTCACCACCTCCTCGCCTACAACACCCCAGTCGCTCCCACCACCACCTGCCCACAACACCCTAGTCACAGCTCTCACCACAACCTGCCTTACAACACTCTTATCACAGCTCTCACCAGCACTCTGCCTACAACACTTCCAGCTCACAGCTCTCACCACCACGCCCACAACACTCCCAAGTCACAGCTCTCACCACTCGCCCAACACTCCCAGCCGCCAAAGCCCCACCACCACCTGCCTGGCCAAACACTCCTAGTCAGAGCTCTCACCACCACTCCGCCTACAACAATCCCAGTCACTGCCTCTCACCCACTGCCTACTACACTCCCCAGTCACAACTCACCACTACTCGCCAACAAAATCCCAGTCACAGCTCTGACCACCACTCGCTCACACACTCTTAGTCACAGCTTCCCACCAGCACTCGCCTACACCACACCCCAGCAGCTCACAGCCTCACCACCTCTGCCCACAGTCACAGCTCACCACCACCTCAGCCACACACTCCCAGTCACAGCTCTCACCACCACCTGCCCAAAACTCCAGTCACAGCTCTCACCACCACACGCCCACAGCACAAGCTCCCAGCCTCCACCACACTGCACAACACTCCAGTCACGGTTCTCACCACCACCGCCCACAGACATGCCAGATCGGCCCCTCCCACCACCCGCCCCCCCACCACCAGCCTCACCACCTCGCCCACCACACCCAGTCGCAGCTCCACCACCCGGCCACACACCCTAGTCACAGTCTCACCACCACCGGCCACAGCACTCCCAGCCAGCGCCTCACCACCACTGCCCACAACACTCCCTAGTCACAGCCTCACCACCACCTCCTGCCCACAACACCAGTCACAGCTCCCACCACCACT
Source organism: Homarus americanus (assembly GCF_018991925.1). Taxonomy (NCBI): domain Eukaryota; kingdom Metazoa; phylum Arthropoda; class Malacostraca; order Decapoda; family Nephropidae; genus Homarus; species Homarus americanus. The sequence continues at coordinate 1,157 of NW_024754571.1, forward strand.
GCCCACAACACCCACTCACAGCCTCACCACCACTGCCCACAACATCAGCTCTCACCACCACCGCCCCACAACCATCTCTAGCACAGCCTCACCACCACCTCCGCCCACGGCACCTCAGCCTCCAGCCTCACCACCACGCCCACAACCTCTCTCAGCCACATCTCTGACCACCACTCGCTTTACAGCACTCCCAGCTCACAGCCACCACCACCACCGCCCAACACCTCAGCTCACAGCTCACCACAACCTGCTTACAACACCCCAGCTCACAGCTCCTCACCACCACCTGCCTCCAACATCCCAGTCACTGCTCACCACACTTTCACACTCACATCAAAGCTCTCACCACCACTCACAACACTCTAGTCACAGCTCTGACCACACTGCACCTAGCTCAGCCAGCTATGACCACCACTCTCTACAACACTCCCCAGCTCACATCTCTGACCACCACATGCCCACATCTCCCAGTCACATCCTGACCACCACTCTGCCCACAGCACTCCCAGTCACAGCTGTCACCACCACTGCCAACAACACCCCAGCCATCTCATCACCACTGCCCACAACACTCCCAGCTCACAGCCTCACCACCACTGCCCACAGCATTCAGCTCACAGCCTCACCAACTCATTTAAACCCCCACTTCTGGCTCACCACCACCTCGCCTACAACACAGCTAGTAACGGCTCTACCAACACCTCGCCCACAAAACTCTAAGTCACAGCCCACCACCACTCCCCACAACGCCTAGTCACAGATCTTCACCTCACCTCTGCCCACAGTCGCTGCTCTCACCACCACCGCCACAACACCTGAATGCAGCCTCACCACAACTCTGCTTACAACACCTTAGCCTCCAGCCTCACCAGCACCGCCCACAACACTTCCAGCTCACAGCCTCACCCACCACTCTGCCTACAACACTCCTAGTCAGATCCTCTCACCACCACTGCCCACAACTCCTAGTCACAGCTCTCACCACCACTGCCTACAACACTCCCAGCTCACAGCCCCAACCACCACTGCCTACAACACCCCAGCCCACACCTCTCACCACCACTCACACCACACATCCCAAGTCACAGCCTCACCACCTGCCCACACTGCACCACAGCTCTCACCACCACCACAACACTCCCAGCAACAGCCCCACCAACAACCACCCACAAAACCCAAGTCACATCCTCACCACCACTCGCCCACAACACCCTAGCTCCACAGCCTCACCACCACTCGCCTACAAAACCCCTTAGTCAAAGCTCCCACCCACCACTCTGCCCACAACACTCCAGCCAGCCTACCACCACTGCCTACAACAACCAATCACAGCCTCACCATCACTGACCACAACACTCACACAGTCACAAGTCTCACCACCACCCCACAACACTCCCAGGCTCACAGCCTCACCCACCACCTGCCCACAAAACCCCAGCTCACACCTCACCACACCTCGCCCACACCCCAGTCACAGCCTCACCACCACCTGCCTCCACAACACCCCAGCTCCACAGCTCCCACCACCACCTCCGCCCACACCCACTGCCAGCCACGCCTCACCACCCCGCCCAACAACACTCCCAGCCCACAGCCTCACCACACTCGCCCACAACACTCACAGTCAAACCCCTCACCACCACCGCCAACAACACTCCTCAGCACACCACCACCACACCAACACAAAGCCATCACCACCACTTCCTACAACACCCAGTCACATCTCTCACCACCACTCAGCCACAACACTCCCAGCACACATCGACCACCACTGCCCACACACCTAGCCACAGCTCTCACCACCACACTGCCCACACAACACTCCCCAGCCACAGCTCCCACCACCACCACACAACACACCCACTCACAGCCTCACCACCACCTCACCCACAAACACAAGCCCACACCACCACTGACCTCAAACCAACACCCCACCACGCCTCACCACCACTCGCCCCACAACTCCACAGCAACATCTCTCACCACCGCCACAAACCCAAGCCAAGCCACCACCACCACCTGCCCCAACACCCTACTAGCACAGCTCACCACCACTGCTACAAAACACTCAGTCACAGCTCTCACCACCACCCCCAACCCCACACCACTGCCCACCACCACTCGCCCACCACCACCCCACACCCAAAGCCCACCACTCACAACAATCCCAGTCAAAGCCCACCCAACACTGCCACTCACACACCCAGCTCACAACCATCACCACCACTCCCAACAAACTCACAGTCACATCTTGACCACCACACGCCTACACACCTCCCAGTTCTCACCAACACTGCCCACAACACCTAGTCACAGCCTCACCACCACTCGCCCACAACACCACCACCACCAGCACCTACTCACCACTCCAACACCACCTGCCTGACCAACTCACCACAGTCACATCTCAGATCACCACTTCACAACACCCCACCATGCCAGCTCTCACCACCAATGCCTACAAAAATCCCCAGCACAGCTCTCACCAACACTGCCCACAAACCCCAGCCACAGCCTCTCACCACCACACCCTCACAACACCCAAGCTCCACAGCTCACTCCACACCTGTACAACACTCCCAGTCACGCCTCACCACCACTGCCTCACAGGCACTCCCAGCTCACACCTCACCACCACTCGCCACAACACCCCTAGTCACAAGTCCCACCACCACTCGCCACAACACCTTCCAGCTCAAACCTCTCACCACCACTCCCACAACACCCCAATCACAGCCTCACAACCACCTGCCTACAACACCCCACCACAGCCCCACAACACTGCCCACAACACCCTAGCCCACAGCCCCACCACCACCTCCCACACCCCAGCCCACAGCTCTCACCACCACCTCCCCAACACACCCCAGCTCACGCTCCCCACCACCACTCGCCCCACCAACACTCCCAGCTCACAGCTTCCACCACCACTCACAGCAATCTCAGTCACGCTCAACCCACACCTGCCCACACCACACTCACAAACCACGCCCTCACCACACCACCGCCACAAAATCCCCAGCCAGCTCTACCACCACTCACCCACAACACTCCTACCCACAGCCTCACCAACCACTCGCACACAACACTCCTAGGCACAGACTCTCACACCCACTCGCTTACAACTACTCCTAGTCACAGCCTCCCACTCACCACTGCCCCACAGCACTCCTAGCCACAGCTCTAACTCACCACTGCCTACAACACCCTGGCACAGCTCTCACCACCACCGCCACAGCACACAAGTCACAGCCTCACCACCTAGCCCACACTCCCAATCACGTCTCACCACCACTGCTCACACACACTGCCCAGTAACGGCTCTCACCAACACCACTCACAAACCCAAGTCACATCTCACCACCACTGCCCACAAACTCCTAGCCCCAGCTCTCACCACCACCGCCACAAAACCCTTAGTCACAGGTCCCACCAGCACTCGCCCACAACACTCCAGTCACAGCCTCGCCACCACTGGCTCACAACACTCCTAATCACAGCCTCACCATCACCTGCCCACAACACTACCAGCTCCACAAGTCTCACCACCACTGCCTCCAACACCCCAGTCACAGCTCACCACCACTCGCTCACAACATCCCAGTCACACCTCCACCACCCTGCCCACCACACCCCAGTCGCAGCTCACCACCACTCGCCCACAACACTCCTAGTCACAGCTCTCACCACCACTGCCCACAATTCTTAGTCACAGCTCTCACCAGCACTCGCCCACAACACCCAGCCACAGTTCTCACCGGCACTGCCTCACTACACCTCTACAGTCAAACCTCTCACCACCACTCAACAACACTCTCAGTCACAGCTCTGACCAACACTTGCACTCATAGCTCAGCTATGACCACCACTCTCTTACAACACTCCTAGTCACATCTCTGACCACCACTCTGCCCAACCCTCCCAGTCACATCTCTGACCACCACTTGCCCACAGCACTAGTCACAGCTCACCACCACTACAACATTCCCCAGCCACAGCTCTCATCACCACCCTACAACACACCCAGTCACAGTTCTCACCACCACTCACCTACAGCATTCCAAGTCACAGCTCACCACCTCCAAACCTACAACACTCCCACTCATGGCTCTCACCACCACTCCTGCACTGCCAGTAATGCCTCACCAACACTCGCCTACAAAACCCAAGTCATAGCTCTCACCACCACTTGCCTACAACACTCCTAGTCACAGCTCTCACCACCACCTGTTTACACATCTTAGCCCCACCAGCACTGCCTACAACAATCCCAGTCAATGCTCTCACCATCACTGCCTACCACACACCCAGCAGTCACAACCTCACCACCACTGCCAACAAACGCTTAGTCAAGGTCTGACCACCACTTGCCTACAGCACTCTTAGTCACAGTTCTCACCAACACTGCCCTACAACACTCCTAGTCACAGCTCTCACCACCACTCAGCCCACACAACACCCTAGTCACAGCCTCACCACCACTCTCGCCCACAGCACCCCAGTGCTCACAGCACTCACCACCACCTGCCCATAACTCTCCCAGTCACATCTCTGATCACCACTCTTCACAGCACTCCCAGCTCACAGCTCTCACCACCACCTCCCCACAAACTCCCAGCTCACAGCCTCACCACCACCCACATAACTCCCAGTCACAGCTCACCACCACACGCCCACAGCATTCCAAGTCACACCTGCCACCACACGTACACAACACCCAGTCACGCTCTCACCACCACTCGCTCCTACAGCACTGCCAGTCACGGCTCTCACCACCACTCTGCCTACAAACTCCTAGTCACAAGTCTCACCACCACCTGCCCCACAACACTCCCCAGTCAAACCCTCTCACCACCTCCGCCCACCACACCCCAGTTGCAGCCTCACCCACCACCTCGCCCACAACACCCCAGGCTCCCCACCACCACCTCATGCCCACACACACCCAGAGACACAGCCTCACCAGCACTCCCCTCCAACACCCCAGTCACAGCTTCCCACCACCACCCTACAACACTCCCAGTCACAGCTCACATCACCACTGACTACAAGACTCCCAGTCACAGCTCTCACCACCACCTCGCCTACAACACTTAGTCACAGCTCTCACCACCACTCGAGATACAACAATCCAGGCACAGCTCTCACCCACTGCCCACACTCCAAGTCACAGATCCCACCACCACTCGCCTACAACACTCCCAGCTCACACCTCTCACCACCTCCTGCCTAACCACACACCCCCCAGTCGCAGCCTCACCACCACCTGCCCACAACACTCTAGTCACAGCCTCACCACCACCTCACCCACACACGAGACAGCTCTCACCAGCACTCCGCCCACAACACCCCAGCTCACAGCTCTCACCACCACTCGCTTACAACACTCCCCAGTCACAGCCTCATCACCATCCGCCCACAAGACTCCCAGCTCACAGCCTCACCACCACTCGCCCCACAACATCCCCAGCCAGCGCTCTCACCACCACCTCGCCACAACAATCCCAGTCACAGCTCTCACCACACCACTTCAACACTTAGTCACAACTCTCACCAGCACTCACACACTCCACTCACGGCTCTCACCACCACTGGCATCCAGTCACGGCTCTCACCACCACCACCTTCACACTCCCAGTCACAGCTTTCACCACCACTCACAACAACCCAGTCACTGCTCTCACCCACTGCCCACCACACTCACAGCTCACAGCCAGCTCCCCACCACCACCTGCCAACAACCCAGCTCACAGCTCTGACCACCACCACCCACAGCACTTAGTCACAGCCTCACCAACCACCTGCCTCACAACACTCCCAGCTCAGACCTCACCCACCACTGCCCACAACTCTCCTAGTCACAGCCTGCCACCACCGCCCACAGCACTCCCAGCTCACAGCTCTAATCACCACCTGCCAACACACCCCACAGCTCTCACCATCACCTGCCCACAACACTCCAGACACAGCCTCACCACCACACGCCCACAGCATCCACAGGTCTCACCACCACACGCAACATCCCAGCTCACGGCCTCACCCACCACTGCCCACAACACTCCCCACAGCCCCACACCACCTGCCTACAAACCCAGCTCCTCACCACCTCAGCCCAGACCCACCTCACAGCCCCCACTCCACCGCCCACAACACCCCAGACCAGCCTCCACCAGCACCTCGCCCACAACACCCTATCTCACAGCCCTCACCACCCACTGCCCACAACACCCCAGCTCACAGCCTCACCACCACCTGCCTCCACAACACTCCCAGTCTCAGCTCTCACCACCACGGGCCGAAACAATCCCAGTCACAGCTCCACACCCCACAGCCCACCACCACACTCACACAGCCTGCCCACCACTCTGCCCACAGCACCTCTAGCCCACAGCTCTCACCACCACCTGCCTACAACACTCCCAGTCACAGCCCTCACCACCACTGCCACAACACTCCTAGTCACATCTCACCACCTCACTGCCCACAACTCCCCAGCTCACATCTCTGACCACTCTGCCTGCCAGCATCCTAGTCACAGCCTCACCACCACCTCGCCCAACACCCCAGCTCTCACCACCACTGCCCACAGCATTCCAAGTCACAGCTCTCACTCTTCTCAAGCTCTCACCCCACCATGGCTCACCACCACTCGCCTACACACACTGCCAGTAACGGCTCTCACCACACTCGCTCAAACCCCAAGTCACAGCTCTCACCACCACTGCCCACAACACTCCTAGTCACAGCTCTACCACCCTCTCGCCACAACACTCCCAGCTGTTGCTCTCACCACCACTGCCCACAACACCCTAGCTCACAGCTCTCACCAGCAGTCGCCCACAACACTCCAGCTCACAGCCTCACCACCACTCGCCCACAACACTCCAACACAGCCTCACCACCACCTGCCTACAACACTCCCATTCACAAGTCTCACCACCACTGCCCACAACACTCCTAGTCACAGCTCACCAGCACCTCCTACAACACCCCAGTCACACCTCTCACCACCACCTGCCCACCACACCCAGTCGCAGCCTCACCACCACCTGCCCACAACACCCTAGTCACACCTCTCACCACCACTCGCCCACACATTCTTAGTCACAGCTCTCACCAGCACTGCTTACAACACTGCAGAGTCACAGTTCTCACCGCCACCTGCCTACCACACTCACACAGCTCAAAGCTCTCACCACCACCGCCAACAACACTCTCAGCTCACAGCTCTGACCAACACTAGCATACTGCACTCTAGTCACAGCTCTCACCACCACTCGCCCACAACACTCCCAGCTCACAGCTCCCATCACCTCGCCCACAAACTCCCAGTCATGTCTCACCACACCACTGCCTACAGCATTCCAAGTCACAGTCTCAACACCTGCTTCCACACTCCCACCATGGTCTCACCACCACTCGCCTCACACTGCCAGTAACGGCTCTCACCAACACTCTGCCTACAAACCTGCTCCCACCAGCACTCGCCACAACACTCCCCAGTCACAGCTCTCACCACCACTCGCCCACAACACTCCCAGTCACAGCTCTAACCACCACTGCCAACAATCCCAGTCACAGCTCTCACCCCACCACTGCCTACAACACCTAAGTCACAGATCTCACCACCACCCCACAACACCCTAGTCACACCTCTCACCACCACTCTGCCTACAACAGTAACGGCTCTCACCAACACTCTGCCTACAAAACCTGTCAGCTCTCACCACCACTGCCTACAACACTCTAGTCACAGCCACACCACCTGTTTACAACACTCTGCTCACAGCTCTCACCAGCACTCTCGCCTACACACTTAGTCACACCTTCACCACCACCAGCCCACAACACTCCCAACTCACAGCTCTCACCACCACTCGCCTACAACATTCCCAGCTCACAAGTCTCACCACCACTGCCTACAACACCCTATTCAGAGCTCTCACCACCACCTGCCAACAATCCCAGTCACTGCCTCACCACCACCTGCCCACTACACACCCAGTCACAATCCTCACCACCACTGCCAACAAACGCCCAGTCACAGGTCTGACCACCTCTGCCCACAGCACTCCTAGTCACAGTTCTCACCAACACTGCCCACACTCCCACAGCTCACCACCTCGCCCAACACCCTAGTCACAGCTCTTACCACCACTGCCCACAGCACTTAGTCAGCCTCACCACCACTGCCTACAACTCTCCCTAGTCACATCTCTGATCACCACTGCCTACAGCACTCCCAGTCACAGCTCACCACCACTCCCGCCCCACAAACTCCCAGTCACAGCTCTCACCACCACTGCCCACATAATCCCCATCACAGCTCTCACCACCACACGCCCACAGCATTCCAAGCCTGCCTCGCCACCACACGTGTACAACACCCATTCACGCCTCACCACCACCTGCCCCAGCACTGCCAGCTCACGGCTCTCACCACCACTGCCCACAAACCCTAGTCAAGTCTCACCACCACCTGCCCACAACACTCCCTAGTCAAACCTCTCACCACCTCCTGCCTACCACACTCCCCAGTCGCAGCTCTCACCACCACCCACTGCCTACAACACTCCCAGGTCACAGCTCTCATCACCACTGCCCACAAGACTCCCCAGTCACAGCTCTCACCACCACCCCACAACACTCCCAGTCACAGCTCTCACCACCACCTCGCTCACAACAATCCCAGTCACAGCTCTCACCACGACTCCTGCAACACTCCAAAGTCACAGATCCACCACCACCGCCCCACAACATCCCCAGCTCACACCTCACCACCCTGCCCACCACACCCCCAGTCGCAGCTCTCACCACCACCTGCCCACAACACCCTAGTCAGCCTCACCACCACTGCCCACAACACTCTTAGACACAGCCTCACCAGCACTCCGCCTACAACACCCCAGTGACAGCTCTCACCACCACTCTGCTACAACACCCAGTCACAGCTCTCATCACCACTCCACAAGACTCCCAGTCACAGCTCTCACCACCACTTGCCTACAACACTCAGCTCACAGCTCTCACCACCACTGCCCACAACAATCCCAGCAGCTCACACTCACACCACTGCCTGCAACACTCTCCACAGCTCTCACCACCACTGCCAACAAAACCCCTAGTCACAGCTCCTCACCAGCACTGCCCACAACACTCCCAGTCACGGCTCTCACCACCACTCCTTCAGTACACCCAGTCACGGCTCTCACCACCACTGCCTCTCAACACCCCAGCTCACAGCTTTCACCACCACCTGCCCCAGCATCCCCAAGTCACAGCTCCCACCACCCTGCCCACAACACCCCAATTACAGCTCACACCACCTGCCCAACGGCTCCCACTCCCAGCCTCACCACTCCAGCCTTCACCACCTCGCCCAATCAGATCACAAACTCTAACAACAAACAAACACCAAAGGAATCAAACAACAATGGAGTCAGCACCACTGAACAACACTGATAGAATCGAATCAAACAGCCACGAGTCCAAACTATGAGATCAGAATACGGACAAAAGATTTAGTTGCTGCTGCCATCACCTCCGTCCAACCACCCCAAGTGTTAGTCTGCACTACAAACGAGCAGTTGCACCAGCCGGAGATCGTTTCCGCCTCACACCTGCCTACCACACTCCCCAGTCGCAGCTCACCACCACTGCCCACAACACTCCTAGTCACAGCTCACCACCACGCCTACACACAGATCACAGCTCTCACCAGCACTTACAACACTCTCCAGTCACAGCTCACCACACTGACTACAACACTCCCAATCACAGCTCACCACCACTCGCCACAACACTCCAGCTCACAAGTCTCACCACTCGCCTACAACACTCCTAGTCACAGCCTCACCACCACTCGCCCACAACACTCCCAGTCACACCTCTCACCACCTCTCGCCCACCACACCCCAGTCTGCAGCCTCACCACCACCGCCACAACACTCTTAGTCACAGCCTCACCACCACTGCCCACAATACTTAGTCACAGCCTCACCAGCACTGCTCACAACACTCCCAGCTCACAGTTCTCACGCCACTGCCTACTACACTCACAGTCAGCTCTCACCACCACCTGCCACAACACTCTCAGTCACAGCCCTGACCAACACTAGCATATCTGCACTCCTAGTCACAGCTATGACCACCACTCTCTTACAACACTCCCAGTCACATCTCTGACCACCACTCGCTCACAACTCTCCCAGTCACATCTCTGACCACCACTTGCCCACAGCACTCCTAGTCACAGCCATCACCACCACTGCCTCACAACACCCCAGTCACAGCTCTCATCACCTCTCGCCTACAACACCCCAGTCACAGTCTCACCACCACCTCGCCACAGCATCCAAGTCACAGCTCTCAACACCTCTGCCTACAACACTCCTAATTATGGCTCTCACCACCACTTACAACACTGCCAGTAACGGCTCTCACCAACACTCGCCTACAAAACCTGCTACAGCCTCACCACCATCTGCCCACACACTCCTCAGTCACAGCTCTCCCACCTCGCCCAACACTCCCCAGTCGTTGCTCTCACCACCACACTCGCCTACAAAACCCAAGTCACAGCTCTCACCACACCACTGCCCACAACACTCCTAGTCACAGGTTTCACCACCACTGCCACAACACTCTTAATCACAGCTCTCACCAGCACTCACCTACAACACTCAGCTCACAGCCTCACCACCACTGCCCACAATAACCCAGCTCACAGCTCTCACCACCACCACCCACAAATCCCAGTCACAGCTCTCACCACCACCTGCCCACAACACCCAAGTCACAGATCTCACCACCACTGCCTACAACACTCAGTCACACTCCACCACCTCTCGCCACCACACACTCCCAGTCGAGCCTCACCACCACTCGCCACAACACTCCAAGTCACAAGCCTCACCAACACTCTACACATTCTAGACACAGCTCTCACCAGCACTCTGCCTACAACACTCCCAGTCACAGCTCACCACGACTCTCACACAACACTCCCAGTCACAGCTCTCATCACCACCTGCCCACAAGACTCCTGCAGTCACAGCTCTCACCACCACCTGCCCACAACACCCCAGCCTCCCAGCTCTCACCACCACTGCCTACAACAATCCCAGTCACACCTCTCACCACCTCTGCCCACACCACACCACAGTCGCAGCCTCACCACCACTGCCCACAACACTCTCTAGTCACAGCTCACCAACACTGCCCACACACTTTAGACACAGCTCTCACCAGCACTCGCCCACAACAACACTCCAGTCACAGCTCTCACCACGACTACAACACACTCCCAGTCACAGTCTCATCACCACCTCGCCCCACAAGACTCCCAGTCACAGCTCTCACCACCACTCGCCCACAACACCCCAGTCACAGCTCCCACCACTCGCCCACAACAATCCCACAGTCACAGCTCTCACCACCACTCGCCTGCAACACTCTGTGTCCCAGCCCTCACCAGCACTCGCCAACAAACCCTAGTCACAGCCTCACCAGCACTCGCCACAACACTCCCAGTCATGGCTCTCACCACCACCCCCCTCAGTACTCCCAGTCACGGCTCTCACCACCACCTGCCTCAACACTCCCAGTCACAGCTTTCACCACCACTGCCTTCAACAATCCCCAGTCACTGCTCCACTCCCACCTCGCCACTACACACCACACACACAGCCAGCCTCACCACTACTGCCAACAATCTCAGTCACAGCTCTGACCACCACCACCCACAGCACTCCTAGTCACAGCCTCACCAACCACTGGCTCACAACACCCCAGTCAGACCTCCCACCACCACTCGCCCACACAACCTCCTAGTCACAGCTCTCACCACCACTCGCCTACAGCACTCCATAGCTCACAGCCCCAACCACCACTGCCCACAACACTCCCCAGTCACAGCTCTCACCACCACTGCTCACAACACCCCAGACACAGCTCTCACCACCACACGCCTACAGCATTCCAACACAGGTCTCACTACCACACGGTACAACACTCCCAGCTCACGGCTCTCACCACCACTCTGCCTACAACACTCCCAGTCACAGCTCTCACCACCTCCTGCCCACAAAATCCCAGGTCGCAGCTCACCACCACTCGCCCAGAACACTCCCTACTCACAGCCTCACCTCCACCTGCCTACAACACTTTTAGTCACAGCCTCACCAGCACTCGCCACAACACCTCTATTCACAGCTCACCACCACTCGCCCAACACTCCCAGCTCACAGCTCTCACCACAACTCTGCCTACAACACTCCCAGTCTCAGCTCTCACCACCATGGGCTGAAAACAATCCCAGTAACAGCTCTCACTACCACTGCCTACATAACACCCCAGCTCACGGCTCACCCACCACTGCCTCGACACTGACCACAGCTCCTCACCACTACTCGCCAACAAAACGCTCAGTCACAGCTCTGCCCACCACTGCCACAGCACTCCTAGTCACAGCTCTGACCACCACACTCTGCAACACTCCTAGTCACATCTCTCACCACCATTTGCCTACAACTCTCCCAGCAGTCACATTTTTGACCACCACTTGCCCACAGCACTCCTAGTCACAGCTCACCACCACCTGCCCAGAGCATTCCAAGTCACAGCCTCACCACCCTCAAGCCTACAACACTCCCAATTACGGCTCACCACCACTGCCCAACACCTGCCAGTAACGGCTCTCACCAACACTCGCCACAAACCCAAGTCACAGCTCCCACCACACCATCTGCCTCCACCACCCTAGCTCACAGCCCACCACCTCTCGCCCACAACACTCCCCAGTCGCAGCCTCACCACCACCTCGCCTACAACACCCTGGTCACAGCCTCACCACCACTGCCACAACACTTAGTCACACAGGTCTCACCAGCAGTCGCCTACAACACTCCAGCTCATAGCTCTCCACCACCACTGCCTCACAACACTCCCCATCAGAGCCTCACCACCACTCGCCCACAACACTCCCCAGCTCACAAGTCTCACCACCACCGCCCACAACACCCTCAGGCTCACAGCCCTCACCACCACCGCCCACCACCACCCCAGCTCACACCTCTCCACCTCCCTCGCCCACCACACTCCCAGTCGCAGCTCTCACCACCACCTGCCCACAACACCCTTAGTCACAGCTCACCACCACCTGCCCACACACTTTAGTCACAGCTCACCAGCACTCGCCCACAACACTCCCAGTCAAGTTCTCACCACCACTGCCCACAACACTCCTAGTCACAGCTCACTCACCACCTGCCCCACGTGCACTCCCAGCTCACAGCTCTCACCACTACTCGCCCACAACCTCTCTGAGTCACATCTCTGACCACCACTGCTTACAGCACTCCCAGCCACAGCGCCACCACCACTGCCCACAACACTCTCAGTCACAGCCTCCCACCACCACTGCCTACAACACTCCCAGTCACAGCCCTCACCACCACCTCCTGCTGCACAACAACACCAGTCACTGCCCTCACCACCACCTGCCCACAACACTCCTAGTCACAGCTGTTACCACCTCGCTCACAACACCCAGTCGTTGCCTCACCACCACTGCCCACAACACCCTAGGCTCACAGCTCTCACCACCACTCTGCTTGCAACACTCTTAGTCACAGCTCTCACCAGCACCTGCATACAACACCCCAGCTCACAGCTCACCACCACCGCCCACAACACCCCAGCTCACGGCTCTCACCACACCACCTTCAACGCCCCCAGCTCACGTCTCCTCACCACCACTGCCCACAACACACTCCCAGTCACAGCCTCACCACCACCTGCCCACCACTCTAGTCACAGCCTCACCACCTGCCTAACACCCCAGCCCAGCTCCCACCACCACTCTCACAGTCTCCAGCCTCCCACACCCACCTGCCTCCACCACACTCACAGCTCTCACCACCACTGCCACCAACACCTTAGAGTTCTCACCACCACTTCCCACCACTCCCAGCTCCAGACTCCTACTCCAGTCCTGACTCCCCACACTCCAGTCAAGACTTCACCCTCTGCATTCACTAACACTCAGTGTCAAAACCATCACCACCATTGCCTCACACCACTTTCAGCTCACAGCTCTGATCACACTGACCACTTTTCCCACTGCAGTCACAGAGCTCACCACCACACACGCCCACAGCATCTCCCACAGCCTCTACCACCACTGCACAACACTCCCAGTCACGGCTCCCACCCATCACTGCCTACAGCACTCCCAGTCACGCCTCACCACCACTCGCCTCCAAACTCCAGCCAGCCCACCACACGCCCACACATCCCAGTCACACCTCACCACCTCTGCCCACAACACCCCAGTCACAGCTCTCACCACCACCTGCCCACAACACTAGTCACAGCCCTCACCACCACCTGCCCACACACAGCCTCACCAGCACCCTCTCACAACACTCTGCCCAGCTCTCACACTTCACTACACACTCCCAGCTCACAGCTCTCACCACCTCAGCCGCCACAACATCCCAGGTCACAGCCTCACCACCACTGCCCACAACACCCTGAGTCTCACCACACCACTCAGCCTCTACACAATCCACAGCCACTGCCAGCCTGCCCACACTCCTCAGTCACAGCCTCACCACCACCTGCCTACAACACCTCCAGTCCCAGCCTCACCACCACTCGCCACACTCTAGTCACAGCCTCACCACCACCACCATTAAACCCTAGTCACAGCCTCACCTTAACCCGCCACACGCTCTCAACAAAGACCCTAGACCACAGCTCTACCACCACAACTCTGCTCCACATTCCAACCACTGCCATACCTATAGTCACAGCGCTCACCACACTGCCTCAGCTCACAGCCTCACCACCACTCGCTCCACACGCAGTCACAGCCTCACCACCACTGCCATAGTCATCCCAGTCACAGTCTCCCACCACCACTGCCTGCCAACACTCCACTATAGCTCTCAACCACTCTGCCTACAACACTTCACAGCCTTCACCACCACTGCCGCCTCACCCCCAGCCTCACCAGTCCAGCTCTCACCACTCACTCTCACCACCACTACAACACTCTCAGCAGCTCCACCACACTGCCAACACCTCCAGGTCACAGCACCACCACCTCCCACAACAATCCAGTCACTGCTCTCACTCACACTGCCTTACAGCACTGCCAGCCAAAGCTCCCACCACACCTCACTCCTAGTCGCCACAGACCACCACTCCCCAACACCTCCCAGTCACAGTTCTCACACCACTGCATCCACACTAAGGCTCTGCCCACCACCTGCCTCAACACTCCCAGTCACAGCCTCACCACCACTTGCCTACAACACCAGTCACAGCTCACTCACACACACACACTCACAGCTCACAGCTCTCACCACTACTCTGCCAACAAACTTCCCCAGTCACAGCTCTCACCACCACCTCCCACAAGCAATCCCAGTCACAGCTCCTCATACCACCACTCATAACACATCTTTAGTCACAGCCTTCACCACCACTTGCCTACAACACTTAGTCACAGCTTCACCACCACTCCAAACATTCCCTACTCACAGCTCTCCACCACCACCTACACACCTCCCAGTCACAGCTCTCACCACCACCTGCCTACAGAACTCTCAGTCACAGCGCCTCACCACCACCTCGGCCACAACACTTAGTCACAGCTCACCACCACTCTGCCTAACACTCCAGTCACAGCTCACCACACTGCCTAACAATCCAAGTCACTGCTCTCACCACCACTCGCCCACACACTCCCCACACACAACCTCACCACCACTCGCCACCAAATCCCCAGTCATGCTGCCCACCACCAGCCCACAACACTCCTCAGTCACAGCCTCTGACCACCACTCTGCACAACACTCCTAGCTCACACTCACTCACCACCATCTGCCCACAACCTCCCAGTCACATCTCTGACCACCACCTGCCCACAGCACCTTCAGTCACAGCTCCTCACCACCACTGCCCACAACACCCCAGTCACAGCCCTCACCACCACTCGCCACAACACTCTAGCTCACAGCCTCCCCACCACCACCTTCCCACAGCACTCCTCAGTCACATCTCTGACCACCACTGCCTACAACCCTCCCAGTCACATCTCTGACCACCACCTGCCTACTACACTCCTAGTCACAGCTCTCACCACCACTCGTGCTACAACACTCTTAGTCACAGCTCTCACCAGCACTCTCCCACAACACTCCCAGTCACAGCTCTCACCACCACTGCCTACAACACTCCCTGCAATCACAGTCTCACCACCACTGCCTACAACACCCCAGTCACAGCTCTCACCACCACTCGCCTACAACACTCCCAGTCACAGCTCTCTCACCACCACCTGCCTCCAACACTCCCACCAGCTCTAACCACCACTCGCCCACAACACTTTAGCTCACAGCTCTCACCAGCACTCGCCTCACAACACTCCTCAGTCACAGCCTCACCACCACCGCCACAACACTCCCAGTCACAGCCCTCACCACCACTCCCCACAACACTCCCAGTCTCAGCTCTCACCACCACTGGCTCACAACAATCCCAGAATCACAGCCTCACCACCACCTGCCTACAACACTCCCCAGCAGACTGCCTCACCACACCACCTGCTCCACAACACTCCCAGCTCACAGCCTCACCACCTCCTGCCCACAACACTCCCAGTAGCTCACAGCTCTCACCACCACTGCCCTCACAACACTCCTAGTCACAGCTTCCCACCACCACCTCGCCCACAACAATCCCAGCAGTCACAGTTCTCACCACCACTGCCCACAACACCTACAAACTCACCACCACTGCCCACAACACCCTAGTCACAGCTCCTCACCACCA
Organism: Homarus americanus; assembly: GCF_018991925.1. Classification (NCBI taxonomy): domain Eukaryota; kingdom Metazoa; phylum Arthropoda; class Malacostraca; order Decapoda; family Nephropidae; genus Homarus; species Homarus americanus. Next base: position 17,999 of record NW_024754571.1, read on the forward strand.
CTGCCTCAACACTCCCAGTCACAGCTCTCACCACCACTCGCCACAACTCCCAGTCACATCTCTGACCACCACTGCCTACAACACTCCCAGTCACAGCTCTCACCACCACCTCACCCTACAGCACTCCCAGTCACAGCCTCACCACCACTGCCTACACACCCCAGTCACAGCTCTGACCACCACTCTGCAACACTTAGTCACAGCTCCTCACCACCACTCGCCTACAACCTCCCAGCTCACAGCTCTGACCACCACTCGCCACCAACCTCCTAGTCACATCTCTCACCACCACTCGCCTACAGCACTCCAGTCACAGCTCTAACCACCACTCTACAACACCCCAGCACAGCTCACCACCACTCGCCTGCCAACACTCTAGTCACAGCTGCACCACCACTGCACACAACACTCTCACAGCTCTCACCACCACTCACAACACTCCTAGTCACAGCTCTCACCACCACTACCTACAACACTCCCAGTCACATTCTGACCACCACTGCCTACAGCACTACCACAGTCAGGCTCACCACCACCACCCACACAGCACACTCCCAGCAACAGCTCTCACCACCACTCGCCTACAAACCCTAGTCACAGCTCTCACCCCACCTCTGCCTACCACACTCCCAGTCACAGCTCTCACCACCACTGCCTACAACACTCCCAGTCACAGCTCTCACCACCACTCTCGCTTCAAACACTCCCAGTCACTCTCTCACCACCACCTGCCTCAACACCCCTGCAGTCACAGCTCTCACCAATCGCCCACAACACTCCCCAGTCACAGCTCTCACCACCACCTGCCTACAACACTCCCAGTCACAGCTCTCACCACCCACTCGCCTACAACAATCCCAGTCACAGTCTCACCACCACTGCTTACAGCACTCCCAGTCACAGCGCCTCACCACCACTCTCGCCAACAAAATCCCCAGTCACAGCCTGACCACCACTCACCTGCAGCACTCCTAGTCACAGCTTCACTCACCACTCGCCCAACACTCCTAGCTCAGACCTCTCACCACCACTGCCCACAACACTCCCAGTCACAGCTCTCACCACCACTGCCAACAAAAACTCTCAGCCACATCCTTGACCACCACACTGCTCACAGCACTCCCAGTCACAGCGCTGACCACCACTCGCCTACAACACTCTCAGTCACAAGCGCTCACACCACCACTCGCTCACAACACTCCAGTCACAGAGCTCACCACCACTCGCTTCACACTCCCAGTCACAGTCTCACCACCACTGCCACCAACATCCCAGTCACTGCTCTCACTGCCACTGCCTAGAACACTCATACAGTCAAACCTTCACCACCACTCTGCCAACAACACTTCAGTCACACTCTGACTAACACTAGCATACACTGCACCTCCTAGTCACAGCTATGACAACCACTCTCTACAACACTCCCAGTCACATCTCTGACCACCACACGCCACAACTCTCCCAGTCACATCTCTGACCACCACTTGCCCACAGCACTTAGGTCACAGCTCTCACCACCACTCGCCCACAACATCCCAGTCACAGCTCTCATCACCACTCGCCCACAACACCCCCAGCTCACAGCTCTCACCACCACTCGCCTCACAACACACTCCAGTCATCAGCCTCACCACCACTGCCTTCAACGCTCCCACATTGCCCTCTCACCACCACCTCGCCTCCAACACTCCCAGTCACAGCTCTCACCACCAATCGCCCACAAACCCAAGTCACAGCCTCATCACCACCACTCGCCTACAGCACCCTGCAGTACCACAGCCTCACCACCACCCGCCCACAACACTCCCAGTACATGGCTTCACCAACACTCGGCTTCAACGCCCCAGTCACGCTTCACCAGCACCCGCCTTCAACACTCCCAGTCACAGCCACCACCAATCGTCACAACACCCCAGCAGTCACAGCTCTCACCACCACTGCCTCAACACTCCCAGTCTCAGCTCTCACACACCACTGGCTTACAACAACCCAGTCACTGCCTCCCACCACCACCCGCTTATTACACTACTTAGCTCACAACCTCACCACTACTCACACAAAACCCCAGTCTGCAGCTCTGTCCACCACTTGCTCACAGCACTCCTAGTCACAGCTCTGACCAGCACTGCCTGCAACACCTTCCAGTCACAGCTCTCACCACCTCCCCCCACAACACTCCCAGAACAAGCATCTCTCACCACCATTCGCCTAAATCACCTCCCAAGTCACATCTCCCCACCACCCTCACTCCCTCACAGCACTCTCAGGTCACAGCTCTCCACCAGCACTCGCTCACAACACTCCCCAGTCACAGCTCCTCACCACCTCTCGCCTACAACACCCTAGTCACAGCTCTCACCTGCCACACTCGCCTGCCAGCACTCCCCAGCCACAACTCTCACCACCACTCACTACATAACCTCTCTAGTCACATCTCTGATCACCACACTGCCTCACAGCAACTTAGTCACAGTTTCACCAATTCATTCCCACAAATTCTGAAGTCACAGTTTTACCACTACTACCTATAACGCTAGTCACAGTTTACCAACACACGCTCACAGATTTCAAGCCAGAGTTTACGCCACGTAACAACATCAGCTCACGCTCTCACCACCACTCGCCATAGCGCATCACAGCCAGCTGCTTCACCACCACCTCATAAACACTCGTACTCCACAGTCTCACCACCTCACACACAACACTTCCAGATAGTCATACCTTCACCACCTCCGTCTCAGCCACTACACCTTGCAGTAGCCGAGCTCTCACCACATTACGCCAAAAACATCCTGCAGTCAGCTCTTTACCACTATTTCGTTAGCATTCTGACTACACCGCCACCACCTCGCCTCAAACTCTCAGCTAGCCTCTCACCACCACTGCCCACACACATGGCACAGGCCTCAAGACCACTGGCTTACACATGGGATGCAGCTCACCACCACTTGCCTACAGCAACATTCCTTAGTCACAGTCTCACCACCACCTCGCTTGTAGCACCCCATAGCTCAGCAGACTCTCACCACCACTCGCCAACAAACTCTCTCAGCCACATCTCTGACCACTACTCATACAGCACTCCCAGCTCACACCAACACCCCTGCTCACAACACTCTCAGTCACAGCGCTCACCACCACTCGCTCACAACACTCCAGCCACAGCTCCCACCACCACTGCCTACAACACTCCCAGTCACAGCTCTCACCACCACCACCACACAATCAATTCCAAATCACTGCTTCTTGCCACCACCAGCACACTCACAGTCAAACCTCCTCACCACCACTCTTCTTACAACACTCCCAGTCACATCTCTGACCACCACACGCCTCACAACTTCTCCCAGTCACATCTTCTGACCACCCACTGCTCCACAGCACTCTAGTCACAGCTCTCACCACCACTGCCCACAACACCCCAGCTCACAGCCCTGTCACCACTCGCCACAACACCCCCAGTCACAGCTCTCACCACCACTCGCCTACAACATTCCCAGTCACGGTCTCACCACCACCTGCTCTCAACGCCCTTTAGCTGCCTCACACCACCTGCCTTCAAAGATTCCCAAACACAGCACTACCACTGACCGCCAACAACTCACAGTCACAGCCTCTCTCACCACTCGCCCACAACATCCCAGCTCAGCCTCACTACCACTGCCCACACTCCTGCAGTCACACCTCCACACTCTGCTCACTCTAGTCACGTCTCTCACCACCACCCCCCTTCAACACTCCCAGTCACAGCCCTCACACCAACTGCCCACAACACTCCCATAGTCACAGCTCTCACCACCACTGCTCACAACACCCTAGTCACAGCTCTCACCCACCACCTCGCCCACAACACTCCCAGTCACGGCTCACCCAACACGGCTCAACGCCCCCAGTCACGTTCTCACCAGCACCTGCCTTCAACACCCCAGTCACAGCCTCACCACCAATCGCCCACAACCTCCAGCTCCAGCCTCACCACCACTCTCACAACAATCCCAGTTCAGCTCACCACCACTGCTTTACAAACAATCCTAGCCACTGCCTCACCACCACTGCCATTACACTCCCAGTCACAACTCTCACCACTACTACCAACAAAAACCCCAGTCACAGCTCTGTCCACCACCTGCCCACAGCACTGCACACAGCTCTGACCAGCACCTCCACAACACCCACAGCACAGCCTCACCACACCTCTCGCCCACAACACACTAGTCACACTCTCACCACCATTCAGCCACAACTCTCCCAGTCACATCTCTGACTACCACTTTCCCACAGCACTCTTAGTCACAGCTCCACCAGCACTCGCTTCACAACAGCACACATTGCACTGAACGAAGTGGCATTG
>NW_024754572.1:0-6867 GCF_018991925.1 Homarus americanus
TGTATGTAAATGGATGAAATAAATGAAGAAATTTATGTAAATCTACCCAAAAAGAAGGAAAACTTTGTTAATTGTATAATAAAAATACCACACAGTATTGTACACTAATGTACTACATTTTTATATCTTGAGCAAAAATATATGACGCTTATATTCAAATTATTGGCTGTCTTGCAGTGATCTCCAGCAATGCAAATTATAATCTCCTAACTTTAGTCTGAGATATTATATAAATAAAAGCTGACCTAAAGAACAAAGTTATCACCTTACTGGCCTTTTTGTAGCCAGCTTAGCAAGGGGGGGGGAACAGGGGAGGTGAGGTGACAGTGTGGTGTTTGTTTATTTATTTGAGATAAGATGTGACAGTTGGCGCTGAAGGCCGACGTATTTATTTATCATTACTTAAGAGTGACTAAGCCTTTTCTCATAATTTGCCACCCAAATGACCTGGGTGACTCATAATTTGCCACCCAAACGACCTGGGTGAATATAACTTACATTGCTGGGATTCTTGTAAGATAGTGATTTATTTGAATACCTGTAAAAACAATCTATATTTGCAATAGACATAACAATTTAAGTACCGTAATCATTTAGTCCATGTACAGTACAGGTTTGTTCCACGGTAAAATCTTTTGAACAACGAAAGAAAGCAAAAGTCATTGTTTACATCATGATTTTATCCCACTTTCCACTGTAATATGTACGTCATTTCAGCAAAAATATTACATTTCCATATTTATTTCTAAGAATATATTCATTCAGTCACAGTTAAGGTAAAATATACTTGATGTAATATTTTAATGAAAACACCCGGTATTTAGAAATGCGGTATCGTAGTTTTCTTTTGTTTCAAATTTAATTAACAAAGATTGATGTTTCAAATGTAGTGAGCAAAAATTTATGTACAGTATCTATAAATAAGCTTTAAAAAATGAATTCTTTATGTTTTACATCGTCCTGTGCATACCATACCATGCATTTGGCTACTTTGGGCTTGCTATGATGACGCAAGAGATCTGCCCTGGCAACCGTGGTTTCCATTGTTTACTGGTAGTTACTGGTAAATATTTTTCAACCTAACGAAACTATTACCCGTTTAGAGGTCGACCCCCAATATTTTGCCAAATAATTTGGTTCTTAAAAACTCGAACTACACACAGGTTATATACAGTAAATAAGGACATGGGGGGCCAGGGTTTTTTTAGGGGGGCAGGGGAGGGCAGCAAAAGTACACGGATTTTTAACATTCACCGGTATCTCTGTTACCTAACCCCTGCGTATGTTAAGGGCCGACTGTACTGTCCATGAATTCTGGCAAAAATGAATGGTTTGATCGCTCCTGCTCTCTTGCAGGCAGGGTGAGAGATAGGGCATATCAAGCTATGAAACTATCTCCTCCTATTACTCACACCTCTTTCATCTAATATACTATAGGAATAGCCGTGTGTGTGTGTGTATCTGTTTTGGCCAGCCGAAACGGCACAATCGTTTTTCATCAAACTTGGTGGAAAAATCGCAAATAATTCGTAGAGTGGAACAAACCTGGTCCCATGTCGATGGTTTCTTTAGGAAGGCATTAATTAACCATTTTATTTACGATGGAAAACAATGCAAGTCTACTGACTTGGCGCACCCTAAGCTCTGGCCCCTGTGCTTTCTCGCCTCAGCCTAAAAACCTAAACTTTACCTTCTTCTTGGAAGCATGCCTTGGTTCAGCCCATCCCAGAGAAGGGTGACCACTCTAATCCCTCTAACTATCGCCCCATTACCCTAACTTCATCCCTCTCTAAGATTTTCGAAACTATCTTGAACTCTCATTTTCTCTGTCACCTTGAATGCTATTCTCTTTTGTCGGATCACCAGTATGGCTCTCGCCAGGCAAAATCAAAAGGTGATCTGCTCTGCTATTGCACCCATCTTTGGTCATCCTCTCTTAGGGATTATGGGGAACTTTATTCGTGGCCCTCAACATCGCCAAAGCATTTGACAGGGTATGGCACAAGTCTTTGCTTTCTAAACTTCCCTCTTATGGCTTCTCTCCCCCACTTTGTTTTCTAATCTCTAGTTTCCTTGAAAACCGATCCAGGGCAGTTGTTGTTGAGGGATCGATCTCTCCCTCTTTCTCTACCAATAGGGGTGTCCCACAGGATTCTGTTCTTTCACCTACTCTCGCCCTTCTTTTTATCAATGATTTACTTCATACTACAACTAATTCTATCCATTTTTACGCTGATGATTATACTCTTCACTCTTCTTCACATTTTCCCCTTCCTCTTAACTCTCAAACTCGATCTGTTTCTAGAGCTGATATCATTACTTCTATCAATGCCGATCGGTGCAGCATCTTTGAATGGGGAGGTAAAAACTTGGTTAAATTCAATACGTAGTAATAAAACGCAGTATTTACCAATTACACTTTCTAGTTTAGATGATCTCCCACCAATTACATTTCAGGACGCTAGCATTCTGCCAAATTTTGAAATAGATATGCTAGGCCTCACCATTTCCTCCAATATGCCATGGAAATCACACATCCTTAACATAGCTAAAGCTGCCTCCCGAAAGTTGGGAATGCTGTACAGATGTCGTAGCTACTTCACTCCTGAACAGTTGCTTCAAATATAGAAGGGAATCATTCATCCTAATTTGGAGTACTGCTCTCATATCTAGGGTGGCTCTTCTTCTGTCCAACTGTTAGATAGGGTGGAATCAATGGCATTTCATCTTATTAACTCTCCTCCTTTAGTTGACAATCTTTCTTCCCTTTCTCTTCGCCGCAATGTTGCTTCACTCTCTCTCTTTTACAGGTACGTAATGGGCAATGTTCGGTGGATTTAACATTCAGTGTACCGCTGGCAAGGCCGTGGGCTCGTAACACACGTCTTGCCCACGGTGCCCACCGTTTCTCTGTGGATGTCGGTCACACTAGAATAACCCGTTATAGTACATCCTTCTTTCCTCACACAGCCAAACTGTGGAATGCTCTGCCTTCTTCTGTGTTTCCATATTTATACAATATCTCACTTTAAAATGCTGGTTTTCCAGCATCTTCGTGGTGTAGATTAACACAGTACAACCATTTTCTTCTCTATTTCTAATTTCTTTCTGTTCTTATTTTTTCGCCCCCCAGGCCCCGTTGTGTGTCGTTTGACCTGTGCCCGGGTGGGCTAATTCCCGTAAAAAAAAAGAGTTGCTTGACCAAGCCTGGTAATATGTGTCAACTAGGCTAATGTACAGTTGTTGGAAGCAGTTATTTTCAGAAGCTGTTCATTCTTTTCAAGGGTTTGATGTTGGCCAAGTGCACACTGAGATTGCAGAGCTAGCTAATGCTGCAGGCTTTAAGGAAGTCAACGACAGAAATGTGAGGGAATTGCTGCAGTCTCATTCTCTTCCATTAACAAATGCTTTATTGACTGTGTTAGAGGAGGAATTTGATGATGATGATGACTGTCCCATGGCATAACAACTAGAAGGCCAAACAGTGAAAGGTCTTAGAGAAGCCTACTTTAAAATTGATGATGCCATAGAATATTTTAAGAAGAATGACGCACTTTATGATCGTGCTTCCAAAATTGAAAGGGGAGCAAAAGATTTGCTTGCCTGTTAAAGCATAATTTTACATGAAAAAACATTTGCTGGAAAACAAAAAAACCTGAATTAATTTTTTAAGAAAGAAACCAGTCACGGAAGCCTCTGAACCTCAGCCAGGTCCTGCTGGTGTAAATCCACCACCTCTAAGAGACGATGATGAGATGGGAGTGAACAATCCACCTAGTTCTGTCTCTCTCATCCTCCGACTAATCCTCCTCTCTGAACACCCATCTCCATCAATCCAATCAAGCCAAACATCTCTACTTTTGAAGGTAAGTAAATAAAAATATCTTATTGTGTTAAAATTATTTATTTTTAAAACATTATAATAAGTATTTTGTCTCAATGAACCACTGGAGTGATTGTGCACAAATGCTTCCAAGGTAAATAATTGTTAAAAGATATCATATAAATTTGTTTTGAGCTTCGTGTACAATGTCATGGTCCCAATTTGACCTATTTATATTATTTCTTATGGGATTAAGTGGATTCTTTATCAGAGGCGTTTTTCCGGTACCAATTAACCTCGGATGACGAGGACTTTCTTCTTGTTTTAAAGTTTCACATAAACTTATAACTTTCGCCTGTATGGAGAGCAACGAACATAGAGAGTTTCATTATTAATGATCCTTGATCCACATGTTCAGCATTCTTTCCATATTTTCCATAATGCCACTTCTGTTATGAGTTAACTTTGTAGCAGATAATGGCGCAACACTTTTAGCACATGATTTGATATTTTCTGCATTTCCACAAGTTGTTCTTACCTACAGTTGTAGACTGCAAAACAACAGCTCTTGCTATGTCCACAGCTTACTGTCCTTCTTCAAATCTCTGTACCACACCTAATTTAACTTCTAGTGTAACACTTTTCCTCTTCTTTCTGTGACCACAACCAGTAGTGGTCCATACTGCACGTTTAGCACTCATTGTTCTAGGGCTCAAATAAATTTATAATTGGATTTTAAGTGAATGTTGGAAGAGAATCAACCAACCACCAAACAATAACAAACAAATACATGTACAGTGATATCTCCGTCAGTCGGAAAAATTGGTGCAGAGCATTTCCGGGAATGAGAGATTTCAAGGTACAAGACGACTCTCTCAAAGCCGGAAAAAAATCCCTCATCCACCGGAATTTTCCGAGAAACGGAAAATTTTTCTTGGAATTTCTAGAAAATCCACCTGAATTTCATCTCTCAAACCCGGAAAAATACCTCCCCCATCCCCATTATTTTCCAGAGTTTTCCAGGTACCAGGAAAATCTTCTCGAAATTTTCCGGAAAATATGCCCCTCGGAAAATCACTTCCAAAGCCAGAGTTTCCGGGAAATTACGGATTTGGGATTAATTTTCCAGGAAAATTTCAATTCCGTCTATCGGAGAGTTCCGGGTTTGAGGGATTCCTGCTAACGGCGATATTAGTGTATGGCGCCCACGCTGGTTGCTTACACAGCCAGCTGTTATCACACAGGTGCTGAGTGCCTTTGTACCGAATTTTTAAAATTGTCACACATTTATCATTTTCATACATGCATGTATTTTCTTTGCTTTTTTTCAATGAAGTTATAACGAAATGACATTGACTGAAACGACATTAATAGGGGAATTGCTGTACTATAGTACAGTAAAAGGAAAACTAAGAGTTATGTGCCATGCACCACTGAACACATCCACTTTTTTTAACGGGGATTAGCCCACCTGGGTAGTAGGTAGTAGGCAGCCAGCTATCAAACAGGGAGGTACTATTGCCATATGGCATCACAAAAATTGTGACCAAGTCTCGGGTTGCTGATCTAACTTTGTCTCATTTACACAACTGCGTGCTTTATTGGGCTAATGAAATATATATGGATACTCGTGTTTCGAAGCCAGACTTGGTAAAACGTTACTCTGATCACCTAAGAGGCACAGGTAGTCCCCATTAGAGGTTCACGGGGCCATAAGCTCGTTGAACAGGCTTTGTGTGAAATATAAAAGAGTCTAGGACTGCTTTTAGTGTCCTGGTGGCCCAGAGGTAACGTTCCCCGGTCACAGTCATGGGATCGTGGGTTCGAATCCTGGCGGGGTGAGGTGTTGATTGTATGTAGAAGTCCGCATGCTTTATTGGGCAAATGAAATATATATGTGTGTATATATATATATATATATATATATATATATATATATATATATATATATATTTATTTATATATATATATATATATATATATATATAAACATATATTTGTATATATATATATATATATATATATATATATATATATATATATATATATATATATATATATATATATACCGTATTTTTCGGCTTGGAAGATGTTGCATCGTGGAAGACGCACCCTGATTTTGGAAATGAAATTCTAAAAAAAAAAATTACGGGTTTTAGCCCACCTGGGCACAGGTCACTGACCCACATTGGGGCCTAGGGGCGAAAATGTAATAATAATAAATAATAATAATAATAATAATAATAATAATAATAATAATAATAATAATAATAATAATAATAATAATAATAATAATAATAATAATAATAATAGTTTTACAGCACTGTATAGAAAATACTTGTAATTGTTAAGTACTATAATGAGGTAACAGTCTTTGTTAGGGGCTGATTTCAAAAACCTCTGCTACAACTCATCGACTAGCAGGATGACACATGGTAATTTTCGAGGTATATATTTGTCATAAAAAGTGCGTCTTTTAAGCCGAAAAATACGGTATGTTGTGTTGTCAAAAGAAGAGAAACAATTGAAACTCTGCAATTGTGTGTAAATGAGGCAGAAAGATAGATGAGCAACCTAAGACTTGGTCACAATTTTCGTGATGCCATATGGAAGTAGGATCTACCATTAGACAGTACTGTACATTATGCTTCCAATATCTTGCCAGGCGGTAGTATCTCCCTGTTTGGTAGCTGCCTAAAATTTTTAGTAATATTACTTTGATACAACATGATAAATTAGACAAACAATGAAAATAAACAAACAAAAGTTATTTACCAAGACCTTTTCTCTGAGAACAGAGGGTAAGAAATGGAGGGGAGATAAGAAGGCTATTTATAGCCCGTCTTTGTGTAGGAAGTCGACCACACTATAAATAATTCATTTAAAATTTATATTTCTTACATAGAATATTCAGTACATGACTGCGATTATAAAATATATATATATATATATATATATATATATATATATATATATATATATATATATATATATATATATATATATATATATATATATATATATCTGACGTGTGTCACGATAAC
>NW_024754573.1:0-13370 GCF_018991925.1 Homarus americanus
GTGTTATATATGTGTTGTAAAATACCTTGTTTGCTACCACAATGTTATACTGTGATGGCCTCATAAAATGGTGTAAATCTGCATAATAATAATATATCGTATAAGTGAGGCAGGAAACATCGTTGTCTTGTGTTAGTTCCTTGGTTTGATTTGTGTTACTTGTGAGTAAACTGTTCACTTCCTTCCTGGTTACAAACTCATCCTGGCGAGCTAGTCTTCGCTTTAGGGTAGACTTATTTAAGTATACGTATACAGTGTGTTTCACGACAGGATTCTCAGCGAAAATTAAATCTCTATTTGTAATATGAATGTGATAAATAGTACAGTACGCTTATACATTATATGTTTATTTCTGATGTTGGTAAAACTCTGAATATCGGTAACCACTGCAATGTTCATTTGTTATTAAACACTGACAAATGTTAACGTACCGTTCATAATTGTGTATGTAAAAGTACTCACACTTCCCGTTAATAATGTGGTAGACCAATAAGGTATCTAGTGTAGAGCAAGAGGTAATGTACAGTTTGCCCATAGGTGGTGACCTCGGTAGCCTGTGTGGGCAACTGTTCTTAGTCGTCATCCTCAAGTTTTCGTGACAAACAGGACAAACAAACAAGTTCCCGGAACCAGAAGGTAGACACAGAGTAAAAAATAAATAAAAAGTAAAACTACCTGTTATTAATGGGTCGTCTAACAGTGAATTAATAGAACGATGATGATGATGATGATGATGATGATGATGATAATGACGATAAGAGTAAAAAAAACTCACAGAAAACAAAAAAGAAAAACCACCAGACTTTTCATAAATTCTGAGTAAAAAAACAACACTAATGACAAACAAAAAGAAAGTGTAAAGTAATATAAGTAAGAGATTAAGTGAAGACGTTAAGTACGGCCAACAACATACACACAAACATTTTACTCTCTCTCTCTCTCTCTCTCTCGACGGGACGAAGAAAACCTTGAGAATTAATAATTGTGTCAAGCCAACCCGCCTATCACCGCCACCTCCCTCCCTACTAACATCTGCACCTACACCCTTCCCCACCCACTGCACCTACACCCTTCCCCACCCACTACACCTACACCCTCCCCAGCCCACCCACTACACCTAAACCCTCCCTAACCCACCCACTACACCTACACGTTCCCCCAACTCGTGACACAACACTCCCCCCATCCCCCTCCACTCTCCCCAGGACGCCTCCCCCCTCAGCTCACTTTTGTCTCTCTCTCCCTCAGTCAACAAAGCTCATGTCAAACACACCTTTCCGGCATTAGCTCCATTTGCATGTCTTTTACGAAATACCTGTTTTTTACCTCCTTTCCCCTTTCTCACTGCCAGAGGGGAGAAGGCGGGGGGAAAGAAGAGAGGGGAGGACACGCATAAGACTCCCTCCTCGACGAAACACGACAGGTAGGTGTAAGAGTGAGACAGGTCGCTAGACGGGACGACAGGAGGGTGCCTCGCTGTCACTGCCAAGGGGAAAAAGTTTCTTTACTAATAGACAGTCTTGAGGGGAAATTTATTGAGGACGAGAGCTTGTTAGGTACGGCTGGTGGACATCCCAGGCCAGGGAAAAATGTTCTCCTGGTGCTGCCATGACTAGGGAATTAATATCTATCTCACTATTTTTGACCAGTGTGTGTGTGTGTGTGTACATTCTTGTAAACTGAATAATAACATCAAAAGTCTCTTATGATAACAAACAACCTTATCTTGAACGTGTTATCATCTTGGTGACCTTGTGTATACTTGGTGACCGTGTATATACCTGATAACAGTGTCTATACTTGGTGACTGTGTGTATACTTGATCACCGTGTGTATACTTGATCACCGTGTATGAGGGTCTGTCACATCAACACCAGACTGCTGTATATCAAGAGGTAATATTACACACGACCTCTGCAACAGCTTATTAACACACCTACGACGAAACCCTCCTCTATAAGTAGTTATTGGCACGACATCGAATAGCCCATGAAGTTAACAACAGCAACAGTACACACAATAAAATAGTACCTTTACAATTGTGTTAAAGAAGGATTTTGACAACCCTACCGAGACAATAGGAGTCACAGTGTTCATTTTGAAATTTATCGAGCCCTTCCGTATAGATACTTTTTTGAGAGGGGTTATGTGAACACTACAACTGTTTCTTTCAGGCGAAGGAAGGTGAATAAAGCTAATCATTACTGAAGTGTCTGGTTTTAGAATGATTTTTTTTTCCTACGGCAATGCTCAGTGGCCCGTTACTGCAAAGACTTTCTATTAGTTCAGTGCTGATTTAAAGTTCACAAGAGAAAGGTAAATGCCATGTTGTTCATCACACACACACACACACACACACACACACACACACACACACACACACACACACACACACACATCAGAGATATTCCATTCTCTTCCCATTTTGTCGACACCTCAATAAGAATTCTCAACACAAAAAAAATAAAAAATAGTTAATCTACCAAACATCTAACAGTGCTCCTCAAACATTACCTCCCTATAGTATTTTCTTTATCACTTAATTAAGAGAAGAAGATAATCTAAATTTCACACAGAAAACTCTAAACAATACACAAAAGGACCCAATATACCTGAGAAATTATTATATAACAAGGTATACAAAACATATCCAACTATTCATTATTTTTTCCCGTCCACTATCTTGTACAGAAAGAACATGGAGAGAAAAATTGATTTTATCCCAGTTAGTATAATAAGTTTGTGCTTGTTACTTGATGGCTTGATTTTTTTATATACACGTCTCAAGATTAATAATACCATGACCATAAGATTCTTCTTCTTCTTCTCTCATAGAAATGTGCAAATGGCGCCTCGATTTTTGTTTTTATTTAATTTATTTTTATTTTTTAATGAATAAATCGGTGGAGTTTAATGTCATTGATTTATATTACGATCTAAGCATTTAAATTAGGTATTACTTTATATTTATTCCGGTGATAATAGATAGACAGCAAGAGAGAGAGAGAGAGAGAGAGAGAGAGAGAGAGAGAGAGAGAGAGAGAAGCCAATCATATTCTTTTTTAACCGATTTTATTAAACCTCATAAATATTTTTACTGTGTATTATTATCTACAGTAAAACAATAACACGATCCTTTATTCTCTAAGGCACACTACCCCCCCTCCCTCCCCCCCCCCGGGCCGGATCCTCTTTCAACAGTGAGGCGGACTGAACAGATAAAGTTGACCGCTACTAATTTCTCTCTCCAGGGAAAAGATAAAATAAGTAATTTAGTGAGAATGTAATGAAGAAGAGAAGGGGTCAGGTTGGCCACACAAAAGACCTTACTGATTTATACCGCAGGGTTTTAAAAAGTGTTGATGATAATGAACAAGGAGATTGAAAGTTGCTTCTGCTTAGTTGAAAGTTGAATAGTAACGAAATGGGTTGTGCTGCCGGATGTATGATCGTATATTTTTTTTTTAGTTAAGGCTGCTAGATATAAGATTGTGTTTTTGTTTGTTTTTTGGTGGGGGAGGGGGTCTGTGGTCTGTGGAGTCAGATGTATGATAGCAGCTTCTTCTTCACTGTTGCCAACTGCCTGGGCACAATATTGACCCTCCCCCAGCCCCCCCCGCTACCGGATGTATGATGTAATTTCTGATCGACGCTGCCAGAAGTATACATTGTGATAGTATTTTCATAATGCTGCCAGATGTATGATAATATTGTGATCCAAGCTGCCAGATGTATAATTATGTTTTAGTCCATGTAATCATTATGTATGACAAAAGTTCTGCCTGTACCGCCAGACCCCCAATCGAATTTGACCCGTTCTGTCGGAAGCACGATAGTTGTTTGTTTGGTCAGTAACTTCGGCGCTGCCCCCAAAAATATGATAGTGCTTCTGAGTTATCTGCCAGACGTACGAGTTTGTTTTGTGTTCCTATGTAAATATTCAGGGTGTATTGTAAATGGCCAGCTCCAGTACGATACTTTTGACCTTTGTATCGCTCCTCGCTGCCAGCTGTATGATGTACGAGAAGAATCTTGGTCTATGCTGCCAGACGGTGACGACTCTGTAACGACCATAGAGGTGTTTGTTCAAGGGGAAACTCTCTCTCTTCTACAGGTACACTGCAACTTATTTCACGTTAAGTTTAACCACCCAAACCTAAACTAATCTAGCCTAACCTAACCTAACCTAACCTAACCTAACCTAACTTAATCTAGCCTAGACTAACCTAACCTAACCTAGCCTAGCCTAACCTAACCTAACCTAATCTAGCCTAACCTAACCTAACCTAATCTAGCTTAACCTAACCTAATCTAGCCTCTATTGTACCGTTACAATGGTTAACCTTCAGGTAAAAATAATCTAGGGTGTCTAATCTTCACATGATCCATATATTTTAAGTTTTTGAACAGACCATCGGTGAAAAAAATAAATATTAATCACCAAGACTTAAATTAAGAGGAGGTCGGATCTTGATCAACATTAGCGCCGCCGCCCGCCCACTGCATACAACACTCTGGAGGGGGGGGGGGAGGGGAGGGGAGCTCTTGCATCTTCTTAATTCTTACTTTTGTCATCAACTTCCAGAGAAAATTAGCTAACAATGGAGGTCTTTTGGTGCACCATGACCCAGAGACCAGAACTAACTTGGCCACAATAAATCCTGCAGTTCGGTGGGGGTGAGGGGTAGGGGGGGTGTTGAGGGGTGGCGTTGAGAGGTGGGGGGATATTAGTGAGGCTCTTCAATGGAGGATGTGTGTGTATGTATGTATGTATGTATGTATGTATGTATGTATGTACAGTATGTGTTAGTGTGTACATTTGTTTTGATTGGCCTGGCCTGGCGCTGAGACATTCCACTCACGGGGCCACAAGGAAATTGTTGATATTGTTTATACACTTTATTGAATTGCGGTAGCTTTTAACTCTCCCCACTCGTTATTTTCTGAGTTAGCATTCTCGTAAATTATCTCCAGCTTGTATTAAATCGCTCAAAGAGGAATGCAGTCCTACCCCTATCGCCAGCTGCGCCAGAATCATCGTGGTCTGTAATGGTTCTAATACCTGGGATAAATTATAAGTGAGAGGATTAAAGTCCCAGTGTCTCATGAAGTACTTGGGGCCTTAAGCTTCGGATCATCGAGAGTGTTTGGGAGTTAATTATCGTCTTGTGTGTGTGTGTGTGTTGAAGTGGTTAGATGATTCATAGTCCCATTGTGTGACGAAGCAGTATTTGGTATCGAAGCTTCGGATCATCGAATGTTTGGGGGATTAATTAGTAGTTTGTGTTTAAATTACCTGGATGATTCAGAGTTCCATTATGTGATGAAGCACTGGGTACGGAGCCTCGGTTAAGTGTAAGGCTTTTGTTTATTACCTCTAACACACCTGATGCATCACTACACCTTCTCACACCCACTCCTCTTGGTTTTATTTATTGTAATCATCTGTAACATATATCAAATCTCTCACTTATCGACAAAAAACAAAATATAAAATAAAATAAAACATTCTTAAGATGAATCAACGGCAACCAGGAACACTTTACAGTACAGGTACAGGTATAGATATACATTACAGGTACAGATTTAGGTATACAGTACAGGTACAGAAATTTCCATGTGGTTTCAACACCATAAAAGTGACACCTTAACCAATATTCAAATAAATATATTCTCTTACTACCAATAGACTATTCATATCTCGCTATGTAACCTGACTTAACCTGACCTGACCTTACATTAAAAAAAATACAAAACTATACCAATATCTTCAAAAGCCAATCGACTCTCAATGTAAGGCAACATGAGTCTTATTATATACAGGTCACACTCTTGTCATATCCTGTATACACAACAGGGGAATCTTAAACTGGTAACCTGTTGCCATATGCACTGTGAACATTTGCATTTGACAGGTTATGTTATCGTTTCATCAAGATAATTCACTGTTCTGGTGGATATTATCGTACTCAATGGGTTAAGTTATCTTACTCAAGGGATTAAGTCTTTAAAATTCAAGGGATTAGGTCTTAGGATATCGTACTCAAGGGATTAAGTCATTGTACTCATGGGATTGTTTAATAGTATACTCAAGAAGGTTAAGTAATCGTACTCAAAGGTTTAAGTAATTTACTAATAGGGTTAAATAATATTAAAAAAACACCTAAATTATCGTACTCAGGATATTCTTCAAGTTGTTATGTAACGGCACTCAGAGGACCAGTTATTATACTCATGGGACTAAATTATCGTACTCAAGGAGAAAAACAATATACTCAATTTATGATGCCACTTAATAGCTTATTAGCCATTCGGGCAGTTGATCAATTCTTTGAATAAAACACTCGGTGATTTTAGCTTTAAATGGTGATGTGTTGCTTCAGGTCTTAACATGATGGTGTTAGGAAATATTGGACAATACCTCCATGTACTGTGCTGTATATTGAGGGTAATTAATGATAACCAGCGCCATTCTTCAAGCTATTTTTTTATTGTATTAAACTGATGCATTGTTTGTTTATTAAGATAACAAGGAAGTTTGAGACTGTCAGCTTCTTACACTAATACTACCAGCATAGTTTCCACCAAAAGCTGTCGTCTTATTTATAAAATTTGAAGAACAAAGACACTACTAGGAATCTTTTGTTTAGTGTTACGACAGACACTCCCACTAATTAAAAACATACCTGTTTTGAATGGGCACACACACAAACATACATACTTTCTCTCTCTCTCTCTCTCAAAATAACTGTGTGAGTCAGTGAGTGTATTTCCTTTAAACTCGGCAACAAAGGTCAGACAGGACAGACAAAACACCATTGTTGCCTTGATCATGTATTTCGCAATTAGATTTTGCAGTGACCATTGCAGCCTGGCGTCCTTCAACAAATATGTTTCAATCAGTCGTTGTCAGTAGTGTTAGCGAGGGAATACGTAACGAGTTTAGTGTTGTGTCTCTTTTACTGAACTGTGATGATTACTGGTGTATTGTGTAATGATTATCGTGTTTTAGTTTGACTTGGCTCACTCCTATGGCGGAAAATGTAAAAATACGTAGCAACGATTTTTTTTTAGGAAGTGTTGCTTATCATTTGGTGGAACTTAAGTTTAAAAAATGACGAATGATTAAAATGTTGTGATTAAGATTATTGTTTTGTAAGAAAAGTCTGGAAATGTAAATACTTTTGCCTACGTTCATGAAAATGTTAAGTCTGTGTGTGTGTGTGTGTGTTTGTTTCATATTCGTTGCACCTCAGCTTAATAAGTTTGTGTATTTTATAATCCACGTTACACAAACTAGAGCGAAAAACTGTCATATTTAAAAAATTTTAATCAAACTTTCCGGTTCACCAGATGTTACTTTCCTCGAATTATTTTTGTTACCAACCCTAAAAGTTGTGTTTCAGTGTAGCGTCGTCATTAATGGTCTTGTTGGTATTCCTTGTATGAGAGAGCGTCTCTAACGTTGTGCAGTCAGATAAACTGTACATTTATTCTTCACTATATCAAACGACAGGCATTCCATTCATGACATTGGGCTCTTCCCGACAAACATGCCTACAAAAATGTCTCTCTGCATCTTCCCCTTCATAAACATATACTATATTATACAGGGAGAGTCTGTAAAGGACCCAAGTTGCCATAAACAGTTGTTTGTATAACTTCACCAGACCCAGAGCTAAAGAAGCATAAGTTCCTCCTTACACTCCTTATCTAGGCATCACGCGGTGGTTCCAGGAGATAACATTTAGTTCAGAAGACTTTATCATTCATGTTCCTCTTCAACACACACACACACACACACACACTGACACCATCGTAATTTCAAGTCATAGTAAAGGGAGAAAAAGAGAGTTTGTTAGAGTTCTCAGTTCCGGAAAACAAAAGTTTATTATTAATCCTACTGACTTGTGCACGTCACGCTCTGAATTAATCTCTCTCTCTCTCTCTCTCTCTCTCTCTCTCATTAAGTAGCTCAATATGTCATATTTTCACTTGGCTCGTTCACCACATACTCATTGTATTAAATTCATTCAATGTCATCTTCTTTGACTAAATGAAACAAAGTGCCAGCAACACCATTTTCGCTCTCGTAATGGCATTTTCCGGCACATCGTTGTACAAGCTGCTCGTAATTGATTTTTTTAGTTAGTGAAGCAAAATTCGTCGAAAAAACGCAGGGGCGATACATTACTCTCGTCCGGCATGACATACAAACACTTTTTGTTATAATTTATTGTTATATATATATATATATATATATATATATATATATATATATATATATATATATATATATATATATATATATATATATATATATATATATATATATATATATATATATATATATATATATATATATATATATATGCTGATAACCACAAGTCTGTACTCACCCCTGAAGATGTGAATTACACGAAAGCGCTTGGGAACTTCGTGTTTTCTTCTTTCCTTGTGGTTATCAGCATATACCTAGATCACGCGCACCTACAGTGATTTACTTGCATATATATATATATATATATATATATATATATATATATATATATATATATATATATATATATATATATATATATATATATATATTTATTTCCTGTAGTAGTTTGAAAGTTGCTGATATTAGTAAAACTATTTCATTCCAAAACCTTGTACGAGCAATAGGTAACTGAGACGGCTATGGTGTTGATGAACGCCGATGAGACTACCTCCCTTGTACTCATTATTATCGGTGGGAAAACTAGGGTAAAGAAATTCATATAGCGTCTAGTCGTCCAGTATTCCAAATGCCTTTCACTTAACTTACGATAATGGCCTCCCTGGGGTCCAAATAGTGACGCGTCCTTACCATGATGGTCAGCCAGCTCTCTCTCATCTCCGTGTAGTCTGGGAGAGGATTGCACTACCTCCGGCCACCTGCTACTTACCAGGAATGGGACGCTTGTCACTGTGTTAATACCAGGGGCTAATCCCGGGACTTGTAATTTGCTACAATTGTTGGGGTTTATGGTCACATTTGCAAATACTGTATTCAGCAGGCGAGGTGCGGACGTTGTTGAGGGGGGCGTGACTCTGTACTGTACTGTACCGTACATGGCCTCCCACAGTGACCTCGACTGGTTACGGTAAGTGGGGAGCAACTCAACGATAGGGAGGCGGCAGTAGAGACCCACAAACACGCCCCGAACACAGTACTGTATAGTCTCCGAGGTGTCAAGGGGATGGTGTTACCGTCTGGCATTATAGATATGATAATCCCGAGGCGCTCTCAGTCCACCTAGCTGTAATTGGGGAAGTGAAGGCGGTTGAGTGCAGTCTTGGCTACACGGCCTCCTTTACTTTCCGAAGACATGCTATGTAGTGTGCCGTATCCACACTGTCCCTAACTGGCAGCCATGTCTATGGGACTCACTATCACTTTTTCACAATTGAGTAACTACTCGAACACCTTCAGACAATCGCTCTTCTTAGGCAAAGGGTGGTCAGGCAGGAGCCCGACAGCTGCCACAGATCGCTGGACTTTAATGTAGCACAAAATGTCCGACACAGCTTACACGAAACAGATGACGATCCAAACATTTTCAGTTCGTAATTCGCTAATCCGTGGCCAACTGAGCTATAGCGTGAAGTGCTCTTAAAACTCCACATACCTGCCGCCTCGCATGCTGTAAAAAAATACAATGCTCCGGAAAACGCACCAAATATTTTGTAAACGACTCTAAAGTATTTTAACGAGGGTTTTACATCATCAGTAAACAGAAAGGTATTAAACCTTCAGCAAACATTGTATATGCATACTGCATGAAATATGACCTATAATGTTGTTAACACTGAACAAACTGAAAAAGACTTAAAAGAATAATATTTCTTTTTGCAACCGACCTTTTTACACATCACTTTAGCTCGTGTTGTTATACAATACTGTTGTTAGGGTAATGTTTTAATATTTGCAAGACGAATGTGAATTTGTTGCCATCCGGTATAACTTACTGTACACTCCCATACTTAGTGTACATTATGTAAGAGAAAATAAACAGTTATAAACAGTAAGATAAACAATAAAAGTAAAAGTAAATTGTCCTTTTACAGATAAAGTTTACTGCAACACGAGGCAACTTCACTCAGCTGATCATACGCGGGTGGACGGTGAGGCGAAGGAGTTCTTCTCTGGCTGGTTCACACGGGGATGATGATTACTGCCTTCCTGTGTATCGTCTGCTCTGCCTCCTCCTTATTTCCACTTTCACGGGTATTGTTTTTTCTTTCTGTTTTCGATTTTGTTGTATTATTTGTATTTTTAACTAAATATTTTCCAGATATTTTGGTTATCTAATACTTTCAAATATGTGAAATTTAGATATATGAGATAGCGCTGAGACAAGGGCGTTAAGGCCGATGTAACCTGTATACAGGGTCACAGTTAGCCATGACTAGTTCTCCATAATGCCCACACACCCATAGTACCCACACACTATCCAC
The DNA here is from genome assembly GCF_018991925.1 of Homarus americanus. NCBI lineage: Eukaryota > Metazoa > Arthropoda > Malacostraca > Decapoda > Nephropidae > Homarus > Homarus americanus. The sequence goes on from NW_024754573.1 coordinate 10,483, forward strand.
ACACTACCCACACACTCACACAAGGAGATACAGTGAAATAAACTGCTGTACCTAAATATTATGTAACTCAAAATATATTCCCAAAACAGCACGTTTACAGTTGAAAATAATAAAAGCATAAATAATACAAACAAAATCAATTGATATGTTTTTTATTATTTTTAAATATCAGAATGGATGGGTCAACGCTTCTTGTTGTTCTTTGACTTTTTCCCGGTGAAGATGTAGTCTCCCCATGGCAGGTACTGGTCCTTTTGTACATGGCAGAAAGTGGTAGTTTCCTTCTTCTTCTTGTTGTTTTGAGGTTTAGTGTGCTTTGTGGTCTGCAGTTTGTTAGATCGGGGGCCCTTCTCCTTCACCTGGCAAGGCTTCACCTCAACCTTTGAAACTTTTGTTACAGTGCGTCGGAACACCATTGTGATTTACTGACACTAGCAGCTCTCTCACTGAGGTCAAATCAAAATTTGACCATACAGAAAGAATTACGGTTTAATAAGGTTGGAATTTAAAGAAATTGACAACAAAATGAAGCTCTGTTTATCACTATAGTGTTGAGGATGGTGTTGTGGTGAAGATGGATGGTGTTATATGTAGTGATGATAGGATGGTGTTATATGTAGTGATGAAGAATAGCGTTATATGTAGTAATGATGGATGGTGTTATATGTAGTGATGATAGGAGGGTAATATATGTAGAGATGATGGATGGTGTTATAACATGTAGTGATGATGGATGGTGTTATATGTAGTGATGAAGGATGGCGTTATATGTAGTAATGATGGATGGTGTTATATGTAGTGATGATAGGAGGGTAATATATGTAGTAATGATGGATGGTGTTATATATAGTGATGATGCATGATGATATATGTAGTGATGATGGTTGGTGTTATATGTAGTGATGCTGGATGGTGTTATATGTAGTGATGATGGATAGAGTTATATGTAGTGATGATGGATGGCATTATATGTAGTAATGAGGGATGGTGTTATATGTAGTGATGATAGGAGGGTAATATATGTAGTGATGATGGATGGTGTTATATATAGTGATGATGCATGATGATATATGTAGTGATGATGGTTGGTGTTATATGTAGTGATGCTGGATGGTGTTATATGTAGTGATGATGGATAGAGTTATATGTAGTGATGATGGATGGCATTATATGTAGTAATGAGGGATGGTGTTATATGTAGTGATGATAGGAGGGTAATATATGTAGTGATGATGGATGGTGTTATATATAGTGATGATGCATGATGATATATGTAGTGATGATGGTTGGTGTTATATGTAGTGATGCTGGATGGTGTTATATGTAGTGATGATGGATAGAGTTATATGTAGTGATGTTGGATAGTGTTATATGTAGTGATGATGGATGATATTATATGTAGTGATGATAGGATGGTTCTATATGTAGTGATGGATGGTGTTATATGTAGTGATGATGGATGATGTTATATGTAGTGATGATAGGATGGTTTTATATGTAGTGATGATGGATGGTGCTATATGTAGTGATGATGCATGATGTTATATGTAGTGATGATGGTTGGTGTTATATGTAGTGATGCTGGATGGTGTTATATGTAGTGATGATGGATAGAGTTATATGTAGTGATGGATGATGTAATATGTAGTGATGATGGGTGGTGTTATTTGTAGTGATGTTGGATGGTGTTATATGTAGTGATGATGGATGATATTATATGTAGTGATGATAGGTTGGTTTTATATGTAGTGTTGATGGATGGTGTTATATGTACTGATGATGCATGATGTTATATGTAGTGATGATGGGTGGTGTTATATGTAGTGATGCTGGATGGTGTCATATGTAGTGATGATGGATGGAGTTATATGTAGTGATGATGGATGATGTTATATGTAGTGATGATGGTTGGTGTTATATGTAGTGATGTTGGATGGTGTTATATGTCGTGATGGATGGTTCTATATGTAGTGATGGTGGATGGTGTTATATGTTGTGATGATGGATCGTGTTATATGTAGTGATGATGGATAGTGTTATATGTAGTGATGATGATGGATGGTGTTATAAGTAGTGATGATGGATGTTGTTATATGTATTGATGAAGGATGGTGTTAGTGAAGATTGTGAAGTGAGATATAGTGAAGATTGTGAAGTGAGGTGTAGTGAAGATTGTGAAGTGAGATGTAGTGAAGATTGTGAAGTGAGATGTGGTGAAGATTGTGAAGTGAGATGTAGTGAAGATTGTGAAGTGAGATGTAGTGAAGATTGTGAAGTGGGATGTAGTGAAGATTGTGAAGTGAGATGTAGTGAAGATTGTGAAGTGAGATTTAGTGAAGATTGTAAAGTGAGATGTAGTGAAGATTGTGAAGTGAGATGTAGTGAAGATTGTGAAGTGAGATGTAGTGAAGATTGTGAGGTAAGATGTGGTAAAGATTGTGAAGTGAGATGTAGTGAAGATTGTGAAGTGAGATGTAGTGAAGATTGTGAAGTGAGATGTAGTGAAGATTGTGAAGTGAGATGTAGTAAAGATTGTGAAGTGAATATGGTGAAGATTGTGAAGTGAGATGTAGTGAAAGATTGTGAAGTGAGATGTAGTGAAGATTGTGAAGTGAGATGTATTGAAGATTGTGAAGTGAGATGTAGTGAAGATTGTGAAGTGAGATGTAGTGAAGTTTGTGAAGTGGGATGTAGTGAAGATTGTGAAGTGGAATGTAGTGAAGATTGTGAAGTGGGATGTAGTGAAGATTGTGAAGTGAGATGTAGTGAAGATTGTGAAGTGAGATGTAATGAAGATTGTGAAGTGATATGTAGTGAAGATTGTGAAGTGAGATGTAGTGAAGATTGTGAAGTGAGATGTAGTGAAGATTGTGAAGTGAGATGTAGTG
>NW_024754574.1:0-40000 GCF_018991925.1 Homarus americanus
ACCATTGTACTTCGTTCAGTTACGTATTGCTAGAGATATTACATAACACTGTTCACCTTTATCGTTTATATATTCATCTGGTATTAAATACCAGGTTGGGTTCTGTCTCGTCTCTCTCTCTCCTCTCTCTCTCTCCTCTCTCTCTCTCTCTCTCTCTCTCTCTCTCTCTCTCTCTCTCTCTCCTCCACGTCCCTCCTCCCTCTCCTCCTCCCTCCCCTCCTCCATCTTCCCTCCTTGTCTCAACTTTCTTGGGAGACTCATTGGAGTTAGCCATGGGGCTTCAATTGCCTCATTAGAAACAATTGATATGAATATTAAGTAGGCTGGGACATCATGTTTTAATCAGTCTCCCCACCTTAAAAGAAAGAATGACGCCTTCTTGCTGATCAGGTTCAGGGTAGGTGTCTCAACATGGGCTGACAGTGGAGATCTGAGAGTGGAGGTGAGAGATGGTGGTGGGAATTGAGGTTGAGTGGGGGTGGTGGTGGAGAATTGGGGAGAGGAGGTGGTGTGGTGGTGGGGAGGAAGGAGGGTGAGGTGGGGAAGGAGAGTGGGGGGAGAGATGGTATGGAGGGTGGGGATATGTAAGTGTAGGAGAATGGGGAGGAGGTTGAAGGGGAGGAAGGCTGCCAGTCATCCTGCCTCAAGGTTTCTATTAGACATGGCACTAACTAAATAATGGCATGTAACATCTGCTCTCTTTCTTCTCCATTTATTCTCTCTTTGGTCCTGTTAAATTCTCCATATATTATCTTTCTTTAAGTCTCTCTTTTCATTATCTCTCTACGGTCTCTACATTTGCTATCTCTGTCTCTCAGACTTTGGTGGTGGGGAGACTCGGAAATGGCTCTTCCGTCTCTTGCTTTCAGACAGGTTAGCAAATCATATGGTTTTCCTCCTCCTTCCTTCATCCTTGCCTTCCTAGACTTCTATTTTGCAGTGTTTCTCTTCCTCTTCTTCTTTTTTTCTTCGAGTGTTATGAAGTTTCTGTTATCCTTCATTCTTATTCTGTCTTTTTCATCATTTCTTCCTCTTCTTCATTAGCCTTATTATACTGTCTCTGGTCTGCCAATTATATGTCATCATCTGTGGTAGTCATCATTCATTCTTATCTCTCTATCATCTTTCCCAAATCTATGGAATAGTAGCAATAATCTCTCTCTCTCTTTCTCTCTCTCTCTCTCTCTCTCCCTTTCATTTCCTTCTCCTTCATATATTTTTTATTACTTCTCTTCCATTCTCTTTCTCTGACAATCAACCCTCTCCTTCTTCCCTCTCTCTCATCATCCATCCGTTTCTTTTATATCTTTTCTTCCTCACTCACTTTTTAATTTCTTCCTCCTTTTATTTCCTCCTGTTTCTGTTTTTTACTCTTCTATTTATTCTTTTGTTTTCCCTCTAAAATCTTCTTTCTCTCTTCCTCTATTATGTCTTCTCTGTTGCTTATGTTCCTCTCTTTCTACTTTGCTTTATTCCTTTTATGTTATTTTCTGTCTTAATGGTTCCTCTCTCTCTCTCTCTCTCTCTCTCTCTCTCTCTCCTCTCTCTCTCTCCTGGGCCTAGCTAATCACTGGGAATTGATAGAACCCTAGCCCAGCTAACATCTTCAATGTCTTCAACATCATCGAACCAAGCTTAACATTCGTCTTGCTCGCATGCCTGAGTCTAGTTAGCACGATGTCATCCTTTCAAATCTTGTCTCCCCAACAATCTAATTATCTCAAAACATTATTTATCTCCGTCATATTCTCTCAAGCACATCTTCATTCGATTTCTCTCCTCAACACCCCTTTCCTTCCTCAATTCTCTCCACCAGACACTTTTTATCTCTCAATTCTCTCCTGGCACTTTTTATCTACTACGTTCTAAACATTCGTATTTTTAACCTCAACGTCCTTCTCCTCCATTATTACCTGTCTTCCTCATTTCTCAATGGACAGCTCTCATCTGTATTTTCTTCAGAGGTGAAAAGACTAATGGAAGGCTGAGAAGGAAAGTCGATTAATGAGGAATGGGGAATAGAGAGGAAGTAGGGGATGAGAGGGAGGGGTGAGACAGAGAGAGGAGGGAGGGAGGTGAGAGTGAGAGAGAGGAGGAAAGTGGGGTGCGATGGGGGTGAGATGGAGGTAGAGAGAAACCGATTGAGAGGAGGGAAGTGGGGAAGGAGGAGAGTGGGAGAGGGCAGGGGGAATGTGAAAGTGTGTGGTTTGATTGGAAGTATATATTCGTGGATCTGTTGACGTCCAGTGAAAGCGACGATATGGCTAGTGTTTAAAAAGCTGTGGCAACTGAGGGGGCAGAGGATTCTTAACCTGCTTCATACTAAATAAACTGTGACACACAAGCTATCACCGTAACATCCAAGCATTAACAATACAACATCATCAATATCGGTGGAAGTGCATAGATGGTACCCCATTCTCCACTGTTAATGTTTCTTCACTTTAATAATTAATTAAGATAGAAATGTTGAAATGCTGGGTTTTTGCTCCTCATTGTGAGATGATAGAGTCAGGTGAGTGATTCACGTGCCTCTGCCCACCACCACCACTCACCACCTCTCACTACCACCTACCTCACTCACTGCCACCACCACTCACCACCTCACTGCCTTTTCCTGCACCATTCACCTACCACCCACCACCCTCAAGCTACATTTAAACTGCTTTTGAAAGTACTAGAAAGGTTTGAAACCTAAGCCAATTTTAAATGTCTGCAGAATTTGAAATGCTGTGGCACTGCATGGATGACGTAATTAATGTGTGGTTGGGTTAATTATGTTGTGAATTTTACAATTTACCTGTGAGCGCAGGTAAGTTCTCTCTCTCTCTCTCTCTCTCTCTCTCTCTCTAGCTCTTTCCAGTGTTGGCTTTGTCTTTCCACTTTCGTGAGTGAGCTGTTCTGTTCAAGTTGCAGGGTCCTCTTTGAAAGCCACTCATATTACATAACAGTGGTTACGTGTTTTATGTGGTTATATATGCGTGTTTTGAAGTGGTTATATAGTATCTTAGCGTGTTTACGATCATGTACGTTTACCACAGTCATATGTACGTTTTCCAGTCATGTGTCGCGTTTGAGATATTCATCCTTTTGCCTGACACTTGCCATACCTGTATTCCTGGCCACCTATTCATTTCTTGGTGCCGACATGGTGATTTTGATTATTGACTGAAGGTGTTTGGCCGGTAGGTCTCTTTTCTCACTCTTTTCCTCACCCCCCCTCCCCCTCTCACCCTCACCCCTCCTCATCCTACTTTACTCCTGCCTTTACCTCAACTTCCTCACCCCTCTCTGCCTCATCCTCCTCTTTCTCTCTTTCTGCCTCTCTTCTCTTCCCTGCCTCTTTATCCTTTCTCTTTCCTGCCTCTTTCTCTTTCTGCCTGCTCTACTTTCTCACTTCCTCCTCTGCCTCTTTCTTTCTTTCTCTCTCATACCTGCTATTTCATCTCCTGCTATATGCTTCCTCTTACTCTGCCCCCCTCACCCTCTCACTGCCTCTTTCTCTTTCTGCACCTACTCTGCCTGTCCTCTATAGAGACTCCTCCAGTGGTTAACATGGTTTTTTAAGTGTCAATGTAGACTGAGTTGTTTGATAATGTGAAAGTTTGACGGACATTTGGGAGATTTGAGATTGCGTGTGACACAGAGACCCTTCTTTGTCTCATGAGATCGACCAAGACCTTCACTCTTGAGGGCGTGCCCTTGTCATCCGTTTAACAATATCTTGTTTGACCTCTGTGCAGTTAGAACGTGATAAACAGATAAATGAGATCTTGATGTTGATCTTCAAATTCAAGAAGAGAATGGTAGAGTGGATTGGTAGAGAGAAGTGTTAGTGAGTTACTGTTGGTATTGTCATATCAACATCCTCTTATCTCCCTATACATTTCTTGTTGCCTGTTTTTATGTTTTCCTTTAAGTTTTATTATTTTCATAGCCATTTGTTTACATACTTGCAGGGTGTTTCCTGCTCAGTCCTCCCTCTTCATCTCTTTCCTCTCCCTCTCACTTTCCCCCCTTCTCTACTTCTCTCCTCATATTCACCTGCCCTTCCTCTCCCCTTGGCCTCCTCACCCCTCAGCCTCATCTCTCCTCTTCCTCCCCTCAGCATATACATCACCCTCTTCCCCTCAGCCTCCTCCCTTCACACTCTTCCCCTCAGCCTCCCCTCCCCTCACCTCTTCCCCTCAGCCTCTCCCTCCCCTCTTCCCCTGTTCTCCCCTCCTCTTCTCATCCTCCTCCCCTCACCCCTCTTCCCCTCATCCTCCTCCTCACGCTCTCACTGCCTCACCCCTCAGCCTCCTCCCTCCTCATCCTCCTCCCCTCAGCCTCTTCCCCTCACCCTCTTCCCCTCAGCCTCCTCCCCTCACCCTCTTCCTCAGCCTCCTCCCCTCATCCTCCTCCCCTCATCCTCCTCCCCTCCAGCCTCCTCCCCTCACCCTCTTCCCCTCAGCCTCTCTCCCACTCCAGTCACGACCCTCCCATGTTTGTGTTAAATTTCCCCTCAGTCATAGTCTGATGGTGGTGGTCAACCTCGATGATTTTAGGTACAGAAATGGTGCCTCTTTCTCTCTCTCTCTCTCTCTCTCTTGTGTTCCACATACCTTATTTACCCTTGCTATTTCATTTCCTCCTTCTTTCATTTTTCCCTCATTCGTAAGGTTTCTCTTCCCTCCACTTCCCTCCTCATACTTCTCCATTTCATCCACAGTTTCATCAGCAGTTCTCCATCTCCCTCTTTCACGATTCTTTGCCCGATCGTATTTTTTATAATTTCTGACCTTCCTCCTCCTCCTTCTTCTTCTATTCCTTTCACTTCATTTCCTTACTCTTATTCTATTTCCTCCTGTTTCCTCTTCTCGTCTTCCTCTTCATGCTCTGTTATTCTTGTTATTTCCCTTCTTCTCCTTCTTCCTTTCTTCTCTTTCCTCCTCCTCCTCCTCCTCTTCATCATCCTTTTCCATCATCCTCCTCCTCCCTCCTTCATTTATCTGGTTTTCTTATATTTATCAAGCCTTTTCTATCCATAGGATGACTGTTTCTAGTTATGTGGATATGTTTTTAACCCGGGATGATGTAAGCTATTGATGTCCCTTTTTGATTATAGGACAGACAGACAACAGGCAACAGGCAGATAGACAGATAGATAGACAGACAACAGACAGACAGATAGACAGATAGATGAATGAACAACAGACATCTCCATCCCCTAACATGGCTATATCAAAATTAAGAAAAAGAGAAAAGGTGAATGTTGTGAGAGAAAAGAATGTGTGAGAGAAGAGAGAGAGGGGGTGTGTGTGTGTGTTCTTCAATTCCTACTACAATATATTATTTGTAGCAATAGTTCAACATTTAACAATTCAGATCTTCCTTTGCGGATTTACATCATGATACTACACCCTCTCTCTCTCTCTCTCTCTCTTCCTGTTCCATTTATAATTATTTCCATTTGGATAACTCCTCCTCCTCTTTTCACTTGAGGTCTGTGTCGTTTGTCTTTCAATGTCTCTCTTGTCACTCTATGTCTGTGTCTCTATGTCTCTCCGTGTTGTTCAATGTCTCCCATGTCTGCGTGTCTCTCAATATCTCGTGTCTAAGTGTGTGTCTCTAAATCTCTCCATGTCTCTGTGTTTGTTCTCCGTGTCTCCCATTGTCTCTCCATATCTGTGTCTCATGTCTCTTCCTGTCTGTCTCTCCATGTCTGTGTGTCTCTAAATGTCTCTTCCTGTCTGTCTCTCCATGTCTGTGTGTCTCTAAATGTCTCTCCCTGTCTGTCTCTCCCATGTCGTGTGTCTCTAAATGTCTCATGTCTGTGTGTCTCTCTGTCTCTCCCTGTCTGTGTCTCTCCTGTCTGTCTCTCCCTATCTGTCTCTCCCTATCTGTCTCTCCCTATCTGTCTCTCCATGTCTGTGTGTCTCTAAATGTCTCTCCATGTCTGTGTGTCTCTAAATGTCTCTCCCTGTCTGTCTCTCTGTCTGTCTTCCCTATCTGTCTCTCCCTATCTGTCCCTCCCCTATCCCTGTCTCCATGTCTGTGTTCTCTAATATCTCTCAATGTCTCTCTGTCTCTCACCATATAGATTCGTCACACACAACACAGGTTTGTCACAATACCGCTGTTATTACAAATTGCGGCCATCTGCATTGTTCCCTCGACTTAGTACTACCGAACACTGGCCAACCGCCTGCTCTGGGTGTTGGGGTATTTGTGGGCGTGAGTGTCTAGCGCCGTCTGTATGAGGGAATGTGTATGAGGGAATGTGTATGAAAATTGGATTGAAAAATAATGTGTATTAATGTATATCAGAGGAAAATGTATGCACGTATGATAGAGACAGACAGACGAACAGACAAACACAGACAACACAGACAGACATAATAATCACCAACAATCCAACTTATTAATCACCCCCCTTTACCCTTGAATGTATATAAATGTATAGGTAAACATTCAACATCACTAACGAAATCAAAAAACATGTTAGGAACGTGTCTCACAGTACAGACTATCCAGTGAATGTTTTACGTTAATGTGTATGAATGAGGGAATAAACAACACAACATGTACTGAATGTTGATGAATTTAAACTGTGAATAATTTCCTTTAATATTTTGTTAGGGATTTTATTTTAACCTCTTGTTTTTTTTGTGGGGTTTATTTTTCGCGTTGGTTCTGATGGATGTATTTCTGTAGTTTACTTTTTTTTTGAGGAAGGTAAAATTATATCTGATATTGCCTTTTGTGTGTGTTTGATTGCGTTTGTGTGTGTGTGTGTGTGTGTGATTGCTTTTATGTGTGTATTTGTGTTTGTCTGTGTGCTTGTGTGTGTGTGTGTGTGTGTCTGTGTGCTTGTGTGTTTGTCTTTGATTGTTTGTTTGTTTTCGTAAAGTCTACTGTTTTTATAGTAAAATGATTTTGTGTTTTTTCTATGGCAAATTGATATTAGTATACAGTTCATGGAAAGAATAGTGTGTGTGTGTGTGTGTGTGTGTGTGTGTGTGTGTGTGTGTGTGTGTGTGTGTGTGTGTGTGTGTGTGTGTGTGTGTGTGGTGTGCATGAACAGTGAAATTGGCTTATTGATGTTGGGCAAAGTTTACTCAATTTATCTAACGTTACCACACACACACACACACACACACACACACACACGCACGCACGCACGCATGTGATATGAATAATAAATACACACACACTATATTTACTTCTTTCTGTAAACTCAAACACACAGAAGGAAAACTCGTCTCCAATAGCCTGAGAAGATATTCCAACACTCCTTCACAATACCTTATATTTACCAAATACCTTCAAGTTTGAGAGAGGCCACAGAATCGAATCCCATTCAAAAGTAAGAGTGAATACGATTACTGCTCAAGGCTGAGACGACCCTGGTGTGTGTGTGTGTGTGTGTGTGCGTGTGTGTGTGTGTGTGTGTGTGTGTGTGTGATTGAATCCAGCATCACAGTTCCATTCCAAATGTTTGACTCCTTTATGTTGGAAGGTTCTGATCACTGTAAATTGGTTCCGCCACAGACTGAAGAGGATTCCCCCCAAGGATGAATTCTCAAGGAGCCTTACGGTGAAATTTACTCCCATGAAAAGACTGTATCAGGTCGTACCAAAATGAGTCGGAGAATTTTGTGATGATTTTCCTTTATTCATCTTAACTACTAATGGGGAAAAATGGGTCTATTTAGATCGTTTAAACTATGACGTGGAATTGGTATCTAAAATGGCGTTGAAATTGGTGGTTTTAGTTCGGGTCTCCGTTGGTTGCTGTTTATGTAGGCTTTAACCCAACCCAACCCATATTAATTTTTATAAAGATTAGCCAAGGTCAGAGTCACAACAAACTGTCAACAGAACATCTACAAAAAATTAATAAAATCCCTCTAAATATAGTAGTAATTATATACGAACTAATGAAAAATTCCCTATGCGCTCGTACCCCTCTACACCGTGACGTCATCCACTGTTTACAAAGGAGCATTGTGGGTAAAACAAAAGACGGCCGGTTGGTAAACACAGAGAGAGTTTGCGTGTGGTCTAGGGGTGTAGGAAATATTTACTTAGCTCAGTATGAATAAATAATACAAAGCAAGAGTAATGTTTGATGATGGAATTCAACAAAAAATAAAGAAGACAAAAGATTTGGTTCATTAATCTTAGCTAAAGTTCTGTTGACGTTTGATTTTCATGTGTTTACATTTGTGACGTCAGAGGAACAATGGCTGCGGTGCCTTGTGGGTAATATTTGATAATTATTGATGAAGCAAGGTATAGTTCACAAGCCTCGACTGATTAATGATCTTTGTTGAGTGATATCAAAGCTCTATACCTTCTCCTTCAGGTAAAGATGATAATAATAACAACAACAACAACCACAACAACAGCGACAACAACAATAATAATAATAATAATAAATATACTGAGACTCCAAAATCACTTCTGACTTGCTAACTAACTAACAGCCAAACCAACTAACAACCAAACCAACTACCAACCAAATCCAACCAAAACCAACCAACCCAAAACCAAAGCAACCAACCAACCAACCAAACCCAGCCTCCCTCACCCACCAACAACAAAACAATTACAGCACCCTCACCTTTCCATCACCCTGAACAAACCTCCCAAAGAAAGAACAGACCAAAAAAGGGTTTAAAAAAAAAAAAGCCGTAGAAAAAGGTAACGCCAAATGCTGTGTGCCCGAGGCCTATTGGGAGCTGCAGACCTCAACACTGTAGCCTTCAGTCAACACGAGAATGAGTTGTGCTGTAGGGGAAAAAATGGAAATAGAGCAAAAAAAAATAATAATATTTGTTTCTATAAAAAGATCTCTCTCTCTCTCTCTCTCTCTCTCTCTCTCTCTCTCTCTCTCTCTCTCTCTCTCTCTCTCTCTCTCTCTCTCTCTCTCTCTCGTCATTCGGATCTATCTCTTAAGTGTCTCTCCAGAAGGATTTAATTCGATGGATTGTCTCTCTGTCTCTTTACCTGAATCAACTGTCTCTCAGCACCAGTGATTATGAGACTCTCTAGTGGGTTTAATGCCTATCTCAAAACACATGACATTTGAGTCTTATTTCCTATAGGATATTGAGTCTCTTTCTACCAGGGTCTATTGAGTCTTTGTACCTGAGTCATTCTACGAGGGTCGATGGAGTCTTCCTACCTGAGTCATTCTACGAAGGTCGATGGAGTCTTTGTACCTGAGTCATTCTACGAGGGTCGATGGAGTCTTCCTACCTGAGTCATTCTTGCAGGTCGTGGTCTCTACTGAGTCATTCTACGAGGGTCATTGGAAGTCTTCTGCCTGGGTCATTCTACCGGGGTCGATGGAGTCTTTGTACCTGAGTCATTCTGCGGTCGATGGAGTCTTTGTGCCTGGAGTCCATTCTACAGGGAATGGTAGGTCTTCCTACTGGGTGTTTCTACGAGGGTCGATGGAGTCTTTGTACCTGAGTCATTCTACGAGGGTCGATGGAGTCTTCCTACCTGAGTCATTCTACCAGGGTCGATGGAGTCTTTGTAGCTGAGTCATTCTACCAGGGTCGACCAACTACTTCGAAACAATGGATTATCTTTTTTTCTGTTTTCTTCCTCGTCTCCTTCCACTGTTGAGGTGAAGAATTACAAGTGTTGACTCAAGGTCGACCTCCAGGGAATGTGTTCAAGTGGCGAGTTTTTTTTTTCTTCATCTTCTTCTTCCGTGAATAAGAGAGTCCGTTTACATCTTTTTTTTTCTTCATATTTCTTCTCTTTTTTCTGAATCGGAGTTCGTTTTCTTTGTCTTGTATTTATAAGTGAGTCCCAATTCTTTCTCTTTCCCTTCACCCCTAACTGTTTGCCCTTTCTCTCCCTCTCCTCCCTTTCTGTTCCTTTCTATTACCTCCTTCATCATCTCCCTTTCTTTTCTTCGTTTCTTCCTTCATCTTTTTTCCTCAACCCGTCAACCCATTTTCCTCTTCCTCGTTCTTATCTTTCTTAGTCCTTCCCTCTTCTTTCAGATCAGCAAGAGAGAGAGAGAGATCAATGTCCTATCCTAATACCACCTTTACATCCCTACCACCCCCACCACCTCCCATCCCCTCCTTATCTCCCCCCACCCCTGCACATGCCCTCTCACCTGAGTATTGACCCAATGTGATAGGTCTTCCTCCCACGGATATAATTAGCACCTTAATGCAGGTAGGTGAGCCCAATAACCACCTCCGTCTCGCAGGCGGCTCAAGGTGGGGGGGTGTGTGGAGTGTCCTCCCCCCTCCCTTCCCTCTACCCCCCCCTTCCTTCTGACAAACATACACAGGGTCGATAGCTCCTGTGGTGGGGAAGGGGGTCGTATGTAGTCGTGTGAGTCCTCTGTGCTTTGAGCTTAGGACACGACAAAGATATTGAAGGAATTAAGTATTTTATAGAGGGGTGGGATCTTGGGGTTATGTATATATATACCTACCCGTCTCTCACTACCACACCCCCCACCACACCCACACACCTCACCACCCACCACACCCCACACCCCCACACTACCACACCCACCCTCACTACCACCACTACTTCTAACTAACCAACACACACAGTAATTACCACAGTTTACACCTCCACAGTTCGCCTACAATACATATGGATACAACCTTTATACATGCATATGAATTACCTACACATTTGCATACCTGTAGATTTGCATATTTATACATGATTCTGTTTTCTCTCCACTCTGTTGGAAAAAATATATATACCTGTAACTATATTTTCTCTTTACTGAACCAATCGGACGTAATACTCGGGGCAGTGGGAATATTTTTGTTAATACGTGTTATTATTATATATGTAAATAGAGTCTGTTAGATGGTACAGGTGAAGAGAGATTTTGTTGTGGAAGTTTGGGCATTTTATTTATTTATTTATTTATTTATTTATTTATTTATTTATTATTTATTATTTTATTTATTCCTATTCCCAGGATGGTCGATGACTGACTCCTAGGTAATACTGGCGGTTGTATAATTACTACTACTACTATTTTTTTTATAAACAATGGCCTCCAGCCTCCCCCAATAGCCACACCTTCGCTACCATTTTATTACCTTAATATTAATATCCTAATACATAAATAGCTATCCTATCTGTGTTGAGTTAGTTGAGCCGCAGATCTATGCGGCATTCAGTATTTCTGTAGCCTCATAGTCAATATCTGCGACTACTACTACTACTACTTCTAATAATAATAATAATTTAATTGAGGATTTTCTTAGTGGGAAAGTTATTATGGCTGATAATTATGATTGAACGAGGTGGGAGGGGAGGTGGGAGGAGGGAGGAGGAGGGAGGAGGAGGAGGACCGTGAGGAGAGTGGGGACAAGGAGAAATAAGCGTGTCCAAGCACGTGTCACCCCTCTCTCTCTCTCTCTCTCTCTCTCTCTCTCTCTCTCTCTCTCTCTCTCTCTCTCTCTCTCTCTCTCACACCCACACCCTCCCTCTCCCCTCCCCCTCTCCCTCCCTCTCCCTCCCCCACTCCCTCCCCTCTCCCCCTCTCCCCTCCTCTCTCCCCTCTCCCTCCTCTCTCCCCTCTCCCTCCTCTCTCCCCCCCTCTCCCCTCCTCTCCCCACTCTCCCTCCTCTCTCCCCCTCTCCCCTCTCCCTCTCCCTCTCCTCTCCCCCCTCTCCCTCCTCTCTCCCCCTCCCCTCCTCCCTCCCCTCCTCCCTCTCTCTCCCCACCTCTCCCTCCTCTCCCCTCCCCTCCCTCTCTCCCACACTCCCCTCCTCTCTCCCCTCTCCCTCCTCTCTCCCCCCTCTCCCTCCTCTCTCCCCTCTCCCCTCCCTCTCTCCCCTCTCCCTCCTCTCTCCCACCTCTCCCTCTCCCTCCCCTCCCTCCCTCTCTCCCCACTCTCCCTCCCCTCTCCCCTCTCCCTCTCCTCTCCCCTCTCCCTCCTCCCTCTCACCTCTCCCCTCCTCTCTCCCCTCTCCCTCTCCTCTCCCCACCTCTCCCTCTCTCCTCTCCCCTCTCCCCTCCCCTCTCCCCTCTCCCTCCTCCCCTCCCCACTCTCCCTCCTCTCTCCCCTCTCCCCTCCTCTCCCTCCTCCCTCCTCTCTCCCCACCTCTCCCTCCTCTCTCCCCTCTCCCTCCTCTCTCCCCACCTCTCCCCTCCTCTCTCCCCTCTCCCTCTCCTCTCCCCTCCTCCCCTCCCTCCCTCCCACTCTCCTCCTCTCTCCCCTCTCCCTCTCCTCTCCCCACCTCTCCCCTCTCCTCTCCCCTCTCCCTCCCCTCTCCCCCCTCTCCCTCCTCCCCTCCCCCTCTCCCCTCCCCTCTCTCCCCCTCTCCCTCCTCTCTCCCCACCTCTCCTCCTCCTCTCCCCACTCTCCCTCCTCTCTCCCCTCTCCTCTCCTCTCCCCTCTCCCTCCTCTCCCCACCTCTCCCTCCTCCCTCCCTTAACACTGACAGGGGCCAATGTGTGTCTACCACAAACACACTTCCGGTCATGGTATATTCTAAGTCATGACCGTCTCTGTGTGTGTCTGTCTATCTGTTTCTGTCTTCCTCCCCTTCTGTCTATCTTCATCTCTCTGCTTGTATTTTTTCTGTCTTCCCTGTCTCTTTATGTCTGTTTCTCTATTTCTGTCTAGTTTATCTCTCTCTCTCTCTCTCTCTCTCTCTCTCTCTCTCTCTCTCTCTCTCTCTCTCTCTCTCTCTCTCTCTCTCTCTCTGTTTGTCTCTTTTCTGTTTATCTGTATCTCTCTCTCTCTTTCTGTCTTTATCTCTTTCTGTATTCTTTCCCTCTGTCTTTCTCTCTCTCTCTGTCTGTTTCTCGCTGTCAATATTTCTGTCTCTCTCTCTCTGTCTGTCTCTCTGTCTATTCTTCTTCAGCTTCTTGCTTATTTGTGTTTCATCTCTCCCTCTTGTTCCTCTTTGTTTATAAGTCTTTCCTCTTACATTAGTATATATATATCAACCCTTTCTGTCCTCTCTGTCTCTCTGTCTCTCTCTGTCTCTCTGTCTCTCTGTCTCTCTCCTTTCTCATGACCTCCGGCTTGTTATCTGGGCCTTGCCTCTGATCTGTTTGACAATTTACTTTGGTATAAATTTGTCTAGAATGAACGTCTGTCTGTCTGTCTGTCTGTCTGTCTGTCTGTCTGTCTGTCTCCTCCTGTCTCTCTCTGTCTCTCTGTCTCCTCCTCTCTCTCTCTGTCTCTCTCTCCTTCCTCCTCTCTCTCTCTCTGTCTCTCTGTCTCCTCCTCTCTCTCTGTCTCTCTGTCTCCTCCTCTCTCTCTCTGTCTCTCTGTCTCCTCCTCTCTCTCTCTGTCTCTCTGTCTCCTCCTGTCTCTCTCTGTCTCTCTGTCTCTGTCTGTCTTCATCCCTCACCACTTAATCTTCCTCTCCATCCCTCTCTTCATTAGTGACGACAGTGAATAATTATTATCACGGCAGATTATTCACGATTATTCATTGTATGTCAGTTATTAAGTCCCTTTATTATTATTATTATTATTATTATTATTATTATTATTATTATTATTATTATTATTATTATTATTATTATTATTATTTATTTATTATTATTATTATTATTATTATTATTATTATTATTATTATTATTATTATTATTATTATTATTATTATTATTATTATTATTATTATTATTATTATTATTATTGTTATTATTATTATTATTATTATTATTATTATTATTATTATTATTATTATTATTATTATTATTATTATTATTAGTTTATTGTTATTATTATTATTATTATTATTATTACAAAGGCCAATAAAATACAGTGCTACAGTGATTACAATGAAGTATTAGTACAATAGAATGGTACACTATTAAGAGTAGTATAATATAATGGTAGAATGGTAGAGTAGAAGAAGTACTGTGGTTGCTGTGTGGTGAGTAACGGTGGTAGGAATGATGAATTGTTTGTACCATCTTAAATATTCATCAGAGAAAACAAGCCTACGGGGGTCTCTCTCTCTCTCTCTCTCTCTCTCTCTCTCTCTCTCTCTCTCTCTCTCTCTCTCTCTCTCTCTCTCTCTCTGTCTATCAAGGGAATATATAAAAAGCGTAAAGAAACTTGCTGAACTGCGGAAGGAGAGTTGAATAAGTGAGAGAGGAGAGGAAGGACATGACCAGACACAATGAAGGGAGAGTGAGAGGAGGAGAAGAAGAAGTGAGAGTGAAGAAGGAAGAGAGAGGTGAGAGGCAGACTTAAAGAAAACAGGTAGAAATAAAGTGGTGGTGGTAGTGAGGGGTGGTGGTGGTGGTGTAGTGGTGAGGGGTAGTGGTGGTGTAGTGGTGGTGGTGGTGGTGGTAGTGAGGTGGTGGTAGTGGTGGTGGTGGTAGTGGTGGTAGTGGTGGTGGTGAGAAAACACACCAAAATCAACATTATAATACTAGTTATAATTGGCTCCTCCTCCACCCTCCCCTACTCCTCCCTCCCCGACACACCCCTTCCCTCCATCCTCCCCCCCGACAAACCCCTTCCTCCCTCCCCTCCCTCTACTCTCCCTTCCCTCCCCTCCCTCCCCTACACCCCTTCCCTCCCCTCCCCCACACCCTCCTCCCCCACACCCCTCCCCTCCCCTACACACACATTCTCTCCCCCCTTCCCCCTACACTCCCCTTCCTCCTCACTTGTGGCTTACCGCATCCCGTCTTCAGTAGTAGTTCCTGAGGTCCCCGCCAGCTGTCCTCCTACAGGGACTGCTGCTGTGGGTAGTCTTGCTGTGGTAGTCACTGTGGTAGTCTTGCTGTAGTAGTCTTGCTGTGGTAGTCTTGCTGTAGTAGTCTTGCTGTAGTAGTCTTGCTGTGGTAGTCTTGCTGTGGTAGTCTTGCTGTGGGTAGTCTTGCTGTAGTAGTCTTGCTGTGGTAGTCTTGCTGTGGTAGTCTTGCTGTAGTAGTCTTGCTGTGGTAGTTCTTGCTGTGGCTAACAATAATACAGTAATTAAATATATCGGATAATAATGGTGGTTCGAGGGGCCTGACGTGTTCTACTTCCTCTGCAAATGGTTTGACGTATTTCATGCGCCGTCCTGAGCATTGGTTCACAGACGATCCATTCACCGGCCTCCCTCTCGCTCCCAACCCCACGTCACAGAAGGCCACTCTAAGACGCTGGTGGCGAACTGAGGAGGAGGAAGAGTAGGAGGGGGATGAGGATTAGGAAGGAAGGAGGAGGATGAGGGATAGGAAGTGGTAGGAGGAAAAGGAGGAGAAGTAGGAGGATGTCTTGCCCGGTCATATCCCACTCGAGTACCCTCCAAGACCAACTCCTAGGCGGGACTCAGAGCCATGCGTGGATGGTGCTTCAATCTGACTCTCTCCCCTTCTCCCCTATTGTCCCCTTTTCTGAACCATTCTTTCTCCCCATTTCAACCCCATTTCTCCCCTTTTCACCCCTTTCTTCCCATTTCCTCCCCTTTTTCACCCCCTTTCTTCCCATTTCCTCCTTTTCACCCCTTGTTTCCCATTTTCTCTCCTCTCCTTTTTCTCTCCATTTCCTCCTCTTTTCTCCCCATTTCTCCTCATTTCACCCCCTTTCTCCCCCTTTCATCCCCCTTTCACCTTATTTTCCCCCTCTTTACCTTACCATGGTAATCCAGACTAATTATTCTTCTCATATGGAGTAATTCCCTAAGTCTTCATGTGTCTAAATCTTTTTTTTTTAAGTGGAAGGAAAAGACTTGGATCCGATCTTCATTTATTTTCACCTTTTCTCGTATTTCAGATTTTAAATTTTCCTTTTCATGTTGTTTACTTCTTATCATCCCAGCCACATGTGATTTTTACCCTTTCGATTTTGTTTTTTTTTTCTTTTCGTCCCTTTTCGTCCCCTTTCTCCCTTTTCGTCTCTTTTCTCCTTTTTCGTCCCCTTTTCGTCTCTTTTCGTCCCTTTTCTCCCGTTTCGTCCCCTTTCTCTGTAATATTTTCGTTTCATGTGAGGTAAATTTATCACGGTTTTCGACGTTCAGTTCGTCTCCATTCTCATTTCAGTGGAAGGACGCTGCTTGAATTTAAATTTCTCTTTCTCTATCTTTCTCTCACACACACACAGTCTCTCTCTCTCTCTGTCTCTCTCGTATATATTACCCTGTTCCGTGATCCCAGCGTCTCTTTCTTCCTCTGTGATAATTCTTTCTTTATTTCATTCCTACGTGACTCAGACCTTTTCTTTCACGTGAAGGGAGAACCTTTTCAGATGGTAGTTAAATCTGTGCTTTCTCCTTTTTCTTTTCCCTTTGTTTTTTTGTCCTGTTTTGTAATTCTGCCCCTTTCCTTCCATGATTTTTTCCTGTAATTCTGTCCCTTTCTTTCCGTCCCTTTTTTTGCTATGATTCTGACCTTTTATCGTTTCCATAATTCAAGTATTCCTTATCTCTCTTCATCACATTTAATTCGTCTTTTTCTCTATTCTCATTCCATTATCTGAGTATTTTCCTCTCTCTCTCTCTCTCTCTCTCTCTCTCTCTCTCTCTCTCTCTCTCTCTCTTCCCCCTCCCTTTGTTCTGTTTTTCCTCCCCCCTTTTCCCCCTTCTTCTTTTCCTCCTCCATTTCCACTTCTTCCCTCCTCCTTCTTCCCCATCCCCATCTCCCCACCCCATTCCCATCATCCTCCTCCCACCTCCCCATCTCCCCACCCCTTGTTTTTAATATCGCCACTGCTGTCTTGAGGGAGGTGCCGCCCCCATCTCACCTTAGCCTTGGGACGACCACTGAAATCATTGCCATTGTATTTTATTCACTTCAAGAACATAAACCATACGTCTTAATTACTCTCTCTCTCTCTCTCTCTCTCTCTCTCTCTCTCTCCTCTCTCTCTCTCTCTCTCCTCTCTCTCTTCTCTCTCTCTCTCTCTCTCTCTCTCTCTCTCTCTCTCTCTCTCTCTCTCTCTCCTTCGTTCTGAGCTAAGAGTTGGATGTGAGGGGTGGACGTGAGAAATATAAGGAAAGGTGTGGAAGAGAGGTGAGGTGTGAAAGTGCAGTGAGGTAGGGGGAGTGAGAGGAGGAACTGAAGGAAGACCAAGGTAATAGGAGGTAGTTTGTCAAGAGAGAGAGAGAGATGGAAAGGTCAGATCATAGTAGAGATAAGATTAGAGAGAGAATCAGTGAAAGGTGGAGAGAGAGAGAGAGAGGAGAGAGAGAGAGAGAGAGAGAGAGAGAGAGAGAGAGAGAGAGGATCAAACAACAAAGAAGAGGTCCCAAACTCCTTAAACTTTGGTTGAACAATATTCTCTACAAACATCAAAGAGGGAACGTAGGAGAGGGAGGGAGAGAGGGTAGGGGAGGGGGAGGAGTGTAGGGAGAGGGAAGGAGAAGGGTAGGGGGAAGGTAGAAAGAAGGTAGGAGATGGGAGAAGGAAGCGAGGGGAGGGAGAAGAAGAAGAGAGGAGAAGGGTAGGAGGGCGAGGGAAGGGAGGAGCCAGGGGTAGAGGGGAGGTTGAGCACTTGAGGGGAGAGGTATAGTGAAGAGGGAAGGTGAGGAGGGGGGAGGGGAGAGGGAGAGGGGATAGGACAGGGGGATAGGAGAGGAGAGGAGAGGGGAGAGGTGTTTTGAAGAGTGAAAGTTTAGATAAATTACTACAGTATTTTTGGGGGGATTATTATATTATTTCCCGGTTAGATTATAATCAACTTTGAGAAATTATTCAAAACTTTTTATTTATGCTGCATTAATGTGTTAGTATTTATGAAGAATTATATGAATTATCGGGAAAATTATTCAATCTATTGTGGTATTAGAATAGATTATTAATTATAGGGGAAATTACTTTAGCGTTCATCAGGTAGTTTAATTACCTTAACGATCACCAGGTGAGTTAATTACCTGAGCGATCATTAAGTTCACCAGGTGTTCTAATTAACTTTCACCTAATTCGATTCTTAATGATTCGGCGCTGTGTTGAATCGTATTGAGGCAGACTTATCTTATCTGACGCTGAGAGAGAGAGAGAGAGAGAGAGAGAGAGAGAGAGAGAGAGAGGATATTTAATTGTAGAAAGGGTAAAAGAGAAGGAATTGGGAGGAAAATCAGTGAAAAGGATAGAAAGGGAAGAGAAGAAGGAAATGGGATAGGGAAGGTGGAGAAAGGAAAAGACAAAAGAATTAGAGACAGAAATGAAGAGAGAGGGTAGAGGAAGGTGATAGGTGGAGGAGGAATGGAAGTGAGGAAGAGGAGGAGGAAAAAGATGATATACCCCCCATCCTTCCCCCTCCCTCCATCCCCCTCCCCCCTCCTAAAGGTCCGAGTCTCACGCGAAATAAAAACATGAATTTGACTTGTCAGCAACATGTTCTATACACGATGGTCCGACATGATGGTATATATATTCTCTCAAAGAATGGTAAGTGTTAGTATATTAATTTAGCTCTCTGTCTGAGGAGGTAATCGTGGTGTTGGTGATGGTTGTTGGTGATGGTGGTGGTGGGATGGTGGTGGTAGTGTTGGTGTTGGTGATGGAATTGTGATAATAATGATGGTGGTAAGTGAATGGTGGTTGATGGTGATTGTGGTAATTAATAATAGTAAAGTAAGATGGTGGTGGTGAAGAGGAAGGACAAGAATAAGAGGAGGAGGAGAAAGATAAAGAAGTAACTAGAAGAAATAATAAGAAGGGGCCCAGTTTCCTCTGTTCCATATATTCATTTTTTTTTCGTCTTAATGTGTTATGGATGATTCATGTTATAGGTGAGAGGGCAGAGAGGGAGGAGAGGGGACGGAGGGGGGTGAGGGGGCGGAGGGAGGAAGGGAATGAAGGGTGTTGGTGGACGGATGAAGGAGAGAGAAGGGCGGTTACTGTTAAGGAAGGAGGTGGGTTAAGGAAGGAAGAAAGGAAGGGAGAGAAGGATGAGGAGAAAAGAAAGGAGGAAAAAGGAAAGAAGGAAAGAAGGATGAAAGGGAGAGGGATTGGAAAAGGAGGAGATTAGATAAGAGGGAGGAAGAGGACGGTATGAAAGGTGGATGGAGATAGTATGAAGAGAAAGAGGAGGGGGCGAGAAGGGTGAAAGGGGAAAGGAGAGAAGAGACGAGAATAAGGGAGAGAGAAAATGAGGATTAGAGGAAGAAGAAAAAATAAGATGGTAAAACGTGAAGAAGAAGAAGAAGAAGAAGAAGAAGAACGCCACCAACTAAAGAAAGAAAATAATCCACATAACTCTCACACACACACACACACACACACACACACACACACACACACACACACACTCACTGACCACATAACACCTGCCTCAAGAATCATTAATTTACCTTCAATAAACAGGACATTATTTTCACTATTAAGAAGCAAGAATTGAAGCTTTGGCCTTTTCCTTTTGTTTTCCACATTCGTACTAAGATGATTAGGGAAGATGGTGGTTGATGGTGGTAAGAGTAATGGTATGTATGTATTTATGTAGCGACCTGTGGTGTAATGGTTAGCATCCTCGCCTCGCAAGCGAGCGGACCCGGGTTCGATCCCCCGGCAGGGTGACACTATGGGCAAGTTTCTTTACGCCATTTGCCTCTGTCTACCCAGCAGTAATTGGGAACCTGGATGTTAATCGATTTGCAGATCGTGTTCCGGGGTAATGGTTAGCCAGTGCAGTTGGCGAGTTGTCCGGCATTCTCGGACTATTCGACACTGGGTTATACAACTCGTTAACTTAGGGTGGTTGTTGTGTTGGCGACAGCTTCTACACCTTAAACAAATTCACGCCTAGGTGGCCTTTGCCAGCCATCCTCGTTACTCGAGGGCAACCATTATTATTATGTATGTGTATAATGTATGTATGTATGTATGTATGTATGTATATTATAGATAGTTATATATGTATGCACTCTCTCTCGTTCATCTCACTTTCTTCTTAACCTCATGTCTAAAATTAACACCTTCTCTCCTCTCAGTCTACTAAAGTGGAAAATATGTGCTGGTATAACACTGTCTTGCCCTCCTCCCTCAGTAACCTACATATATGCATACGCACACACACATACATACACACCACTTCCCCACCCACCACTTCCCCACCCACCACTTCCCACCCACCACTTCCCACCCCACCACCTCCCCACCCACCACCCCACCCCACCACCCCACCCACCACTTCCCCACCCACCACTCCCCACACCCACCACTTCCCCACCCACCACTTCCCCACCCACCACTTCCCCACCTACCACTTCCCCACCCACCACTTCCCCCACCTACCACTTCCCCACCCACCACTTCCCCACCCACCACTTCCCCCACCCATCACTTCCCCCACCCACCACTTCCCCACCACCACCACTTCCCCCACCCACCACTTCCCCACCCACCACTTCCCCCACCCCCCACTTCCCCACCCACCACTTCCCCACCCACCACTTCCCCACCTACCACTTCCCCACCCACCACTTCCCACCCACCACTTCCCCACCCATCACTTCCCACCCACCACTTCCCCCACTTACCACTTCCCACCACCACTCACCCACCACTTCCCACCTACCACTTCCCACCTCCCACTTCCACCTACCACTTCCCCACCCACCACTTCCCACCACCACTTCCCACCTACCACTTCCCCACCCACCACTTCCCCACCAACCACTTCACCCACCACTTCCCACCCACCACTTCCCCCACCTACTAAATATACACATTTACTTAATGGCTCGTGAGGGATTTAGCTGGGTGAAAATTCCTTGAATAGATACAAGTTGACCACAAAAACAATGAAGGGAAGGAGGAGGAGGAGGAGGAGGAGGATATTGACATTATAGGTATGAATGTCTCTCCTAACACTTTAAGAGCTTTGTATTAACATTAATCCTTATTTTAATTCAAAGCGGATGACTCAAAGCACTGTTCAGGGTCTCTCTTTGACGGTAAATAAATCTACGGTCGTGGCCAGCCATATTTTACTTACTTTATCACCATCTCTATTATTATTATTATTATTATTATTATTATTATTATTGTTTTTGTTGTTGTTAGATAGATATTAAGATAATGATGGAAAATTAGAAAGAGAGAGAGAGATGAATAGAGGAATTTCTAACTAGCAACAGGAAGTTCCAAAGAAAAAAGGAAATAAGAAAACCAGGCGTCAACTTTCTTCCTTACCCCCAAAAAAATTGAAAGGAAAAGAAAGTAAGAAAAAAATATTATGAAGAGAATGATATTATGTTCTGTCAGAGAGTTGGAGGGTAGGGGGGAGGGGAGAGAGAGAGATTAGTGAGGGGGGAAGGAGGGAGGAAGAGTGAGAGTAGTGAGTGAAAGTATATGGATAATGAACCTCTCTGGAGAAAGTATGAAGTATAGGGGAAAGTTTTCGTCTGGGTGAGATTTTGGTTGTGAGCCAAAGTTTGTATTTTTAGGTAGGGTGAAGATTGTGGTGATGGTGATGGTGGTTGATGGTCGTGCTGGCTGGGGATAGTGGTTGAAGATGGTGGTTAGTGATGGTTATGGTTAATGGTGTTTGGGGATGGTGGTTGATGATGATGGTGGTTGGGTGGAGGTGGTTTGAGTGGTGGTGGTGGTTGGTGATGACATAATCAGACAGACAGACAGATAGACAAGATACATACATACATACATACATACATACATACATACATACATACATACAGTGTGTACTCATCATAACAGTGACCTTTCATGGAGATTAATTTTGTTGTTGACTTGTTTGTGTTTGACCAGGTATGTTGACGATCATCCCCGCCCCCTCCCTCGTCCCCCCACCCCTTCTCACTCCCCTATATCTCCTCCCTCCCACCCTCCCTCACCCTCATCTCCTCCACCTCATTCTCTCTCCTCGCCCTCTTCCTCCTCCTCCATATATTTTCTCCTCTTCATCCTCCCTCTGTCTTTCCCATGCCCTCCTTCCATCCTTTTAACCCCCATTCTCCTCCTCCTCCCTCTAACCTCCCTCCTCTCCCTCCCTCATCGTGCTCCTCTTTGGCCCTTCCTCCCCTCCTCTCCCTTCTAATCCTCCTGAGAGTAGAAAAAATATTTACATAAAATTCTATCTGCTAAATAAATAGACTATTGACGAAAAGACTCCCAACACTTCTTCAACCCCTTAAATTAAACACTCCCCTTCAACTCTCTTAAATTAACACTCTTCAACCTTTGGGCTCAAAACTCCCTTCAACTCCCCTTTAAATTAAGATTCCTCCAACGCCTCCCCTTAAAGAAAGATTCTCAACCTCCTCCTAAGTATTGTTCCCCCAACCACCCTGTCTCAATTCTTCCCTCCAAAGAAGTCTACTCCTCTCCAAGAAGCTACCCTCCAAGAAGCTACCCTCCAAGAAGCTTACCTCCAAGAAGCTTACCCTCCAAGATGCTCACCCTCCAAATCCACCCTTTAAATCCCTCCCCCTCCAAATCCCTCTCCTTCCGAATGTCCCCCTCCAAATCTCCCCCAAAGAATGACTGACACTTTTTATTCCCCCCCTCCAAAAAAAACAACAACAACTTAGAACATTTACTAAAAGCTGTGATAAAGTGCCGACCGTCTCTCGAGAACTGACACCACCACCGTGAACACCCTGGGGGAAAAAAAATATATATATATATACTGGAAGTGAGAATGTTGCTGCTGGACATCCTGGGGAAAAAAAGTGAGTTTCCTCTTCGGGGTGATAAACATCCTGGAATTAAATAAATGGTATTTAATTCTGACTTTAGGGTGAACTTTACCCTTGGAAAAAAATAACGTAATGTAGGAAGATTTTTATCGTATTTAGTGATTGTTTATATAAGGTGGCAGTCATCCTAGGAAATATATTAATAATGTATTTTGGTTGGATATTCTCCTAGGAAAAAAATCACCTATTTTTGGACGGCGTTCATCCTGGGGAAGAAATACTTTATTTTTTTAAGGTTGACAACATCCTGGAATAAATAATTAAGGCGAGGCGAGTGGACCACATCCTAGGAAAGAATAAATACGTATTTTTTTTAAAGAAACAAATAATTACTTCTTGGTTTCCGACGACCTGTATCCTGGGGGAAAAGTATTTTTTTTTTTTTTGGTAGTGAGGTGTGGATGGGGGGGGGTGGAGGGAGGAGGTGGAGGGGTAGGTGATGGAGAGAGAGAAGTAAGAGAGGGAGAGGGTGAGGTGAAGGAGGGAGGGAAGGAGGTAAGGAGAGAGGTAGGTAAGGGGGTGTCATCTCCCCCACTGGACAAAATCATCACGGATATATTTCTTCTTCCCTGACTTTTCTTGTTCTTCAATATGAGATAAAATATTTTTTTTGTCTCACGACGACTAGTTTGTGTGTGTGTGTGTGTGTGTGTGCGTGTGTGTGTGTGTGTGTGTGTGTGTGTGTGTGTGTGTGTACATCATCCAGGTAGCCACTATAGTCAACAGTAAAACGAAAACATTCAGAAAGTTTCGTTCATTAAACCTTCAGTAAGTATAATAAGAATGAACAATAATTACCATAATACTTCAGTCTCTCCGTTAACTATCACTCACCTGCATATTAATGACGACCAAACAGTTTATTTAGCGAGAAAAACATAGATACCAAGTGAGTAACAACAACAATATTGAGATAGATGACGTGACCAGAGTGTTACAGTATTATATAAAGGATTACCTGGTGATTACCCTAACCCTATACCTGGGGGGGGGTTAGGTTAGCTTAGGTTAGGTTAGGTTTAGTCAAGTTAATAATAGTATGTTAGGTCAAGATAGATTAACATTAAGGTGTTTTATCTTCAGGTGACTCAATCATCATCACGTGTGTAAAATTAAGTAAAAAAAAAGGAAAGGAAAAGACACAACTCATTATTGACTGAGAGGAAGGTGAAGTTCCCTCCTGTTTCATGTAATGGGGTTCACATCCCTGTTGGGCGGGTCTCTGTAGGAGGGGGGGTGGGAGGAGAGAGTGAAGGGAGGAGGCGAGAAAGAGAAGAGAGGAGGAGGGAGAGAATGGAACAGTAGAGAGAGAAGGAGGAGTAAAGCAAGAGATAGAGAGAGAGAATGAGAGAGAGAGAGAGAGAAATTAGACACTGAACACAGGTATTAGTATATCTTAGCAGCTCAGACTGTCGAAGCGTCTTCATTATTACCTTGTGTTTCTACCTGAGTGAGGTGGAGGAGGAGGAGGAGAAAGAAGAACATGGGAGGTGGAGTAGAAGGGTAAATGGGTAAAAAGAAGGAAGAATGGAAGCAACGGAGAGAGAGAGAGAGAGAGAGAGAGAGAGAGAGAGAGAGAGAGAGAGAGAGAGAGAGAGACCCCTCCCTCACACACCTCTGGTTCTCTGATACGGAAAATAAGGAGAGTTTTCTGATGACACCTGTAGTCTCTCTCCCCCTTCCTTCTCCTCCCCTTTATTGCTTCTCTTGCCCCATTTCCTTCATTTCTCTCTTTCTTTTTTCTCCTTTTATTCTTTCTCCTACCTTCTCCCTATTCCTCCTCCCCTTTTATTGCTTCTCTTGCTCCATTTCCTTCATCTCCCTCTCCCTTTCTCTCTCTCTCTCTCTTTTCATTTCCTTTTATTCTTAATTTTATCTAGTCCCTCTTTCGTATCAATTTGTTTCTTCGTTATCTCTTTTCTCCTCTATTTATTCTTTAATCTTTTGTCTTCATTCATTTATGAAAAAAAAATATAGCAAAAAAGGAAAAATAAACAGAAAATTAAAAATATAAAAAGCTTAAAAAGAACCAAAAATGACAAAAGGTAAGAATATAACATGAAATAAAAAAAATAGCAGAATTAAAAAAAAATAATTGAATAATTTTTTAAAGAAATAGCCAAACAAATAAGAAAAATAGACCAAAAAGTATCAAATGTCGCCTAAATGTGTCAAAAATAGGCAAAATGTGTCAAAAATAGGCCATGAAGGTAAATAAATATAGACCAAATAAAACAAAGTCCTCGTAGTATCAGTCGAAGTCAGAAAGAGAGACATACGAACACAGCCCAACAGATATTATTGTTCACGGTGCCATTCATCACCATTACCTCTTATTCTCTTCATTTATTCCTGGTGTGACCTTGTTCCACCTTCCGTATGAACAGTGGAAGAGGAGGAGAAGGCGATAAGGGACTCTGGCTTTCACTTTTTTTCTCTCTCTCTCTCTTCTCTTTCTTTTATTCTCTTGTTTCTTTAGTTGTTGTCTTTTTCCCCTTCATTGTTTTATGGTATCTCTCTCTCTCTCTCTCTCTCTCTCTCTCTCTCTCTCTCAGCGTCATACAGTGGTTGCTCATTAGTTAGAGATCTTCCTTCAATGCTCACTCATACACGGTAAATCCCCCTCCTCCCTCCTCCACTGAACGCATCTAATTGCAGTAAAGTCTCAGTGCAGTTTCGTCGCCATTTTGACTCTACGTGGTTTTATCGTAGTTAATTAGTTAAATATCTTATAACAATAAAAAAAATCAACTCTTAAATACGTCACTTCTCCTGGGAAAAAAAATCAGAAAAAAAATAAAGGTAATTTGGCTATGATACGAATCCCAGGACGACAGTATTAGATGCCTCTCTCCTGCCCTGTATAAATCACATATAATACCTCACTACACGACAAATACTCCAGCTGGTGAGATATATCAGGGAGGGAGTGGTGGCGGGTGATGGCCCTGTGTGATGGATGGTGAGGGTAGGGTGGTGAGGGGTAGGGTGGTGTGGTGGGGAGGGAGGGGTAGGGTGGGTGAGGGGAGGGAGGAGGGTGGTGAGGGGAGGAGTGGGTGGTGAGGGAGGGGAGGGTAGGGTGGTGAGGGAGGGAGGTAGGGTGGTGAGGGGAGGGAGGGGAGGTGGTGTGGGTGGGACGGAGGGAGACAGGCTTGGTGGTGGAGTGGGGAGGTGAAAGGGAAGGAGGGAGAGAAGTAAAGGGGGGTGGGAGGGAGGGAGAGGGTGAAGGGAGTAAGGGAATATAGAAGAGATGGAGGCAGTGAGAGGAAGAGAAGAAGGGAGTAAGGATGGTGAGGGAAGTAAAGGGGAGATATAAGGGAGACAGTGAGAGGAAGAGAAGAAGGGACGGGGTTGGTGAGAGAAGTGAGAGAAAGATACAAAGGGCTAATACACTCATTGTTAAACTCTCTCCGTGCACCAATACTTCTCTTCCTGATTCTCTATGCATTCCTTTACGTTTGTTCATCCTGATTTATTGCCACTGGTGACCTTCTGTCTGTTCTCTTCTGGGTTCTCTTATTGTCTTTATACCAATGAGAGAGAGAGAGAGAGAGAGAGAGAGAGAGAGAGAGAGAGAGAGAGAGAGAGAGAGAGAGAGAGAGAGAGAGAGAGAGAGATTAACATACTTCTCTTGTTGTCAGTTTTCTCTTGTTTGTTTTATTTATGTGTTTACGTTTTTGTTTCTCGTATGTTCTATTGCCTCTCCTGTCTGTCTGTCTGTCTGTCTGTCTGTCTGTCTGTCCGTCCGTCTGTCTGTCTCATATCCTTGTTGTCTTTCGTCACCCTTTCCACTTCGTTATGTCACCTTTCTGTTTTATTCAATACCTCCCTTCCATCCCTTTATTTAACTTTAATTAAATTCGCTCTTTCAGTTTTAGCAATTTATCTCTATTCCCTATTCGTAATTTTCTCGCTTTCTTCGTCTCTTCGTTCAATCATCTTTTTTTTCGTTGGTTCTCGTCTTCATTTCTCTTCATTAATTCTTCATTTCTATTATTTTCACTATTTCATTCTCTTCTTTCTATTCCATTTCCTTTACGTCTCTTCCTTCTTCTCAATCTCTCTTTCTCCCCTTTTCAATTTCGTTTATCGCCTTTTCTTCCTGTCTCCACATTTGCTTACCCCCCTTCCCTTCCATTCAATTTATCTTACAATTGTTTCTCTCCCATTTACTGTGTCACTCTCTCCTCTTTTCTGTTTCTTTCCTTGTCTTTCTCATTCCTTCAATATTTTCTCTTAGTTCTTTCTCTCTATTCTCTTTTTTGGGGGTTAATTTCTTCCTCTCTGTAATAATTATTGTATCTCCCTCTCTCTCTCTTCTCCTTATTTCCCCTCTTCTCTTTCCTTTCTCTCATCTCTCCTTTCTTTCCATTTCCTTATTTGTTCTTTCCCCTCTACCTCCCTTCCTTTCACTTTCTATCTTTTCCTTCTCTTATTCCTTCTTTCTTTCTTTTCCATTTCTCTCCTTTCCTCTCTCCCTCCTCCCCTTTCCCCCTTTCCTTTCCTTCCCTTCCCTTCTATCCCCCTTCCCCTCACCCATTTATTCTCCTCTCACCCCCTCTCCATCCTCCCCCTCCCTCTTCCTACCTTTCACCTACCTCCCCTTTTCCTTCTTCCCACCCCTATCACCTCCTTTTTCATCCTCCTTATCCTCCCTCTCCCTCCTCCTTCCTCTCTCACCCCTATCGTCCTCCTCCATTCCACTCTTCCCTCAACGCCCTCCCCCCACCTCTCTCACACCCCTCTTCCCCTAAGTTCGTCCAGACGCTAACTTGTGCACCTAATCTCACCTGTGTCCAAAACTTTCATCTGTCTCACCCACGATATTCCTCAGGTTAGGTCAGGTCAGGTCAGGTCAGGTCAGGTTAGGTTAGGTTAGGTTAGGTTAAGAAAAATATTATGAGGAGGGTGAAAATATTCGAATAGAGGAGAGAATATTACCCAGGGAAGAAACTATTACTCTTGGGAAGGAATATTTCTCACGAGGGTAATATTACTGTTGTGGATATTGTCTGTGTCTCTCAAGGATGCAAATTTTTATCTCTGAGAGGAAGCAGGAGGTATTGGTGAGAGAGAGAGAGAGAGAGAGAGAGAGAGAGAGAGAGAGAGAGAGAGAGAGAGAGAGCAAATAGAAAGATTAAAGGAGCGAAGGAAAAGGCCAGACAGACAAACAGACAGACAGACAGACAGACATACAGACAGACAAACAGACAGACAAACAGACAGACATACAGACAGACAGGGTAAAGGAGAGAGAGAAAGAAAAATTCAATGAATGAGTAAATAGGAGAGAAGCAAAGAAAGGAAACAAAAAGACAGCGACAGACAGACAGACAGACACAGACAAACACAGAGAGACACAGACAAACACAGAGAGACACAGACAAACACAGAGAGAGACACAGACAAACACAGAGAGAGACAGACAAACACAGAGAGAGACACAGACAAACACAGAGAGACACACAGACAAACACAGAGAGACAACAGACAAACACAGGGTCACAGACAAACACAGAGAGACAGACAAACACAGAGAGAAGCAGACAAACACAGAGAGACACAGACAAACACAAGGAGACATAGACAAACACAGAGAGACAGAGACAAACACAGGAGGGACACGAGAGACACAGACAACACAGAGAGAGAGACACAGAAACACAGAGAGAGACACAGATGTCACAGAGAGAGACATATACAAACACAGAGAGACACAGACAAACACAGAGAGACACAGACAAACACAGAAAGACACAGACAAAACACAGAGAGACACAGACAAAACACAGAGAGAGACATAGACAAAATACAGAGAGACACAGACAAACATGAGAGACACAGACAAACACAGAGAGACACAGACAAACACAGAGAGACACAGACAAACACAGAGAGACACAGACAAACACAGAGAGAGACACAGACAAACACAGAGAGAGACACAGACAAACACAGAGAGACACAGACAAACACAGAGAGAGACACAGACAAACACAGAGAGACACAGACAAACACAGAGAGAGACACAGACAAACACAGACAGACACAGACAAACACAGAGAGAGACACAGACAAACACAGAGAGACACAGACAAACACAGAGAGAGACACAGACAAACACAGAGAGACACAGACAAACACAGAGAGAGACACAGACAAACACAGAGAGAGACACAGACAAACACAGAGAGAGACACAGACAAACACAGACAGACACAGACAAACAGAGAGCACACAAACACAGAAGACAGACAAACACAGAGAGAGACACAGACAAACACAGAGAGACACAGACAAACACAGAGAGAGACACAGACAAACACAGAGAGAGACACAGACAAACACAGAGAGACACAGACAAACACAGAGAGAGACACAGACAAACACACACACACACACGAGAATGATCTTCAAATCTAATATGAAACGTGATATAGAGTTCAATAATCCTCCTCAACCATCCCAGACGAGGAGGAGGTAAATAATATGACCACCTCAGCCTCTTGGATTGAGGGACACCTTGGATTACCCTCTAGGATATTGAGGGATATGTTGGAGTATGTTGGTGTACTGTGTTGGTGAAGGATATGTTGGAGTATGTTGGTGTACTGTGTTGGTGAGGGATATGTTGGAGTATGTTGGTGAGGGATATGTTGGAGTATGTTGGTGTACTGTGTTGGTGAGGGATGTGTTGGAGTATGTTGGTGTACTGTGTTGGTGAAGGATATGTTGGAGTATGTTGGTGTACTGTGTTAGTGAAGGATATGTTGGAGTATGTTGGTGTACTGTGTTGGTGAGGGATATGTTGGAGTATGTTGGTGTACTGTGTTGGGGAGGGATGTGTTGGAGTATGTTGGTGTACTGTGTTGGTGAGGGATATGTTGGAGTATGTTGGTGTACTGTGTTGGTGATAAATTTACATAAGTATTGTTAAAAAACACCGAAAAATACACTAAATCACATAAAATTCACCTAAAAACACATTAAACCATCATAAAACACAATATAAACACAAAAACAACTGAAAAACATTAAAACACCAAAAAACACAAACATAAAAAACACCCAAACACCCGAAAAACATAAACACATAAATAAAACATGAAAAACACAATAAAACACCTGAAAACACAATAAAACACACACTTTAATAAAACACTAAAACATAATAAAACACCAAAATAGAAACAAAACACGAAAATACAATAAAACACAATAAAACACAATAAAACACATTAAAACACAAAAAACACTAAACAAGCAGAACACGAGAGGCAGTAGCAATTCCCTTGTTGACTCGTGGCGAACAGGCGAGAGTAATGGCGATCAATGGTCATATTGTGTAGGCGAGTCCATGGCTAGTGTCTACCTGGCGAATCATTGTTCCACCAGGTGACTCATTGTTCCACCAGGTGACTCATTGTTCCACCAGGTGACTCATTGTTCCACCAGGTGACTCATTGTTTCACCAGGTGACTCATTGTTCCACCAGGTAACTCATTGTTCCACCAGGTGACTCATTGTTCCACCAAGTAACTCATTGTTCCACCAGGTGACTCTTTGTTCCACCAGGTGACTCATTGTTCCATCAGGTGACTCATTGTTCCACCAGGTGATTCATTGTTCCACCAGGCGACTCATTGTTCCACCAGGTGATTCATTGTTCCACCAGGTGACTTATTGTTCCACTAGGTAAATGAGTGCTCTTTCAGGTGACTAATTGGTCCAGCAGGTGACCTAATCAACGTCTAATTATTCCAGAGGTAGGGAAGGAAAGAAGGAGGGAGGGAGGGAGGGAATGATAGGTAGGAAGGTGCAACAGGTAGGTAGGGAGGGAGGGAGGGAGGGAGGGAAGGCAGGCGATGCACAAGCAGGAAAGGTAGCACAGGGGTGGGTAGGGAGGGTGGGAGGGCGTGAGGTAGACAGGGTGGATAGAAGAGGAGAAGAGGGAGGGTGAGGTCGACAGGGTAGGAGGGAGGGAGGTGTGACAGGTAGCCGGCTAGACAGAAGGTAAACAAAGAGACAGGGGAGTCAACAGGGCGGTTTAGAATAGTGAAATAGAGAAGCGACTGACAGTTTCCTTCAGCTGTTAGCGAAGGAACCACCAGTCTCGTTTTTAGCTCTCTCCTTATGGTGCTGTTGGGCGGTTAGTGGGGTGAGGGGATGGGGGCTGTGAGGGGGGGTAGGCGGGAATGGGGGAGGGAGAATAGGAGGGAAGGGGGTAGGAGGGGAAGTAGGGTGAGAGTGGTGGGTAGGAGGGGACAGAGAATAGGAGGGGTAGAAGTGACTGTACACAGGGTCCTGGGAACAAGGTCAACTTTACAACTGAACTGATAAATTTTTGACGCTCCAAATATTTACATGACGATATAAACAGTCATATGTACACAACCATGAATACTGGCTCACATACTTACATAATCCCGCTCTATGTGACATTTTAGATGTGTACGGAATGTGCACACACACACACACACACACACACACACACACACACACACACACACACACACACACCTTCCCCCTCCTCCTCCTTCACTTCCCCCCCACACCTCCCACAAACAGACAGACAGTCAGACAGAAACACACACACACACACACACACACACACACACACACACACACACACACACACACATGCCCATCTCTCCACCACCACTACTACCACCTCCAACTCCTCCCCCCCACACCTCCTTCCACGCCCACACATCAGGCAACAGCTGCTAGGGCGTCTCTCATATCTCTGTTATCGGCTTCTCCTTGACACCATCTGCATGACGAACGACCCTTTGATAGCATCCCACCCAACTTCTGCGAGAATGGCGCAGTTTCTCCCCCCCTCCCTTCCCCAGCCCACCCCTCCTCCCCTGCCCACCCCTCCCACCTCACACCCTCCTCGACACCGTCCGGGTGAATTACATCGGGAATTTAGGACTTGTTCCCGTAATTCCAGAGATTCCCAGCCCTCTCTGGAATCTTGAGTAGTTCCTGCATTCCCGATGACTCCGAGATTTCAGTGTATAGCCGTGAGAGAAGGTTAAAGTGTGCAGATGCCGGGAGATCTGTGGAGTGTGAATTACAAGATGGGATCTGTGTAAGGCTGTTTACGGCACGATTTTTTGGGGGGGTGCATGAGGGGGGTGGGGGGTGGTGAGTGGAGGTGATCATTTTATTGTTTTAAAGTATTGGAATTTTGTTTATATTCGTGATTTTTATATTTTTTTATTTTGCAGTTATTATTATTATTATTATAATTATTATTATTATTATTATTATTATTATTATTATTATTATTATTATTATTATTATTATTATTATTATTATTATTATTATTTTTATTATTATATATTTATAATTACTATAAATATTATTATTCTCATTTATCATACTCTATATCAGAACTATTTTCTACTTTATTATTACCATCGTTAGTAATTATCATTATTAACATTACTAACAATATTTTTCCCGGAGTCTTAATAACACCCCCAAAAATATCGTCTCTCAACCATCACATGAACCCAAATAATTGTGTAACATTTACCGACGTATAAACAAATTATGTAACACAAATATATGTAACAGATCATATAACATTTCCCGTGTGTCAGTAACTCTCCCAAGTGTAGTTGTGATTAAATAGATTAATTGTTTAGTGAGGGACGACCATAGTTGATTATCTAACTGAATTAATTTATATCGTTTTATTCAAATTAACTTGACTGAAATAGATTCACCTGAGTAATATTAAACTAAATTAAATAAATTAAATGGATTAGATAGAATTAATATATATATATACTGAACTGAGAGACACACGAGATGGAAAAGAGAGAGAGAAGAGATATCGGAAGGTCTCTCTCGCGACTTGACAAGGAAAGCGTTTCAGATCCGATGTGGGCCATTGAGACGCGGGTCGGATCGGATTCCCAGGGCCGAATCGATCTTCATTTCATATTTAAAGGTTGACAGGCAAGACGTTTTCCCTCCCTATTGTGGTGCGACATCTTGATACTTGAGGAGGAGGAAGAGGAGGAGGAAGAGATTGGACAAGAAGAGGAAGAAGAAGAAGAAGAAGGGGGAGGAGGAGGGGGAGGGTGGAAAATAAGAGGAGGAAGGAGAGGTATTTGGTTGTCCAATATGATAATGCTCCTATAGTGAGGTGGTGGTGGTGGTGGTGGTGGTAGGTGGTGGTGGTGGTGTGGTGGTGGTGGTGGTGGTGGGTGGTGGTGGTGGTGGTGGTGGTGGTGGTGGTGGTGGTGGTGGATGAGAGACTAAAGGAAAAGACAACTGGAATAGAATATAGTAACTAGGAGAAACATGGGAGAGAAAAGGGAAGAACAAGTAGAGAAGATGGATAAATAAATGACAGTGAGAGAGACAGACAGACAGACAGACAGGCAGACAGACAGGCAGACAGACAGACAGACAGGCAGACAGACAGGCAGACAGACAGACAGATGGGAGAAATAAATTAAAAAGTTGGACAATTTTTTTAATTAA
This sequence comes from Homarus americanus, assembly GCF_018991925.1. NCBI lineage: Eukaryota > Metazoa > Arthropoda > Malacostraca > Decapoda > Nephropidae > Homarus > Homarus americanus. Next base: position 33,114 of record NW_024754574.1, read on the forward strand.
ACCCAAACAGACAAAACCACAGGTGAAGGTAAGTTATCACCAGTGGAAAATACATAGTTTATATATACAACACATATCTGAGTTAAGTTTAATTAACATATATAACAACAACCACCACCACCTACAACAACAACAACAACCACCACCACCTACAACAACAACAAGCACCACCACCACAATTACTCACTCTACAACAACAACAACCACCACCACCTACAACAACAACCACCACCACCACCTACAACAACACCAACACCCAACAACAACACCGACAACAATAACAACAACAACCACCACCACCTACAACAACAACAAGCACAACAACAACAACAACCACCACCACCTACAACAACAACAAGCACAACAACAATAACAACAACCACCACCACCTACAACAACAACAACAACCACCACCACCTACAACAACAACAACAACAACCACCGCCACCTACAACAACAACAAGCACAACAACAATAACAACAACCACCGCCACCTACAACAACACCACCAACAACAACAACAACAACAACAATAACAACAAGCACCACCACCACCACTACCTACAACAACAACAACAACAACAACGACAACCACCACCACTACAACCACCACCACCACCACCACCAAGAACACCAACGACAACAACAACAACAACAACAACAACACTCACTGGCCGAGAAAGAAGGTATCACTCTCAGGTAATAACACAACAAAGTTATCTACTGAAAGGTGATAACAACCTTCACGGTAAACAAACACAACATAATGCAAGTTGTAAATGACCTCAGAATTTCCCGGGAACTATGGATGAACACACACACACACACACACACACACACACACAGTCTCAAACAATAGTTCTACACCTGTGACAAAATTTTATGAAACCATTTCGGCAACCAACTCAAATTCCACACTTTTTCCATTTTCAGATTCCCTCCCTCCCTCCCTCCCTCCATTTTCCCTACCTACCCCCCCTCTTCCTCTACTCCCTCCTCCCTGTTCTCCTATCCCTCCAAAATGTTAAAAAACTATTCTGATTCATTTTTGGGGGGGAGGGGTAATAATTTTTGGTTCCAAACTTGTATCCAATAAAAATAGTTTAGTCTTGTTTTGATTTTTTTTGCGGGGGAGGGGCGCTCACCACTACCCCCTCCCTACCCCCCACCCCCTCCCAACCCCTCCTTCCTACCCTCCCACCCCCCCACCCCTTCTTCCCACCCCCCCACCTTCCTACTCCCTCCTACTCCCCTACCCCTTCCTACTCCCTCCTACTCCTTACCCCCTTCCTACTCCCCTCCTACCCCCCCACCCTTCCTACCTCCCCTCCTACCTCACCCCCCTACCCCCTAGACTGCTCTAACTAGTATTTAATAATGTACATAACATATCAAAGGTACTTCACAGTTCATGGCTCACACCTGGACTGTAAATATTACATAAGTATTAAGGATCGTTGACTGCCACAAGGCGCTGGGATATGAAAAGCAAAAGTGGAATTATCAGCCTTTGTTATCAGCCTTTGTTTATTATCAGCCTTTGTTATCAGCCTTTGTTATCAGCCTTTGTTATCAGCCTTTGTTAATGTTTATTGTAGCGTTAAGGAAATTGGGGGGCGGGTGTTGGTTAATTGGGTACTGTGTCCCTATTAGCTGGGTAGTTCTGATAGGGGATGGTTCTAATATGGGGTAGTTGTAATAGGAGGTGGCTATGATAGGGGATGGTAACTTGTAATAGAGGGTGGTTGTTATAGGGAGTGGTTGTAATAGGAGGTGGTTTTAATAAGGATGGTTCTAATAGGAGGTGGTTGTAATCGGTGGTAGTTCAAACAGGTTGTGATTCCAATAGGGGCGTGGATCTCTGCAAGGGCTACACATACCCTATTGCAATCACCCCAATACCCAGCCTAATTTGTGAAAGTTTTGTGTTTGACTGGGCTTATGCTGATATTGCAGGAGTCGTAGACCCTCAGCAATTTGGCAACATGAAAACTTCCTCCACCACTCACTGTCTTGTCAGCTTTCTTGATTACATATACCGCCATCTCGAGAAACGAAAAACGTCTGTAGCTGTCGCCTTCATTGATTTCACTAAAGCGTTCGACCTAGTCGACCACAATATAATCATAAACAAAGCTATTGACCTCGGGCTTCGGAGAAGTCTCATACCATGGCTTACAGACTTCCTCAGTGACCGACGCCAAGCTGTACGCTTCCGAGGGGCTGTCTCCACCTTTCAGTCACTCACCTGTGGCGTCCCCCAAGGCACCAAGATGGGACCACTCTGCTTCCTTATGCTCATCAATGATGCCCTAAGAGAAGCCCCTGCTCGTTGGAAATATGTCGACGACTCCACCATTGGGATCAGCGTCAACACCGCTCCCAACTATACCGCCCTTCAGGATTTATTGAACAGTCTCCAAAACTGGGCCACCAACAACCATGTCACCATCAACCATACCAAGACAATGGTTATGCACATCAACCTCCTCCGACATTGTCCCACCTCCTTCCATTCACCCTAGGTCCGAAACACACTCCAGGTTGTAGATTCCACGAAGCTCCTCGGCGTCACCATAGACAACAAACTAAATTGAAAACCACACGTCAGTGAAGTTGTCAAATCCTCCAGTTTCCGTCTCCACCTCTCCGCCGACTCAAGTCCTCGGAGTTCCTGCACCCGAGCTCCTCAGTGTTTACACAACATTCATACTTCCCAAGCTCACCTATGCCTCCCCACCTGGTCTTCCTCCCTAAATGCCACACAACGTAAACACCTAGAAAGTGCAAAAGAGGCATGCAAGATTATTCTCTCCTTCCTACTCCACATATCAAGAAGCGCTCAACACACTGACCCTTTCGACTCTCACTGACCATCACCACGACCTCATCTGCAATTTGGTAAGAAGCTTCTACACCATCCCCGACACCGGCCCCTACTACCACCTGAGATCCTGTCCGAGAATTGCTGTTCGACACCACAACCGCATCCAGCCCATACGTGCACGAACTGATCGCTATAAGAACAGCCCAGTCCCAACCATTGTAAAATTATCAATAACATGTAATAAATCAGTATTCACCAGTAAACACTGCCCCTACACTGTCACTATGTTGAAATGAACTGTATTTTGAGCTGATCCCATCTAAGTTACTATATGTCTTATTTGTGTCACTTATGTCACTTGTATATTATTTGTAATTCGTAACCCATTCCCCAAATATGTAACTGTATATTTTCAGCCTTCTGGCTGCCAAGCTCTTCCAATAAACCGTTAATTATTATTATTATTATTATTATTATACATACATACATACATACATACATACATACATACATGCATACATACATACATACATGCATACATACATACATACATACATACATACATACATACATACATACATACATGCATACATACATACATACATGCATACATACATACATACATGCATACATACATACATACATACATACATACATACATACATACATACATACATACATACATACATACATACATACATACATACATACATAATAATAGATAGATAAATGAATAAATTAGACACACACACACACACTAATAATAATATCATTAATAATAATAAAGGTTAATAAAAAAACCAAAACTAAAACCAGATCAAAATTTCGTGTGATTATCTTTTGTTGTTTTGTTTGTTTTGTTTTTTAATTTTTGTAAGGAAGGTGGAATTTATGGCCTAATATGTAAAAAAAAAATAGTCATAGTTCTTACAATATTAAAAACAGAATTGATCAAAAATATGTATTTACCTCATTAAAAAGAAAGTCAATTTTAACCTGAATATATTGTTTTATTTTATTTTATTTTATCTATTTATTTATTTATTTATTTATTCCATTTTTATTATTACTTTATTTTTTTTATTTTTTTTTTATGGTGCAGAATTTTTTGGAGGAAATATATCAGCCATTTTGGAGAGTTTGTTATCAGGAGCTTCTGAGATAAGAGAGATGACGTCTTTAAGTGTCTCTCAGGAGGAGGAAAGATAATAGAGACGATGTTGATAGCCGGGAGAGAGAGAGAGAGAGAGGAGAGAGAGAGAGGTGGGTGGGAGGAGGTAGGAAGAAGGAGACAGTGGGATGGAGAATGAAAGGAAAGTGAGAGAGGTAGGAGGGAGGAAGGAAAGAAGGGGGGGTAGCGGAGAGTATTGCCACTGAGAGACAATCAAAGCTCATTAGGGTCAACCAGTTAGTAAACGAGGCCCCATAACGACCCTTAAGGCGGGGTAGGTAACGACTCCTTGTTAACCTTGCCAGTTACCGGGTCAAAACTACATGCTGAAACACCTCTCTCTCTCTCTCTCTCTCTTTTTTTTTCTCTCTCTCTTTTTCTCTCTTCTCTTTCTGCTTTTTGTTACGATATGATAACGAATAAAGAATAATTTACTAATACAAATAATTATAAAATTCATGATAACATTGATAATAATAATAATAATAATAATAATAATAATAATAATAATAATAATAATAATAATAATAATAATAATAATAATAATAATAAGAGTATTAACTTATTTCTTTAACTGAAGGAGATTTTATCTATAAATTAACGAAAAAAAATAACAATATCACACATATATTAAATGAACCAGTAATAATTAACAGGTAAACGGTAAAACAGAACACCTGTATATAAACAGTAATAAACAGAGCCGCACTAATTTGCATACGTCGATAAACAGGTTAATGAGGAGATTCTGACAGGTGTTGGCAGTCATGTTAAACTACCGTCCACCTCACCATCCTTATGTCCGTGTACTTGATGTTCGTGTACCGTCCGTGTCCTTGTACTGTGTGTCCGTGTGCAGGGTCTCGGCCACACAGGTGATCAAACACACGGTCAGGTTATTGGTCGGGAAAATCCCCTATCACCTGGTGCAATTACATATAGATGAAGAAATGTTGTTGGATGTGGGTTAAATCGCAATTACGTCCAGTGGATGTTGTATATGGATGTGGAGAGAGAGAGAGAGAGAGAGATTTGTTTTATATACTGAAAATAAAAGTGCATTAAACACACACCCACACACACACACACACACACACACACACACACACACACACACACACACACACACACACACACACACACACATACATACATACACGGTGAAAAAAGGAACCCAGAATAGTAATCTGGTGAATTAAGTTAAGAATCGACTCAGAGAAGTCATTACAAGAACGTGCGACCAGGGGAGGGGGGTAAGGAGGAGGGAGAAGAAGAGGAAGGCGAGGAGGATGAAGAGAGGGAGGGGAGTTGAGGAGGAGGAAAGGAAGAAGATGAGGGAGGGGAGGACGAGGAGGAAGATAAGGAGTTGATGGAGGAAGAGGGAGAGGGAAGAGAAAGGCGAGGAGGGAGGAAGGGGGATGAGGAGGGAGAGAGGGAGGGGAGAAAGGTGATGGAGGAGGGGAAATAAAGGAAAGGAGAGTAGGCAGGGAGAGGAAAGGGAGAATGGAGGAGAGGCCTGACCACTTTACTGAGATCAATATTTATTATTATTATTATTATTATTATTATTATTATTATTATTATTATTATTGTGTGTGTGTATTATCACTCTCTCTCTCTCTCTCTCTCTCTCTCTCTCTCTCTCTGTTCATGCATTTATCGTCTATTATCATTCTCATTATTCCTTCAGTCTTCTTTCTTTTATTCTCACCCTTATTGTTTTATCTTTGCTAACACCTTTCCTGTGTTCAACCCTTTTATGTCCTTTGCTGCCGTGTCCTTCTTTCATCTTTCATATTTCATTCAATTTATATTTCATCAACACTTCCATCATTCTATCTAAATATTTAAGGCGCGCGAGGCTTCCTTCCTTCCACCTCCCTCACATTGTTATGAATATTAAAGAAAAAATTAGTTGCTTTTTTCTTTTTTTCTTTTATTGATTTCGTTTGTTTTTCTTGTTGTTCTTTTGGTGTTTTTTTTTAATTTTACTTCACTGTTTTTTTTTTACATTGCCTTTCTCTTCCTTCTTTGTTTTCCATCTTTCTTCTATTCCTTCTCCTCCACCTCCTGTTGTTTTTCCTTCCTTCTCTTCTTCCTCTTCTTCCTCCTCCCCTCCTCCTTCCCCCTCCCTCCTCCCTCTTCCTCCTCCTCTCCTTCCCTTCCTCCTCCTCTCCCCTCCTCCCTCCTCCCTCTCCCTCCCCTCTCCTCCTCCTCCATCTCCGTTAGGTGGGGGCATAACACAGTCACACAGACAGACAAACCAACACCCTCACAAAGCTTCTGTTTCTTGCTGGTCTTTCCGCTGTTCTCACTTACCTAGCGGAGGGAGGAGTGAGGGGGAGTGAGAAGAGTGAAGTAGGGAAAGGTGGGTGTGTGGGAAAGAGAGGGAGAGAGTAGTGGTAGGGAAGGAGTGGGTGTGTGGGGAAAGAGAGGGAAGTGAGTGGTAGGGAAGGAGGTGTGTGTGGGAAGAGAGTGAATGGTAGGAAGGAGTGGGTGTGGGAAGAGAGGGAGAGTGAGTGGTAGGGAAGGTGGGTGTGTGGGAAGAGAGGAGAGTGAGTGGTAGGGAAGGGTGGGGGGGGTGAGGGAGAGTGGAGTGGTAGGGAAGGAGTGGGTGTGTGGGGGAAGAGAGGGAGAGTGAGTGGTGGGAAGGAGTGGGTGGGGGGGAAGAGAGGAGAGAGTGAGTGGTAGGGAAGGAGTGGGTGTGGGGAAGAGAGGGAGAGTGAGTGGTAGGGAAGGAGTGGGTGTGTGGGAAGAGAGGAGAGTGAGTGGTAGGGAAGGAGTGAGTGTGTGGGCAGAGAGGAGAGTGAGTGGTAGGGAAAGGGTGGGGTGTGTGGGAGAGAGGGGCAGTGAGTGGTAGGGAAGGATGGGTGTGTGGGAAAGAGAGGA